>NW_017728914.1:20676056-20723919 GCF_001723895.1 Crocodylus porosus
GGCGGCCCGGCGCCGCCTGCACCCCCGCGCCCCGGGCGGAACGAGAGCGGCGCGGCTCGAGCCGCGGCCCCCGGCTTGTCTGGGGAAAAAGGGGCAGGGAGAGAAAAAGAAACGAAAACCTGAACAACCCCCCAGCTTTATCGTGTCCCCGCTGGTGGCGGCGCGGCTCCCGCTACGACTGCTCGTTTGACCCGGGGCCGGGCCGGGGTGGCCTCGGTATCCTCCCGTCCAGAGCGCCCTTCCGCCGGCTTCCCCGGTCTCTGCCCTCCTCACCACGGCTGCGGGTCGTGCCGCTGGCGTCCCGCCGCTCCCTCGTCCCGTTCCCGTGGCGGTCACCGCTCCCGTTCCTGCGGCTGCGGCTGCGGCTGGTGTTATTATAACGGTTCTTATCGCTGTTGTTGTTATTGCGCTTGTTTTTATTAGCTGCGCTGCCCTAATAGTCGGGATAACAGGAATGGCGCCGCTCCTCCCAAGAACGGCACCACAGACAACGATCTCCATCGCCGTGATCACTCTACTTTCTTCCCCGTCCCGGGAGCGGGCCGGGGGTCTCCCTCCTGCCTCACCCCGCAGTGCTGCAGCGCTGGGCCGGGGGCAGTGCCATGTCTCCGGGTCCCTGCGCGCCCCGGACCCGCGGGACAGCGCCGGGGCCCGGGGCGCGGAGCCCGCGGCGATCAGGGTGGCGCTGGGCAGGGAGGCGCTGCCCGGGTGGACCCGGCGCCGGCGGGTCGGGAGGGATCGTGTTTTCTGGCTTCTCGAGGGAGCCCCGGGCGCTGATTGCTTGTTTGTAGCCACCCACCTGCCCCCAGCCTGGTGGTGGATGGGCGAGAAGGGGGCCTGGCCAAGCAGCTGTGCCCCTGACATGGCTCCTGGGGCACAGGCTTTAAGGTCCCAGCTGGAGGTTTCTTCAGGGAAGTGCGGGGGAGCAGCCCCCTGTACCTCTGGGGGGCATCAGCAATGTGATGGACATGGGGCAGAGACCCTTCCCAGGGCCAGGGGGGTCTTAGTCCCTTATTGCGGAGCTGATGGGTTCCTTTTATCCTTTCTAGCAGACCTCTGCCTCCATGGGGCTCTTAAGTCACCGTCCTGCCAAAGGCCCCTGCTGCATTGCGGCTGCGCACTTGCATCCTGTGATTCTCCTGAAGGTGCCGCTCCCCTCAGCAAATCTCTCCTGGGTCTCTCAGGGATTAACCCAACTTGCAGACACCCCCATTTCCAATGACTTCATAGACTCATGGAGAAGTGGGGCTGGAAGAGAGCTCCAGAGGTATGTAGTCCAACCCCCCTGCCTGAGGCAGGGTCATCCCTTCCCAAACCAAACCAAACTTCACTTGGGAGCAGATGGAGGCCGTGGCCTTTGGATCATTCAGGCCTCCTCAGAAATGCTGGCAGGCCCTTGCCCTGGGCATCTGTTTCAGGGACTCCCCAGGAGGGAAGCCCACAGAGGCCCTCAATCCCAAGACCCAGGGAACCAGACAGGCTGCTGGGGCAGGGGGGAGCGGGGAGGCTCTGTGCACCCTGGCAGAGTTACTCCAGTTCCCCAGGCCTCAGTACCCCAAGTCTGAGCACTGTCCATTCTCTCTTCCTCAGGGTGCCTCAGAAGTAATTCTCCTTTTGGTCTTGAAAAAGCCATGCACCCTGGAAACACTCCATGGGCTCAGTAGATCCCCCCCCCTGTGTCAGATCACCCTGCCCTAAAGGCAAGCAGAAACCTCAGGCCTCCTCTGACAGCCATAGGAGGGGAGTGAACCGCGCCTCCCCGCTGGGGCAGCCTGTTTAACTCCTTGTCCCTGCTGGGTGACTTTGGGCTCAGCAGAAACCAGCTGTTAGCTCAGCACTGGGTGTCCTCTCCTGGGTTCTGGCTTTGTCAAGTCTTAAGCAGTAACAACCCTCCTCCGCCCAGGCTTTTCTGAGCCTCGCATGGTGGGGCTTGGGAGGCGGGGGAGGGAATAGGAGCCTTTGCAGAGACTTATTTGGCCATCGGCTTTGTTGTGCCTTTTTTTTGGATAGATGCACTGTCCTACTTCCTAGATCAGCCAATCTATTCTTTAGCCTGCAAATAAAAATATTTTTTTGCAACCATTAGTTGGTCAAATAAAAGAGCTCACCTCTGCAAAACGTTCTGCATATTTTTTGCAGAGAGGCTCTCAAGCTGAGGAGCAAAAATCCCCACAGGCATCTAGGACCAGTGCAGTAACTGCCTCTGGAGTCACAGGCAACCTTTAGGCATCTCTGAGATTACTGATACTGTGGGAGTTGCAAAGAGTTATTCTGAAGAGGATCTGAGCCTCTCTCTCTGTGATGTTTGTTGTTTTTTCTTCAGGACCCATTGTGGTTTTAATGTCCAGCCCTAATTAGAACTGAAGAGGATATTTCTTCCTCCAATACTTCTCTGGGCAAAGAGGCACCAGCAGATTTTTTTCTGTAATGATGAAAACATCTGGACGGATCATCAGCTGTCATGCACTGAACCGCTCCCTCACAAAGGACCACCCCCATCCTTTTGGTCAGTGTCTCCTCCACCCTAATCATTCTTAAGAAATCGCTAGGGAGAGTTTGGTTTCTTGCTTGAGCATCATTGATACTCTCAATGGCCCTGCCTACATCGGAGAAATGTTCTACATTTTTTCCACTGGTGCTATCTTTAATGTTGGGAGTCCTAAGTAAGATGGGTGCTCGCTGCTGGTTGACATTTTTAACAATATATTACTTAGACCTATCCAGACCTGGGTTAGATTACACTGTGTTAAAACATGGGAAAGTGTTCACATAGGTGCTTCTTTTGTTGCTGAAATGGTTGGAGTTGTTAGCAGGGGTTTGAGACTTCCACAGAAAGTCTGTGTAGATACAACCTCTAAGACTGCAGGGATGAGATTCATTAATCCCAGATGTGCCAGTGGCTTTTATGAAGCCTACTGAAGAATAGACTGAGATGACCAAATCCTTTTTTCATAGAAGCCCAAACAGCTGTTATATAGGAGTAAGTTTTAGTCACAGCCAATGTAATTTGCTCCAATACAATCCAAGGAGAAATGCGTGTATCCCATCCACTCTCCTTGGCCTTTTCTGTGTTCTTTTATTTGTTTCCTTCACTGTGCTCAGTTGATATGAGCAGTAATGAGTGGAAAATTATATATTTAAAAATTAACTGCTAGGCTTTAAGGCTTTTATTGGATTAGTGTACATGAGAGATGGGAATTATATCTCTTATTAGTACAGGCCTGATTTTGGCATTTCTATGCTGAACACTACTTAAGTGTGCATACTAACCAAATTGAAGGAGTCTTTGTAAAACTGTGCTTGTAATTTAGGTTTATATTCTAATTTAAAATATTGGTCTCCTTAATTCAAAATAAAAAAAACCCAACAAGAAACAGGAACATACAGGAGGGGATTAGCTCTGATCTAGCAACATAGTAAAGTATGGGTCCAATATTAATTACATGCATCACATGTACTTACTCATATTCTGAAATTTAGACATATATTAAAATATTTTACTAAACTAGAGTCAGAACACAGACCTTAGGAAACTGCTACATGATCTCAATTTACCTTGTGATTTACCTTGTGAATTTTTAAGAAGGTGGAAAGCAAACTTTGTTTTTCTTGGAAAGCAAAGATGGATGAAACTGTTTTTAGAAATATAAATAATTTATGCCAGAAGGAAAGAAGTGCTTTTTGTCCCCTAAAAGATCCCTGCAGCTCAAGCCATTATCAATGCAGCCAGAGATGTGTCTATCAGCCTATCTCAGAATTTTCAATATTTGCAAAGGAAGAGGAGGGAAATCCTATGTTTGAAAAAGTGATTTTACTTAGTCCCCTAAAGGAATAAACAAAGCAAATGGCAAAAACCTAAGTGCTTCTAGAGAAAGAAATGTGCTTAACCACATTTCTAAACTATCCTCTTTCTTTCTTGCTTTCTTTCCTCTTTTTAATGGATAAATAACAGCCATTCTAGAAGCCAATGGGTTGCATTTTAACTTCTCTTTCCTTTTACTGTTAGCAAAGCTCAGCACACAGATCTGTTAAATACCAATAACATTTACAAAAATGGATCTTACCTTGCAATCCTTACTCAGCCAAAACTTCCCACTAAATCTGATGTAAATTTTGCCTGAACAAGTAGTATTGGGTGAGGATGTGTGGCTATATGACATATTTTTCATACTAAATTCAGACTGGCCTGGTTGTAAAATCTCGGCTAGATCTCTCTCAGCTGAATCAGTCTTGATATTCCAAGGGTCTCTTTGCAGAGGCAATATACAGTATTGGCAAGTGCTGGTACAGCTGTCACTAGGGATCTAACAGAAGGATCTTTCAGCCATTTCCTTAGAACTAGAAATCTTTCTCTCGTTCTCATTCCTACTGAAGTTATTCTCAAGCATTTGTTAGCATTTGTTGGATTAAAACTTTAGTGGGTTAAAATGTTCTGAAACGCAGATCTATGTCCTTCACTCTGACTTGAGCTACTGATGTCATCTCTGTGTACATTTTTCTGATAAGTCCCAGCAGCTCTGGAGCAAATATGCATTTTTTAAATAGGCCTTTTACATGACTAGTTGTTGGAACCAATCTGAATCAATTTAGACATGTATGCACAAGCGCACGTGTGCCTGCACACACACTGCTGAAAGACTATTATTAAGGTGGCAAAGTCAAGCACTTAGAAAATATGAAGTGACCCATTTACATACATGCATTATGCATGTATTTAATATCTTTATTTTCAGTCTTTAATTTCAGATCATACATGGTATTTTCCCACAGACCCTTGCCAAATTCATTGAACAGGACAGATGGGGCTACTTAATAAGCAGTTATTCAATATTTTGTTCTAGCTCAGTTGTTCTATGTGTGGTCCCATGCCTTATTTACTTCACACTATTCAAGCCCTAGTCTGAAGACAGAATCATTAATTTCCTCCTGGGCCTGTTGATGGTATGTAAGTACTACAGAAACATTCATTAATTTATCTTCATAATTCCCTCAGGATAGAGGGTAATATTTTGACCATTTAACACAGGGGAAGTTCCAGCACAGTGATTTTGATCAAAGGCATCCATTAGCTTTGGGTGCCCAACTTGAGAGGACAAGGATCTGATTTTTCAAATCACTTAGCATTATGTGGCATTTTATATGTCGAAACCATGGCACTGATTGACTTAGGTTGCTGCTGAGAATGCTTTGTGCTTTCGCAGATTGGGCCCCTGCAAATCAGAGTGTTGTGTTGGGCACCCAGAAAATGGCAAGCATGTAGCGACCACTTGTGACAACTCTGGGTTAAGTGACCTGCCTGTCATCACGAGCAGTTCCACAGTCAAGAGAAGGATAGAATCCAAATCTCCAGGGCAACAATCCACTGCCTTTACTAGGAGACCCTCTTTTATTTCCTCTTCTCCTGCCTCGTTCAATTTCCAGCTTTTGCAACAAATGAAGCAGGTTTCCATCAGACAACTGACTCCTTCAGAACCTTGATTCATTCCCAGGATAGGTACATCCTGTGCCTGAAGGAGGCAGGAGTTGTCTAGAAAAAAATTATACGCAATTGTGTTACTGTAGTAAATGTGTATGCACAAAGCAGGCACATTAAGGTTACAGAAGCAACTTTCATTGTGGCATTTCCTAATCTTTGAATGCCTGTCCTAAGCACTGGGATAAAGACCATGGCCAATAACTTTACTCCTCTGGCACTATGGAGCTCAACAATCAAATCAAGCACATCTGAACTTTCTCAGGAGCCAGTTTGAGAATGTGGAATGAGCTCTCCCAGAAGCAAAGGGCAGCCACAGATCTCACCCATTTCAGCTCCAAGGACAAGGTGCATCACTTTGATCCTGCCTTCTCTAATACAAATGAATAATAACCTGTATGTTAAAAAGCACCAACCAGGTGTCCAGTTATACACACTGGCCCCTGCCCCCATATCCCAGGAAAGGAAGAGGGAACAAAGACCAGGTACTAGAGCTCAGTCATGCTGCTTAATGCAGTGGTGGAAAGCCCTTAGATCCTTGGGTGAAGAGCATGGTACAAGAACATATAGGCTAGGGACAGGCATTACACATAAACTGGTTTAAACCTGTAACAGAACAGGTGTTCAGTGCATATAAACCAGTTTGAGAATGACTGAAACTGGTTTGCAGTAAACCAGATTGAATGATTTGGCTCAAACCGGTTTATGCAGTGTCTGTCCCAGACCCCTTGCTGGTTTAAATTAAATCAGAGTCCCTCAGCATCTTGGCATGCTCTCTGTGCTGGGCGGGGCTCTCTGCTGCTCAGCTGGGCTGGCCCCTCCCCTATTCTCTGCTCCCTGGCTGATGTTCAGCAGAGACTGCAGGCTGCTCTCCCCCGTCTACCCCCTGCCCAGTCTCTGCTAAGCAGGAATTCCCCCCCCCGCCCCCCTTGCTCCCTCCCTGGAGCTCTGGCAGAGACTTCAGGCATCTGCCTGGCTTCTCCCTGCTAAGCAGCAAATATTCCCCCACCCCTTGCCTTACACCTCTCAGCATTAGCTAGCAGACTGCATGGTAGCTACAGTCTGTGCTGTGGGAGATGACAAAGGCAGACAGGCCTTTTGGAGCTAATCAGCAGGTAGCTGGTAATGTGCTTCCTTCAAAAAGCTGCTTAAGAAGAGCTTGAACTAATGGAGAGAGGCCTTGTTTTCTTAATGGGTTGATAAACACTGAGTTAGGGGTAATAAACATTCCCTGTTGGGCTGCTCAGGAAGAGGGGGGGAACATCACAGTGTCCTGCCCAGGCCTGGCCATATACCCTGTCCCCCTCAGCTCAGCTCTAAAAGGGAAGGGAGGGCTGCTGTAGCACCCCCTGGTTTCTAGCCTGAGCCACTGCAGGCATGTGCCTGCATTTTTTTCAATCCAGAGGGGATGTCTGTGCAGTTACAAACCAGTTCAGCCTAGCCAGGTTAGACTAACCTGCAAAGATTGAATCAATTCAAGCTCAGGCTTTTTGAATGTCTGTCTGGAGCCATAATAACAGGGGTAAGTCTGTTCTAATTGATTCTATTCAATTCTACTCTTTCTGTGTGGCTATTGTAATCTCCCAGGCATCATATTGACACCTGCCTGAGACATTAGCTGGTTTGAGGCTGCTAGACTCATTGCACAGACCTCTGTGCAAGAGAATAATTGGACAAAGTATAAGGTTGTCATCCTTTATTGTGGATCACCACTAGAGGAGGATGACATACATTTGTCAGGGGATTTACAAATATTTGCAGACTGCAAAGGAATGGTGAGGCTCAGGGATTTGGGGTTTCATTCTGTATTCTGGAGGGAGATGTTCTTAAGTAGGCACAAACTCTTTGTTCTGATCAAAATTCTGCACCATCTCTTTCCACATGTCCAGGCCTCAGCCCTGTGCTTTGTCATTTCTGCCCCAGACTCTTTGCCTAGACATTCTTGTCTCTTCCTCCAGATTTGCTGTCAACGTCTCAACCCCAGACTCCCCACCCCTTCCGTCTTCAGACTAAGTCCTTGTCACCTTGCTAAGCCAATTCCTCTTTTCTCCATAAAGTCCACTGCAATAACTGATTCCAGCTTTTTATGCCATGGTAAACCTGGGCATTACAACAGAGGGCAGGGAACTGCTGTCTCTTGTACTCTCAAGCCTTCTTCTGACAGTCAAGCAGCAAAAAGAAGGACATTTTCTGATTGAGATACAGACAGGACAAATACTAGGCTGGGGAACAGGGGTATTGAGACAATGAGTCTGGTGAGATTGAAGCTAAAGAGAGAAGAAACTGGGACTGACTGGGCAAAGAGATTGGGATCAGGAGGAAGCATGGACTGAGAGTCACTAGGGCAAGGGAATATGATCCAGCTGGCTGAAATCCCACTGTGGCCAAAGGATGAATCATGTTGAGTCATCCTCTGTTGATGGCACCTAGTCTGGCTGGCTCTTGGAGCTGTGAGAAGCTTGGGCATACTCAGTCAGGATGAAAGCTTCAGAGTTTCTAGCTGCTTAAGGTTACCAAATATCTAGCAAATGTGTGAGCTGTTTATAACTTGGACACATTTGGGAAGAGTTTCATGGGTTTATAACAAAATCCATGTCCTTGACACACAGGCTACTCACCTGCCAAATTTAAAGCCCTGTCTTTTAAAGTATGGGGATGCTAAACTGGTTAAAGGAAATGACATCAAGACATTTTAACAAGGGCAAAACAATGTGTCATTTTTTTCAGCCTGGGCCTTAGGAAAGACCAAATCATTTTTATGAAATAGTCCAAAATATTTAACCTGAAATAGAGATCTGTCAGATTACAAATCAATGCAAACAGTTAACATTTGACACAGGTGTAAAAAATTAAAAGAAGCTCTTACTTTAGAATGTGTGGGGTGATCTTACTAATACATTGTGTTTTCTTACTAATACATTGTGTTTCTGCCGAAATTTCCATTGTTTTTCCTCATCTTTTGTCATTCACTTTGTGGCATAGTGCCCTCTTGTGGGCACTTAGGGTTTTTGGGATGGAGGTTAGAGAGAAAAATGGAAAGAAAGTTTAGAGGTTTTCTGTATAAAATATTGAATTCAGTTTAATCCTTAAAGTTAAAAAAATGTTAAATAAAAGCACTTCACTGTCACCTAAGACTCAGTGTTTCCTTAGGAGCACAGCTCGTTCCACCACAACATGGGAAAGTAAATCAGAAAAGAGCCTGAAATAGTCCAAATGCAGTCAAACAAAACTAACACACTTCTGTGATTAATTAGAGCCATGCTATGCCACTGACTTTGTGGAACTGATACCAGAATTTGTCTTTGGCCATGGAGAGTTAGAGGTGAAATTCTGTCCCCTGAAGGTGAACTGAAGTGCTGTTATAAATAAACAAAAATGATATAAGGGCCCAGCTAGCTGTCTCAATCTGTGTGTAGTTTTCCAATCTGGCTACAGTAACTTCAATCAATTGATTTATCACATGGATGGTTTTGACCTGCACAGAGCATCTACAAAAGCACCCTCCATGCAACGGGCATGCAAATCTCCTTGTGTGTGCCAGCCAGCTGGAGCTGCTGGCTTGTGCAGTGACCTGATTCATGAGCATGGTGACTTTTGACTGTGCCAGAGCGATGTATGTGTTTTTACATGCCTGTAGATGCCCTCACTGAAGGACACAGAGGGGACAGGACCCTTCCAACTTTATGCTTTCCTGTTGGGATCTCCCCTACTTTAGTTGCAGGTCTCCTGTGCCCTTACTTCTGGTTCCATCACCTTTCATGTCTGATTTGAATTTTGTGCACCTGAGATAGCTGTGCTTAGGTTGGAAAATTTGATCTTAAAAGTACAAACTACCACAATTTTATATGTATCCATTTCCTTCTTTCCTTATACCCTAAAACCCTATTTCACAATTACATGCTTCCCCGGCTGTAGTTGAGCCTGAATGTCAGTCTGTAATACCTGCTGGTAGTGCAATGTTGAGATTCTCTTTCAGTTTTCCTTGCTGTTGTTGGTCAGATAAGATATGGCAAACCATCTGAGCATTGGTGTCATGCTGTGAGTATAGTCGTTTTTGGTGCCGTGGATTTACTTGATGACACTGGAGTGGTCAGGAGTTGCTCTCCACATTACTAAGAGTCTTTCTCTTGCTCATGTGTATTTAGAATCCATTTTAAAGTGTTGTGCTAAATCCCCACCGAGATAAGATCTTCATTCAGCAGCCTCTCTAGCCTAGCCACTTTGCCTGCCTGCAAATTGAATGTAGGGCCCTGGAAGGGCCAGGGTTGAAAGCCAGAAGCATTCAAAAACATTTTGTTTACTTTGGCTGTAATGACACACTGGCTTACAGCATGGAAACAGAACTGGACAGGAAAAACAAGCTCAGAGATCCATAGTGCAACGTCAAGGAGGAAATGTCCCATAGCGGAATCAAAAGCCGGGTCAGATGTTATTCTTTTAAGGAGAATCATAACAGTTGTTTTTGCACAGCATGATCACGCTCAGTGCCTGGAAGCAGTTCTCTGTGAGAGTTTTGACACCTATTCTCACTTTTGATTTTCCTTATTATGCCTAATTTCATTTTTAATTTAATTAGGACTTCCAGATCATAGTTTTTAGAGTGACTAGTTTATCTGTAGAGCCTTGCAGCCTCCTGTCCTTTATGCTGCCAAGGCATAACATGTTAACTTTTAAAATGTTTGGACTTGATACCACTCAAGGGATTAGTTGTTTAACAGTGTCAATTGTGGTGGCGTTGTTTTTTTTTTGGTGATGAGGACAGCTGTCATTAAGAACTGGACTGGGACCACTACCTGACTTTATGCCCTCTATCAAAAGGAGGTTAGAATGAACTGACTTACAAAGTCTTACCAGTCTTGGGATAGATTTGAACTGAATGATAAAGTAGAGCAGAGGCTCTCAAACTGTGGTCTGCAGACCACCACTGGTCTGCGAGCTCCATTCAGGTGGTCCATAGAAAGGTTGTGGAATAATTGAGAATATCTGTATTTGTAAGGTAAGACTACTGATATTAAAATATGAGTTGTGTGCTTTGATTTGTAGAACAAAAAAAAGTTTATTAAGTGGTCTGCCGAGACCCTCAGCAATTTTCAAGTGGTCCACGAAAAAAAAGTTTGAGAACCACTGATCTAGAGGTTAAAGGCGGCTGGTTCCTAGTCCCACCTGTAGATCCCCAGCTCCACGTGCTCTCATTTCTGTGCTCTGTGCTGAGAGCTCTGGAAGATGGAACTGAAGGAGGTGTCCTCATCTTAGTCAGGCTGTGCTGTAAACACAAAGATCTGCCCAAGGATCACGGAGTAATATATTTTATATAGTACATGCCTGTATGTAAATTTAGAGTTGATAACTACCCCGCAGAATGGCAGGGCTCAAGGGCTATCCTACCAGGTGGTGGCTGGCTGATGGAGTATAGATAATCCATTGCTGACTGGAGTGGATATGAATCTGTCATCCCTCATGCTACTTGGGCGGCCCTACAGCTCAGGGTTGGTGATGAGAGTGACTATTCGTGATCTTTTCTGGTGATTACTTAACATGTAGTTCTTAGCTGTCAACCAGATCTCATTCACGGTGAAAAGACACAGTGCCGCCACGTCTTCCCCTTCCGCCACTTCAGCAGGCCATAGGACAGCTGAGGTTTGATGTGGTCAATTTGTTGCAGACTGACTGGCCAAATGCAGAGCCTGCAGATCCATAGTTCTACAGTGAAACCTAGGGCTTCTTCTGTCCTCCACTAATGCAGCTATAGCCCATGCAGCTACTGGGTTGATTTGAATTCCCATATGGAAGACAAGGTAATTGTGTTTTATTGTGTTTTGACCAAATTAAGTGCAGCTGTTTGAAAGTCTTTACGTGGGGCAGGTTTAACTGATCCTTCACCTCATCACTTTATTTTGGATTTGTCCTTGAAAAAGGTTAAATTTGATAGCAGAACAAAATGAATCAGAGAGCAATCTCAGAACTAGAAGGGGGTCGATATAAGTGCCTGGGCCTTTGGCCTGAAAAAAAAAACAAGTTTTTGAGAAATATTTAGGTTAAGAGTTACTTACTCTTTTCTTCTTCAAAATGATCATGGCCCTCAAGGCTTGAGAATAATGGCATGAGCCAGCTGGGGAGTATGTAGAGACTTTCCTAGGCACCTGCACAACTGACTGAGCACCTGGTGATGCTCTGTGGACTGGCTAGTACCTGCAGGCTAGGTACAGACATTCAAAAAGCCTGAGGCAGAATTGATCCCTTATACCAGTAAAAGTGTAATATCTGTACCTAGCCACAAGTGTCTGCATGGGTTTTTTATGGCTAGGATGTAGCTAGGTTTTTGGCAGTTGCTGATCAATGTAGCAGCTATGTGTGCAGAATCAGCAATGCTAGGCTGGCTCCTTTTTCTTAGAGTTGCTTGTTTTTAACTTTTTTCCTGAGGACTAATGTAATTTATCTGACCAAAGTGGCAACTGTCAAGCCTCCTGGAGCATGGTGTATGCATGAGGGTCACCCAGACCTTCAATGCATATGCCTGGGCAAGAATTTTTGGAGTAGTGGAGGCTGCCCAGACCTTCCATCTTCCTTTTTTGGTCACTGAGACAGAATCCAATGATTAGTCTGAGTCCAGATGTTTGGTGCCTCCATGGCTGGAGTTATATAAGTGTCTGGGAATCAAACTCAGGTGTCCTGTGTGGTAGATGAGGATGCTACCACTGAACCACAGGGGATTCCTTGGACTGAAATAATGTACCAACAAACTTAGCCTGAGCTTTTTGGAGGTTTACTCAGGCCTTCCTTTAGGGTTGGCAGTTAAATTTCTCCTATTAAATGAATCAGCATAACTAGCCAGTCACTCCACCTAGTTGTGATCCATTCTCTGTGCCAGTTTGCTGGTACTTTGCTTTCTTGATTAGTAGTTTTCCTTATCAAATTTCTGTATGAATTCAGACTTTCATTTCTCCACATTCATAGATTGAGTGCCCATTTTGACCTATTTTGTGAACATTCCTTGACTCTACACTTGGTTTTTGCATGTGTAAAACACACCGTATTGTTTCAAATATAATTTGACCCTACACATAAGTCAACCCCACATTTTCCAGTTTGACTATAGGAAAAACAGCTTTTTCCATAAACATTAAATTAGCAACCACAGATAAAGATCTTGGACTGCTATTGCCCTTACAAAATCCCATAGGAGAATCACATAACTAAGGAAACACCACAAACGGGGGAAATGCACTAAAATATTAGAATAAAAAATTGACTGAAAATGTCTTACTTGGTATTCCTATTTCGCACACAAAAATACTGTAAGCACAAGATCAGGACTCCAGAGAATCTGATTATAGGTTGACACCATATATAGCTTGATTTGAATATGTTTTCTGTGATGCTTTTGGATGCTTTATAATCAGAACAATACAGTAATTGTGGGATATGTTGACTAGATTCCCCAGTACTGTCTGGACACTCTGCTCATCCATGTTTTTTACCACAGCTCCTGTGAGTGACTAAATATTCACATGAGCCCCCGAGAACAGCTCTCATTGGCCAAAGGCTATTTTCTGATTTATGACTATTAGACCTGTACTTCAAGAGATGCCTAAACAGATAATTTCCCTGGCATCCCCATCTAAGTGGTAGTCTGCTAATCAAATTACATATACTGTTGACATGCAAAATCCAGTGTTCCCAGAGTGTTTCTTTTTGTTATTTTGGTCTCTATGAATGCAGATGCAGATTTTGGTCTCTGCAGATTTGCTGAGACCAGAACAAAGCTGGCCTCAGCAAATCTGTGGATGTGTTACAGAGAAAAGTCCCAGCATACTGTACCTATTGTGGAGGTTGAGGAATCTGTGATGCAATGTGATGGCATATGTGACAGTGTGAGGGAAAGAGTGATTGCTTGGTAAAGCCTCAAGGAGTGTGATTAGATTACAGCCCATCTGGCAGGGAGGCAAAACAAGCTACTATTAATTTCAGAGCAGGGAGTAATCTTTATTTACTATTTGGCAGGGGAGATTCAGGTTTGCAGCAACAGGCAGCAGCAAACATTTGAGAAGTGGTCAGAAAGGCAGATCAGCACCTTGCTAGCTTTCTTGATGGCAGCTGCTTATATATACAAGTTGGTTTGTTGGAATAGAGAGGAAAAATGCACAGTTCAACAATTAACAATTCCCTCCTCCCCCTAGTACCCTAGAGGAGATAGATTTACATCAAAGATAACCACAGCTTTTTAAAGTGGTGTTTGTGGTTAGAAATCTGCATTCCCCTCTGCTGGTGATGTTAGCAAGTGGGAATAGATCCAGCAACTGTCCCATGATCGAACGCTCTGAGATTATGCTGCTCTGTTTGGTAGGTGTAGCTACTATATTCTCACACTTTAACTATAACACTATGGACATGTGGTGATGCCTTCACATGGAGAAGCAGCAGCTTGGCTTTTTGATGATCAGCAAACAATATAAGAGACTCTAATCTTGTGTTAGGCAAATGAGGCTTTTGGTTTCAGCTCATGGTATATCCAGGGTCACTATCAACAATCCTGCAAAATTGTTAAAAATAACGCAATTCTTACTTCAGAGTCACTCGAAGGAAATATCACTTGGTACTCACAGTAGGCTGGCTCTTTTGCAGATGTGGGCAAATTATTTAATCTATCTGTTCCTCAGTTCTTCATCAAAAGGAGCTAATATGACTTCTTTTGTCTGTCTTTGTCTATTTAATTTGTAAGCTCTTTGGCACAGGGAAAAAACTTCGCAGGGGTGTTTACAGTGCCTACCCAATGGACCTCCAGTTCTGATTAGGTCCTCTAAATTCTGTTGTGATGCCAATACATAAATCACAAATATGGCCAAATATTTCAACAAAAATATTCTGCAAAAGCTTTCTAGGTTTTTTTAATGAACATTTTCAAGTGATCACTAACTGACTTACGCTGTTGTCAGCATTTAAAAAAACATTGAAATGCCAATGCAAATGTTCATGACAAACTTTGTTTGCTCACTGAACTGGTTGAAAACCAGCAACCAGTTTTCATGAGCAATTCTGAACAGCTTTTTGCAAACTCCCATTTGTCCACTAATAGTAAGTGATGCTAAAAGCTGAGAGCTGAAAGAAGTTATAAAACCTAATGGACTTTTCAGTAGTTTTGCTGTTTGTTTTTACATTTCACTCTGCCTCCCTAACGTAGATAGATTACTTAGTGCCTTTCCATTGCTTATCCACTAACTTATCACTGCAGTGTTTCACCTGGAAATACTAGGTAGCCATCTTGAAATCCCAATAGTAAAAGCCAAGATATTTTCATGGGAATTCGCAGAGAGCTTTTCAGTGATCATTTTGTTTAAACATTAAGTATGGTTATAAAAAGACAAACCCTACAATAAAAATGTTGGACCTAAAATTACTGGACCAAAAATTACTAGCCCTTTAAGAAAAAAAGGCAGGTCAAGAGTTTGGTTCATTGAGACCCTCCCGAGAAATAACAGGAGGCCCACAGTGTTCCCCAGAGAGGCTATGCCTATCCCCACTTTAATCCTCTGAAGCCTTCTAGTCTAGAAGGCAGAGCTCCCCCCTCACTCAAATGCTTTCTTTCAGCATTTATCGTCTGATATACAGTCCACTGCCGGGCTGCTTATTTGTGCCACCAGGCCAGACAGACATTCCCATTTTTCAAGGTTCTCCTCCTGACATGTCAGGAGGAGAATCACTGGGAAAAGAAAAAGGAAAAACACTAGGAATGTTGCATGCATTTCCACAGCAATTGTTAGGACAACCTTTCTGACTATTGTGAATGGTACGTGGACCCCCTTGGGACCAAGCAAAAAGGAAAAAAAGGATTGCAGGATTCATTCCTTTATATTTGTTTGTAGTTTATTCTTGCACGTCATTGGAGGTTGTGACCAGAATGTCATTTGCCTTCTGTCCGTCTCTCCTGGTTCTCACATCCTCTGTGATATCTGAGCACTTGCATTACTCTGTAGCTCTCCAACTCTGCAGTTGAGGCCAGTGAGTGAGAAGTGAAGCTCTCCTTCCCTCCGAGGCTGCCAGCAGAGTGTTCTCAGCTTATTCCTTCCCCCTAGGGTAGATACCTCTGCAGACCTCCTTGGCCCTGCCGACATAGGAAACTAATCTAAATTGGTATAATTACACCCGCTAAATCCAGTGGGGATCTTCACTTTTGTAATTGAAGTTCCAGTCTGGTTTGAGGGCCTGACTTGGTCTTTCCAATCACAGGTAAAGTTACTGCAGATAATATATGTGACTAACACTGGGAATAGGGATGGAACTAGTAAATTTATGGTGGCACAAGGCAATGCCTATTCTGTTTCTACCCTTAGAGGCAAGTCTATCCCATTTGTTACATTGCACATACACATAGTACATTGTAACCTGACTCAAGCCATACTCCCTAAATCCAATTAGCAGCTGGATTTGGCTTCATGCTCATGTATGTATCAGAAAAGAATGATGTTCTGCATTTCTAAAGCCACATTAACTTCTGGAGACTTTGGCAGAAATTATTCCCAAACAGAAACCAGAGCAAAGGCTCCTTTCCAGGAATTCTGGTGCCAGATGACAATTTTTAGCACAGGAGAAAGAAGAAAATGTCAAACACTTCTAGTCTAAAAACCCTGACGCTCTAAAAATGGCTTTGTGGGCCGCTATGTGATTGGTTATTATTTTCTAAACACTGTAGGAGATTTAGATATGTATCCTCCATTTAAATTAATGGAAGGGTTTTTTTCCAAGAGTTCTACACTCTAAAATCCTTAAACATTGCGTGTCAGTGACTCCAGATCAAATTTGTTCATATTACAAATGAAAAGAGAACCTTTACCTGACTGCCAGCCCTGTAAAAACTCAGACCAGGATCTGACCATCAATGAATTTACAATGGTGATGAATTTGACTGGAGGATTTTCTTCTGCTTTCTGACAGGCAGGATAAAGCCAGGAAGGAAACAGCTCTCCAGTTCCAGGAGAAGATTTCAAGTTTTGAAATATTTTCCCATCCTGAATCAGGACAAACTTGCCTTTCCAAATAAATAATTGTTCTGGTCCCCCAAAATTGAACTGCATTCATTTAGAAAATGAAGAAATGGTAGGTTTCAATAATTTTGATTTTTTCTCCAAAACAGTAAATGCATTGAAAGACACTTTTACTCATAAACAATTTCAGTTTTTTTGAGTCTACATTTTCAGTCAAAACATTTTTTGTCAAAATATTAATGCCCATCTCTAGCTCAGAGCCCACTAAAGGATTCGAGTCTGTTGTACGGAAATCCAATTAAGTAGCTCTACAGGATCTCAAGACAATTTCCTCTTCAAGCTAAGTATTTTAGGGCATTAGTTCTTTTAGATATGGACTGTCTTCCTAAATTCTCTCTGTAATCTCAATTACATATAATCTTTTTTAATTTTCTGGTCTAAACATCTGACACCCCCTGCAATAAATAGTTGCATTTTATTGATGAATATTGTGACTTCTGGTTGTGTACAGCTTAGAACTTGTTTTGGGATGAAAGGCAGCTGGCCATTATTGGTTTAGATGCCATTACTGGTTTAAATTAAGTAGCTCTACAGCTACTCATTTTTTCTGATTGTGGAAATGGAGGCTGAAGACACGAGTAGCTATTTCATGAGTAGATGTTCTCCCACTGTGCCCTGCAAAATCTACTACAAGAGTGTTTCAGGGTGGCCAAAAAAGAGATTGGGTGGGAGAACAGCCGCTATGTTTAGTATTATTGTTGTAGCTTGTGTTGGGGTAGCATTCGAGGACCAGTCAGGCACCAGGACCATGTGGTACCCAGCACCGTACTAATGCAGAACAAAAATATGATCCCTGCCCAAAAGACGTACCATCCGTTTCTCTCCTCCTAGACCTACATGCCAACCTCAGCAAGATAATTTTGCTCACAACAAAATGTGCACATCCTCCATTCTGCAATGTAGGCTGCCCACTTAGTCAGTGGCCAGTGGAACAGTTTCTAGTAGTACAGCCTCAGATGACAGTAAATCCCTGACCACTTCTGCACTGGGATGGAGGGAGATGGCAATTCATCCCCCATCCTGTGGGATAAATGAGGACATCTGGGGAGTCTCAACTCCTATTTCCCCCCTTTCCTTTGTGAAAGAATAATTCATATAGCTGAGTTAGCCTGCTATTATTAACAACAACCTCCCTGGACTATTAAGGAGAATTGTTGGCCAAGTCCAGGAGGTGACAGCTTTCCCAGAAGACCAGCGACTGAAATATGAGGCCTTGAAGCAGAATGGCAGTAACAGGACATCTGTGATGACAGACACTTGTATGCATTTTACAGAGGGAACCAGAGTTTTTGCTGTTTCCATCAGGGTGCCCACAGTGCTCAGTGGATTTATTTTTCATTTCTTCCCCTTCTTGTCTGAAGCTGCGTCCGTCTTTCCAGTTGCAGAATGTGAAATAATATTTGGGCAAAGTAGCTCTGATGCATTCCCTTTCCCACTCTGTACACTTCTTTGTAGAGCAATGTGTGGTACAATGTTGCCTTCAAGTGAAAACAGAGTGGTACTGCAGACTGGGGACAGCTTGAGACTACAAGCATCAGGAATGAAAGAAACTGAATTGGGAACTAAGACCAGAAAAGGCAAAGTTCTGGATTCGAGAAGGAGTCCATCAACCACAGAGAAATAGGGATCCAAGAAAAGCACTGTTTTTTTTTTAAGTTTTAATAATCCCCACCATAGTCCAAAATCTTTTGCAGGACGGTCTGAGATTAGAAACACTTGGGATTTCTCTTTAGTAAGTGGTTGGGTGGCTTGTGGCTGGCTCTGTGAAGGGTTGGCGTGGTCAGCATGAGTCCAAGATGAATTTACTGTCCCACTGGCTACCCTCCCCACCTCACGCAGAGCCCCAGCAGCCAGAGTGTGATGTAGTGGCTCTTCCCAGCTCTTCTCTAATCTTGCACATTTTCACTGAAGATGTTTTGTTTGTATTAACAGAAGAAAGGAGAAAACGTTTCCCAGAATTCAGAGAAAAATGAATTTTGGAAGACTGTCACCCTGTTAATCAGCTGCAGTCATTCTGATTTTCTTTAATACCTGGGTATTGAAACTCTGAGTGGTAGGTGAGAGCTTGGTATTTTTTTGGCTGGATTATTTTTCTCTTAAAAAAAAAAATTACCTACTTCAGAATTACCATAATGCTGCAAATTGTATCTTTATGGAGGTTGCCCTTTTGAGAAGTAGCTCTGTTTTGCATAAGGGGCAGGTACGCATTGAAATCCAGACCTCTGGCCATTTTTTTTTTTTTTTGTGATTTTGAAATCCTAGTTTTCTCTCCTTTGCTGCTGTGTGAAAAATGCAGACAAGCAAAAGGGGAAGCTGATTTGTCTTAGAAGGAAAAAGAGTGGAACTGGCTATATGCAAGTACAAGAATGAATGCATTAAAAAAGGGGTAACACTTTTGTTCCTTGTTTCAGTTCTAGTAACCTTTGGGGTTACTTGTAGCAATGATAAGTTTGAGAGAAGTGATTTTTAAGGTACAATATTACCAATTTGAAAAAAAAAAACCTTTTAATTATAATTACAGGGTAGATTTGGCCATGTCATTTGATTCTCACTTGCTCTAGAATGGCAAGCGAAAGACGCCTTGTCCTAGCAGCTGTGGGAATGCTATAGCAGGCAGAACAGGGGCCATGTCTTACAGCCCCAGCTTTTTGGTTTACTGTTGATGTCTCCCTCAGTTCACGTTAACATCTAATGACTTCCTACTGGTTTTCTTTGCACTCACAGAAACTCTTTGTATGTAACAGCATCTAACTGCAAGGTTTTTGGATACTGAAGTGAGGATTAAGGGCAAGTGCAGATTTTGGGAGCTGGATAGGTTTGGTTGGAGAAGCGGGAGGGATTTCCCTGGCAGGGGGTGCACAACCTTAGGGTAAGCAAGTCAGTTGGGTAGATGACATATTGATATGGGGAAGGGTGTGACCACAGGGTACTACTACCTTTTGCAAACTATTAGTAAGTTGAAGGGGATCCCAGAACTATTTTTAGATTTTGTTTCAGGCCTTAAAATTCTTTCCCTAGGCCTGAATTCTCTAGTGTTAATCAAATAACTTCATCATGTTATATTAACCTACTTTGCTGATTTGCAACCATAGTTCAAGCTATGCAATGTTCATCAGGTTCACATTTCTATGTTTTTTGGCCTTGCGTGGTGCTTTCCCTTCTTCTGCTGCAAGATGGCATTGCAGAACAGGCAAATGAGTCACTCTGTCTGGAGACAGATCAGCCTCACAATAAATCTCACAAAGTAAATACTGCAGAAGTGATCAGATGGTTTTCTTACAAGCATTGTACTGTGGTTATTGTACTTGTCAATGACAGTATGCGAAACTCTTAAAGGACAGCAGTGAAACTTGAGGGCATGTGATATCTGTAATAATCATGTCACTTTCTGGCTACATAAAGCTGCTTTCAAACCTGGTATAAATAGATCCCTTACAGAAGTCTCTGGGCCAGATTTATATCATGCCCTGCTATAAACCAGCAGGTAAGTACAGGTGCTGCACGCTGGTCAGAAAATAAGTGTAACAGGCAGAGCTATGTAATAAAAAATGAAGATGGGGGAACAATCTTCTAAAGACACTGCAGAGTCTTGTCCTGGATCTTTTTATATCTACTGAGATGCAAACTTACCATGTTAGCAATGTGTAATTGAATTGTGTAACATATGCCTGTCACTCACATGGTAAATTAATGCTAGACCTGGAGGCATTCCCTCTTCTATACTGTGTCCCCTTGCATTAGCTGCTCTTCACCTGCTGCCCCTCTGATGGTAAGTCTGAGTTCTGTTGCTCAGAGAAAGTTGCTTTGGTGTACATCACGCTGCTTTCCCACTTGCACCCTCTTTCTCATCCATCTATATTGTTACTGAATTTGCCCAGTGAAACCCAGCCCTGGGCTTGTTTGCCACCTAGACTATGCTAAAGTAGCAGGAGACATTCTGTTGGACAGCAATAAGTAGACCTGCTTATGCAGTTATAGGAGAGTGGCTAGTGAATATTGATGACTCTGGGGCAGATTACAAGTTGCATCTACTTGTGCGCGGTATCGTTTCTGCTTGCTTAGTAAAACTCAGCAGATCCTCATTGTTAAAAGGCTCCAACATTATTGTTCACTCCTAACTGTGTTTCTCAGGGTGTGCCTGGTCTGCACTTGGACGGTTTGAGTGTATAGGTAGGCACGCCCCTACTACCTTTGATGTAGCTAGTTCAGGGAACAGTAGCAGTTGACATGGTGGCATGTGCTTTATTTAGCATGTGCTAGTGACAAAAATGGATCAAGTGTCCCCAGACAACTTTTACAGCCTGCACTGGCATCCATGTTTCCTTATCTTTGCACACGCGTCCATGTTTCCTTATATTCACTGCACTATTATCCATGACAGCTAGAAGGAAGGTAGCTGGGATATGCCTAGCAGTTGTAAATTACATCTCCAGTTGCAATTTAGAGATACCCAGAGTCCTTCACAGCATGCTGAGGCTGCAGTGCACTGGCAAGCGTGGAACAGATTGATGTAAATAAATTATTTAAATCGCTATATTTATTTATTTAATTACTCTTGTTTTGCATTGGTATTTTCCTAGTCATTTGTCTAAAGACAGGATGATTCTGACTGGCTGCTAACCATCAAAATGTTGAATTGCAACTAAGAATAGCATTTCCAGTACATGTACTGTAGTGTTGCTACTCAGAAGATTACACACGTAGCTATCATAATGTATTAAAAAAAAATCACATAGCTCAACTTACATTTATTCAGACCCTTCATTTGAATTATGTTAGAAAGTGCCAAATGACAGATTCCATCTTTGCTAGATGATTAATTTTTCCTTATGATTTGTGCCCAGCTTGAACTGGATGGGAATTAGAATTAAAATGAACAGAAACAGCTTTTAATGTACTTATCATTTTTTAAGATCTTAAATATACTGCATACATTGTTTTTCCTCTGTCAGCTCATCAAAACACGTTTTATATTCAGAACGAATATATTAAGACATGGAGGATTTATATGTAATTAGGGAGCTTAACTAAGTTTTTCTAATCACCATGTTCTTCAAGATTTTAGTAGTAGTAGATCTCATCCTCTCACAGACTGTTACAGGAAAACAAGCTTTTCTGCTTTTCCAATTTCCAATTGCTTTCTTAACTTTTAATGAATTAGTCATTGATGAAAACTCGTTGAATAAAATGAGATACCGAGAGAATAATTTCTTCATCTGCAGAAAGGTCTAAGGATATTTCGGTCAAAGACTGACTGAGGACTGTAAGAGACTCTGTTTCCAGGTGTTCTGCCCATGACTTTCCCATTTCAGTAGTTTGAGTTTCTGCACAACTTTGTCAGCAAGCATATTTTACTGTTATCATTATTTCCCTCTCTGTTTCTACTCTATTATGGTTCTGGGCACTGAAGACTGCATGACTGTACTATACCGGCTCTGGAAACTGGGGATTTTGCCCCTGTACAGTATTTTTTTCCACACTCCTGGAAATGCAGAAGCCCTTTGGTGGAGATCTAGACCCATTCAGGGAGGGGGGATTGGTGTCTGCCTCTTAAAATTCCTGTGGGATTAGTGCTCTGAAGCGCGTAGAGGGGGAGTCAATTCTAGTTTTTTGTGGTTCCCCACCTTGCTGCTGACACCTTTTGAGAAAAAATTCTTCTCTGTCCAGGCAACTTCTGTCCTGCATTCATTTTTCTTTTCCTCCTCCTCTCTGCTTCCTCAGTTCTCTCCTTTCTCTCTTTTGCCAGTTATGTTAACTTGATCTTTTTCTTTTCTTCTTTCCTATTTTCATCTCTTTCTCTCTCTCTTCCTCCACCCTTTTCTTTGCAGTTTTTCTCCCCTACTCTTCCCTCTTTCCACCTCTGGGAGCTGGAATCCAGGGAAATAACATTGCCATGAGAACCTGTCTGCTTACCTACAATTAGCAACCCAACTGAAATGTTTCATCTGGGCCAAGCTGCCTTATCCTTGCAAGTTATTGAAAATCTAAGTTCACAGATACCAGTCAGACAGATACTATGATTCCCCTCTGTTTTTCAAGTTGCTGGGATTTCTCCTCTGCTCCATTTTTCATATGATTAGCTTTGCATCTCTCCTGTTTAGCTGTGCTGCTCAGATGCAAAGCAGGCACTGAGGCTTTCCAAAGAGGCAACTGTGGAGCCACTTTTGCCACTAGGTCACATGAACCTGGTGTGAGAAACAACAGGAATTTCTGAAGCAGTGACTACTTGGTTCCACATATTTCTGTATTTCAAAACTAGAATTAAAAAGAGACATGAGTCCCAGGGGTCTGTTGGCCTCTATGGTTAGGGACAGACATTCTGAAAGCCTGAGCCTAAATTGATTCAATCTTTGCAGGTTATTTTAACTTGCCTAGATTGAACTGGATTGCAACTGCATAGGCATTTCCTCTAGACTAAGAAAATGCAGTGGCTCAGGCTAAGCCTGCAGTAGCTCAGGCTAAAAGCTGGGGTGTGCTAGAGCAGCCCTCCCTTCCTTTTCACAATGCTGAGCTGAGGGGGTGGGGTGTGGTCAGGCCCCAGCAAGACACTCTGATTAGGGAAGGGTTTAAATTCCCACCCTGGCCTGCTGTGTCAGGGGGCCTACTCAAAACTGATCACCATGTCAGCACGCCCACCTGCCTAGGGCAGTCCACTCACCTGCCTCGCCTTTGATGAAACAAATTAGATGTTAACAAGGTGGGAGGCTGCCCATTTTAACGCCTGATGCCAAGGGCATAATACATGGCCCCAACCTTCCCTTTACCATGTCCTATGCCTCACAGATGGCATCCGAAAAAAAATCAGTATTACTCCCCCAGCCCCCTTGCTTAGCCATACCACTTAGCCTGTCACTCAAACTCAGCTTCAGGCATCCGGAGACTTACCTCGGCCATTACACTCCCTCATTGGGTTCTCAACTCATGCCCCCTCACAGGGGCTTACATCAGTAAACTATTGGGGCTGGCCTGTGCGCAGCCCTTCAGATCTCATAGACCCTACTCTATGCTGTCATGCACAGCTCTTCAGGGTGCCTCTGTGAACCCTACTCTGTGTGGCCTACTACACACAATATGCCCCCTCACTGGGGCTACCACCCCACTGCCTCATTGGAGTTTTGGGGCCTTATACCCTGGGGGTCTCAGGTGTCTCTGTAGATGTGCCTAGACCCCACTCTTGGCCTATGACCCACTCAGGCCTCAGGACCCACTGGGCCCCTGTACTTTTCTCTCAGGGTGTGCTTCCCTAGCCTTTTCCCTCCACAGGGTCACCTGCAAGGCAGTGAGGAATGAGGCTTTCTGGTGCCCCATACTCACCCTTCGCTGGGCAAGCAGAGGTGTGGCATTTCCTGGAAACTACCCTGCCATAAGCAGCCCCACCACACCATCCAATCCCAGCAGGGTGTAGTTTTAGGTCATTCCCTAGGATCAGGAACCTCCTCCATCCCCACAGTTCCTGCCTTGTACTTCCAGATGTTCTGAGAGCAGCAGCTCCAGTCATGCACCAGCTGCTTGAAGCAAGTGCTGGCTCTACTGCTCAGAGCCTGCTCATATTCCCTAGCAGCTAGGCCCTCCTTCCAATCAAGCAGCCTCCTGCCAGCCATGTGAACCTCCTGATTGGCAGTGCAGGCACCTGTATGCTGCTCTGCTGCCTGCTCTGGCCCTTAAAGTGTCAGGCACTAAAAGTGTTCTGCACAGTCCCAGGCTATTCCCTGCTTGCTGCTCAAGGGGTGGGAGTGTTGCTAGACCCCAGCTCCTGGCTAGCACTGAGGCAAAGGTGGGGTGTGCAGTGCATGCATCTGTTAATGATACTGACCTTCCAATCTCCCTCTCCCTAGTTTTTCATACTGTCTGCAAACCGGACATGAGAGGGAGCCAGCAGGGAGCTGATAACACAGCATTTATCAGTCCATCAACAGAACAAAAGCCTCTCTCATTAGTTCAAGCTTTTATTAAACAGCTTTTTCCAAGGAAGAAACAGAGGGACATTACCAGCTGACCTGTTGATTAGCTCCAAAAAGCCCTAAGTGGACACTGTTCTGTCTGCCTGTCCCAGTGAAATTGGAGACACATACAGACGTCTCTCAGCATTAGTTAGCATACCACATTCTGGCGAGGTTTGTGGGTCTGGGGTCCATGCTGTGGGGGATGGGAGGGAGGGAGGGAGAGGGGGATCCCTGCTTGAGCAGTAAGCAGCAAGGATGGGGGGAAGGGGGAACCTAGGCAGACCCTGCTGTGCCTGCAGTCTCCGCCAGAGGTCTGGCTAGGGAGCAGAGGGGCGAGGCAAGCCCTGCACTGGAGCAGAGAGCCTAGCCTAGGGCTGCAAAGCATCTGGGATGCTGGGGTACTCTCGTTTAAGTTAGACCAGGAAGGGGTCTGGGACAGACATTGCATAAACCAGTTTGAGCCAAGCAGGTTTATCTTAAATCAGTTTCAGCCATTTTGAAGCTGGTTTATGTGCACTGAACGTATGCTCTGTTACAGGTTTAAACCAGTTTCTGATCACTTAAACCAGTTTATATGGGTATTGAGCAATATTAGCACTGTTAGGTGTGGAAACACACACATCTGGTTTATAAGATAAACCCAAAGATTCCAAATAGGAACCCAGAGTGTCAAACACACTCTAGCCTGTCGTGGTCTTTCTGAGCTCTTTGCAACAGAAGAATTGCTCTATTTTTCTGTAGTCAAGAAATGAGTGAAAGCTAGGCACTATGCCAGTTGTCTCTAGACCAATTTCACCACTGCATTTCTGGGGTCGGCATGTGTGTGGGATCGGGATAAACACATCCCAAGTCCCAAGGACAGTGACTGTCTTGTACAATGTGTGTACATAGTACTTACCACACTGACTCTCCTCTCTCAGGGCATGTAGGCACTACTTTATTATTGCCACCAGGGGTACTATTTAATCAGCTGCCAGCTCTCTAAATTCCACCTGTGATCTTCAAGTTGCGCTGCAATTTCTGCCTCATGAATCACCAACCATAATAAGGGTTGTGTGGAGGGAATTATTGCCTTCTATAATATCCATGTCATCGTGTTACTTTCAGTGGAGTTGGACAAGTGCTGCGGAGGGCACACGGTTAAGGAGAAGGCAGCTACACATTGTGGCTCAGCAGCTGGAATCAGTTCATTCTGTTCCCGATGAGGGTGGTAGAGAAAAATCCAGCAGCCTCTGCCCGAGTTCATGTGGGTTTGGCAGGTTTGCCGATAGTAAGAACATGTTTGGTTCACTAGAGTGAGCGTATCCTGCTCTGAATCCATAGAAGAGGGAAAGTCTGTTGAGTTAAAAGGCCATGATTTTTATAAAATCACTTTTCTAAGTAGAACTGTGCTTGGTCACATTCAATCTAGGTGCTGATTACACCCAACTCCTGGCCACGTCATTTGAAATGATGCCTTTCAAGGGTGAACTTTTTTATTCAGGCCTTTCTAATTAGTACCTCAGTAATAGCTCTATATTGCTATATTTCCTGGCCCACTTCTGGAGGGATAGTATTAAATGTGCCCACTTTTCTGTCTTCAGAAATGAATCTGTTAACAGAGAAGGTCCAAAAATGCTTTTGTTTCCTTTAGAACATGAGGATGTGTGTTCCCAGAGTCTGGGATTTGTTCAGATGATGAGAGGCTGGTCCTTTGAACACTTTCATTGCTATCACCACACTACCCACCCTGCCAGGAAGCCTGATCCTCCTCTTAGCCATCTCACCGTCCACTTGGATACTTACCTGTAGTAAAGATTTGCCTTCAAAAGAATTTAGGTCTTCCTCTGGAAATCTGGATGTTCATCTGACCTTTTTGAGTTGTGTGAAATGTGCTTAGGAACCTCATGAGGGAAGATATGATCCTCCCAGTGGTCAGTGAGAACTTCCAAGGAACTTCTTGCTTTTGATCAATTTGGAAATACTGAGGACAGATTTCTTTAAGTGAGCCTCTGAGATGTTCACATGCTTAAACAATATAATCACATAGTTCTGTTGCTGTATCCTGGTCCTTGCTTCCCACTACGCTACTTATTTTATTTTATTTTATTTTATTTTATGTGTCACTCCTTACCTGGTACATCATTTGTAAAACTTGGTTTTGCAGGGTCTTCAGAAGGACATACTAGATCTTACCATTAATCACATTTAATGTGCACAGTTGGGCAATTCTGCATGCTCTGAAAGGTCAGTAATAACAATAATAATCAGTTTCTATTTTTTCCCCATTCTTGCCAGAATTAGGAAATGTGGAAAAACACACTTTCCCCTCTGGATCCCCCCACCTTCTCATCCAGTACACCCAGCTCCCATCCCAAGCAACATACAATTCAGCATGTCCTTTTGTTTATCTAATTCTCCTTTTACGTGCCTGCTTTACTCCAGATATACTTTTAGGCTTTTAGTTTGCTGGAGCCAAACACCTTTATATTCTCTGGGGTGCAAAATCTAAGCCCACAGCTGGATCCAAATTTTGCAAATATCCTCCTCTTCAAGGAATGACCTCAGATCTGCAGATCCAAGCGCCCCTCAAACTTAAAGGATCAGCTTTTATTTATTTATTTTCAAGTTGGCCCCATCTTGTCATCCAAACTTTGTTTCAGGTAGTTCAAATCTGCCTACTTTGATCAGGAAAGCTTTAAATCCCTGAACCAACCAACCCTAGGGCCTGATCCTAATGTTCTGTTACTCTCAAGAGATGTTTTTCCATTGACTTCAATGGCATCAGGATTAGGCCTTTCTCATCCAGGGGTCACTCCATAGTGCTTAGAGTCTCAACTGTGCCAGGTTTTTACTACTCCATGCAACAAACATAGCCAATCAGGATTCTTTCCATTAAAATAATTTCCGTTTTTTATGCATTAAGGAGTCATTAAACTTGTCCTTAATTTGTCTCTGCCCTGCATTTATTGGTGCAAATATCCCCCCTCCCCCCACAAGAAGTCTCCAGGATCCTGTAAGAACCACCTAGTTATCTTGTTTTCTCTGACTCCCTTCCTCTGTAGTAGCTGAAATCTTTGTCATGGGCTTTTACAAACACTTCCTCACCTCCTCAACAAATTTTTTTTTTCAGGCTTTTTCCAGCTTCAATCCTGAGCATCTCTTTGGATCAACAAATACAGATATTTAGATATAGAAAAAAATACTGCTGTTGTGAAAAACATTGTTCAGTGAGATGATGCTGAGTGTCCACACCAGACATAGGGAACACAGTGCATTGATTTATTTCTTTTCTTCCCCCTGTACTGGGGCAGGAGGCAGTGTCCATTTGTTTAGGAAATTAAACAAGAATGAGGCAATTTCAGTTTTGCTCTGCACTTAACACTTTGCAATGAGAACCACAAATACAATCTGCTGATTGAACTATTTTCACTCAGCCACTCAAATCCCCCAGCCCACATTAGCAAAAGTGGTCTGTAATGTTCAGCACCTTGTTTTCTGAGCTGTACAACACCAGGAATGAAAAGCACCCAAATTCCTGTGTTGACTTCAGTCATCAGTGCTTGGCAGCTCTCAAAAATCCATTGGCCCCACAGTTAGGCATACAAAATGAGAGCATGCTTTTGAAAATCTTGGCCCAAGGGTTTAGTGAAAACTCCAACATAAAGTTGGGTGATCAAAATCATTCCAGCACTTCTTGGGCTGCACTCAGAACTGTTCGTTAACCTTCACTTGCAAGCATGCCTGCTTGCCAGTGGTGTATTTGCAAGGCAACATGTATGTTTTAGGACAGGGCTGTGGAACTCACCTTGTCCCTGATGGTCACCCGATGAAGAATGCATTGCATTTGAAAGCTTGTCAAACTCCATTCCAATCATGCAGTTGGTCCCATAAAAGATATCATCCTCCCACAACTCCAGGTCTCTCGCATACAAATAGTATTCATCTTTTAAAGCAACCTTGCTGCAATAACTTGCAGCTCCCCCACCCACCTTTGCCTTTTAGAGACCTGTGTTTTCCTCTCAATGAACCTAATTGTTGAGTGAGAGTGATTGATTTGCACTTTATTGGTGGGTGTAAAACGACTCCTGAATGTGGCACCCTCCAGGGTGTTCATGGCCTCCTCTGACTGCCTGTGTTTCTTGCTGCTTTTATGTCCTGGGGAAGAAAAACCTGCTGAATCTGTTCAGTACTATGCAGGGAGACAAAAGTGGCCCAACATGAACATGGGGAAGGGAGGAACATTTTAAGTGCCTTTCTAAGAGTACTTGGGGGATTGGGATCTAAACACAGCCTCACTTTACTGCTTCCATTAGCACCGTACTCCTTATTCTTTTCCATGACTTCAACGGAAGCTGGACGAGATGTGTTACTGTTCATGCCAGGAAGGCATCTTGTTTTAGCACTGTTTGATCTTTGCTGGGCAGACCAAGATAGGCCCTATTTTAACCATGTTAAGGAATCCTGTTTCAGCCTTGATCTTTGCAGACTGTCGCCAGAGATACTGACTGCTGTACAACAGCAAAAATCCTGGCATTACCTACAGCAGCAGTGGCACAGGGCACTTTTTCCACCAGTGAAAAAGCACTTTAAAAAGTTGTGTGTGTGTGTGTGTGTGTGTGTGTGTAAAATGTGTATGTGTGTGCATGTGTATTTCATCTCCAAATCAAAACCACATGTCTTCCAGGAGTTTAAAGACAAGAGAAATTATGGGGAAGCCTCAGGGCTGAGCATTCCTCTTTGCTAGGAAGTGGTCTTCTGTAGTTCTGACCTTGTCTACAAATACCATCTTCTCTTTATAAAAATGTAGTCTGGAGTTTGTTTAGGAATTCTTTAAAAATACAGGGAGCTTTATGAGTCTGCTCCAGGGGTCTGGGGCTCAGTCCTAACACAGGAGAAAGACATACAATTTTGATCTGGAGATGAAATTTCAAGCTGGCATTTTCAGAAAAGAACAGATGTAAGTATTTCACTAATTATTATTATCTCTACTGTGGTAGAGCCTAGAAGCCTAATCATATGGTAGGTGCTGAACAAACACAGAACAAAAGAGTCCCACTCCACAGATCCTACCGTTGCATAGAGACCTTCTCCCTGCAATTAGCTTTTTTTTCTATGTCAGGGAAGTTAGTAATGGTGGAAAGTGACAGATTAGGAGCTCTGTATACTGAAGCTTGTCTTTTGATCAGGCATAGCACAAGTAACAGCAGCACTGGGTTATTCTAGAACCAGGCCTAAAAATGATCCCCTGCCACTTGGGATTGTTTGAAGGTTGAATTGCTGACAGGCAACGTTCCCCCAGCTATCCCCAGGCAGCCAGAGTATATGATGGAAACTTTTCTACTAGAACTTGCTGAGGATGGAATAGAAGCGTGAACATACATAGCAGTGAAAATTCAGTGCTATTTCCATTTCCGGTAATACATGACATGACATGAAATTGCTTTTAATGGGCGTCGGCTGATTGAATTTACCAATGGCACGTCAGGCCTGCTTTAATAGAGAAGATTCAGTTATTTCACCCTTTACTAGGTGCTTCAGAAATCCTGCTGCTTTTTCCTGTCTCACTGCTCTATCTATCTATCTATCTATCACAGTATGGGCTTCACTGTATCGGCACAGTGGATTTGTTCTCAATCCTGTGGTTCCATGGGCCCAGTTGTAGAATTGCAGTAGTAAAAAAGAGAGAGTGCTCATCACTTACTACTGTGTCCAGATACTTAGTAGAAGTAATCACTGCTCAAAGCAGCCGCCACTAAAACTATTCCTGTCACCAGGGTGCCAGTGACAAAAATTGTTTCTTATTGAGTGACCTTTGAATCATGTCTGGAAGGGCAACAGTAGTTGCAGATATCCTGGTGAGGAAGGGCCCTACTTGAGAAGCTTGAGGGCCCTGTGACTATAGATTCATTTTTATCTCTGACTGAGGGTAGGGGAAAGCTCTTAAACTACAATATACTGGTATGTTTTCCCCTTTGAACCACAGTATGAAAAGAGATAGGAGGGAGACTGACAGAGTTGTGTCCCTTGGACACCAAGAAAATTCGAATGGAGTAAAACCGGAGGGGAAACTGAGGGGGAAGGGGATTGAAGGGTAAAAGGTCTGGATGTGTTTGAGCCGAAAAGATAATTTCAGTTCAGCTGTGTACTGTATTAACTTTCTGCAAACCTCAGCGCACTCAAGCTTCTCTAGTAGGTAAAGCCTTTAATGGTGGTATTCTTACCAAAGCAGAGGTTGTTCAGAGAGGGACTGGATAGGGGTGAGGATTAAAAAATCAGAGGAACTGGGTTTAGTTTTGAGTTCTGCAACTGATCTGTTGTATGACCTTGGACAAGTCCCTTCACTCTGTTTTCCTATTGCCCATGTTGTCCATTTAGACTGTCAGTTCCTTGGGGTTAGAGAACATCTCTTATTACATGTTTGTATGTAGCATAACAGGAAGCTGATTTCATTTGAGCGTTTAGGTGCTACTATAATATAATAAAACAGGAAGGATACCATATGATTTGAATAACAGCTAACCAGTGTCAGTAGCAGCCTTAGGGGAGGGCAAGCCGGGCAACCTCCCAGGGGCCCACACTTTGGGGGGGCCCCAAAATTTTGCAACAATTTTTTTTAGGGTGAAGTTTTTGCAAGAGAGTGGCTCTATTTGCATTTTGACCCTTGACTATTTATCCAATTCCCCCTGAAGAATATTAAAAAGATCCACGATACAAGTGTGGTGGGTTATAGGTCATCAAAATTAAGCCTCTAAGGAGCCCCAAATGACTCTCTTGCCCAGGGCCCCAAAAACCATAATGCCACCACTGCCAGCGCGACACGCATTTTGGTTGTATATTCAGTTAGCAGGTAGCTTGAATTTTGCTAGTAAGAATTGTTTGCTGAAGAAATTCACAAAGGTTACATATAAGATGAGAATTTATGATTTATTTGGGGAATTCCTTACACGAAAAAATAAAGTGAAATTTGTAGAACAAATTATTTGCTCTGAAAGAAGTTTTGTGTACATGGAAATGTATGGGCAAGTTATTCCATGCAATAGGCATGAATTTTACACCTTGAAGTTAAACTTCATGAAACCCTTGGGTGGACACTCATTTAAAATAAAGTGGCATTCATTCAGTTTACTTTAATTCGTTTCCAGTGAAACAACTTCCAAAGTGAATTAAGCTAAACTGAATTCAGGACACTCTTCTGAATGAGGATTCACAAAGGGATTTGATATAGCTTAACTAAAAAGATTTATACATTCATTTGGGTTATTGTCCCTGTGTATGTAGGCTTTGATTCTGCTGCATTAGAAGGTCAAACAGCAGGGAGTTTATGCAGGAGTGCTCCCTGTCTCCTACCCAGTCATCACAGGCTTCTTTCACTGTATTGGCCTGGGAAGTAGTTGTGTAGATGTGAGATGACTGGGGTGCACAGAAAAGAGAACTATGAGCATGGCAACTAGTCTAGGAGTGGAGTAGGTATCTACAATTACTGCTTTTTCTCCTAACTTAGGCGGCCACATGTGTGAGTCTGAGGATTTCCTTTCCCTCTGTATGTATTCTGTCAGCACAAAAGCTTGTTACTCTGGTTGTGCTCCTTCATTTTATAAAGCCACATCCTCTTTGGGCAGTGGGACCAGCCTTTTTTGGTACGTGTGCCACAAATTACCCCATGGCCTCCCCAGGCACCACTCTGACCCACTTCCCCTACCTGCTCTGCTTTCTGCTCCCTGCCCTATCTGCTGCTGCATTGCCTGCCCCATCCCTGATTTGCTGTGTGCCACAGATATGGGCTGTCAATGCCACTTGTGTTATGTGTGCTGCAGTTTGACCACCCCTTCCTTGGGAATATGAAAGTAACTTCACCCATCATTGAAACATAGCCACTTCTGGAGTGGAATCCAACTCCATAGCACTATACAGTAAGGAAAGAAACTACAGGGGGAATAGTAGTTGGCATATTGGAACTACCTGACCTAGATTTTGTCCAGGATGCTAACCTAACTCTTGCAAAAAATTGCAGTGGGGTCTTCAGCAATGTCCAGTGGCCAGAACCTCATGTTTTTTCATCCTATCCATAAACCTCATGGTATGAATGTAGCTTGGCACAGGACCATTTCCTCAGTAGCTCTGTCACCACACTGCTGGCACTTTTCTTTTGCCCAGTGGTTAAGTATATTCCACATCAAGATTATGCATGGACTATTGCTAGGTGGCAATGCACCTTAAAGCAAAGAAATATTACAGGTCATGGATTCCTGCAAATCACATTTAAGCTAGAGAAATCCATCTCATCCAGAAGCTTAAGTTGGATTAGTTATTTTTAAACCCAGCAGAAGAAGCATTAAAATAAGCTTTTTATGCAAGCATCCATGAATAATTCTTGCCTTAGGACCTAGGACTTTTTTGTAGTGCCCCTCTCAGTCAATCTCTGCCCCATAGATAGTCCCATATGAAGGGCGGGGGGAAGGAGGGTGTTTCCAGGCCTTCTGTCCTTCAAGTCATCATTCTGGATGTTTCAATATGAACCCCTTGGAGACAATTTAAGACTGTTATGGGGAGGAAGGGTTGCTTTTTTATCTCCTAGGATTTAGCTCTTCCCTGTTGGTTAAGTACCAGCTGATTTCTAAGTTTGTTGAGAGATTACTTATTTAGACAGGCAGAAAAGACTGCAGTGGAGCAATTCAAGGTGGATTGCAGCCATATGCAAATTTTCAGAAGTTGTTACAGCTTAAAAATATTTTTAAGAGGCTCTGTGAGTTCAGTCCTTGCCAAGTGAGGAACTAAACAGAACACCCCGCAATCAAGGGTCAGCGCTTCCCTACACCCTCCTACCCAGCTTTGGTGCCACACCACAGTCCTGACTGTGGCATAACCTTGCTGCTTGTCTTACTTTTCCCTTTAGAGCTTTGGGAATGGATCTAAATGCTAATCTGTATCTATCCTACTAGTCTGCAGTGCTGCATCCTTCATTTAACTGTTGAGGAAATGATGCCAATGATACTAAATTGTAGTTTTGCCTTGTGGTTAATGGGAAGTGAGATAAAAAACAGGAAAATGCACAGCTTACATTTGATCCCATGTTTCCAGAGGTAAAAGGTCAAGGCATAACCCCTCAGGCATCCCTTGTTCCTCCTCGTACCTACCACTGACAATCTAAAATGAGGACAAGGAAGACCAGGCCAGAATCTTTTTCACCTTATGGTAGTATCACATGTTGCTAACTGACCTGTAGCCCCTTACACAACTCCAAATGAAATCCAAGCTTCCACAAAACTCAAAGGGATCCAAGACTAAGGTCTGCAGAATCGGGTCCTTGATATAATCTAAGAGTGGTTCAGAGGGGAGTTAAAGATTGTGCTCCCCGGAGTCCTTATTTCATCATTTGCAGTGCATCTTTTCCTACCCTAAAAAGAAAGCAAAAAACCAGATTCTGCCCCATTATCCCAATGTCAAGGAGCCAGGATTCCCTTGAGAAGGGGAAATTGCTGACTGCAAACAGCTGCTGTAGCATGCTCAAGCTGTTCCTGCTCTCCTGGCATGCAGAGAGCATGCAGCTGTGGGGTGACAGATTTGGGGGCTGTATTTGGACTATTCCAGCTAGTGCAAATTAGAGTACTCCTGAAGCTGCTCTAAGTTTGTTTTAGAACTGAACTGAGCCCTTGAGATTGCAGAATTGGGTTTTTACCAAAAAAACACAGCTGCCCTTGTCTCAGATAAGTCAAAAGCAGCTCAAGTACACCTCTCAAGACCTGGCCTCCTTTATGTATCTTCCGTATTGTTTTAAAAGCCTGGCTTTTAAGTGGGTTTTTTTAAAGCTCTTACTGATATAACTACAATTCCACTTAAAAAAATAGTAGCAACCTATGCAAGAGACTTATTCAAAACATTTATTAGTGTTTAAGGAAAAATAATAGTGTGAAAAGGTACAGAGCTTTGCCTAGATCCATATGCATCTTTTTACAAGCTTATTTGGCTGTAAATTCTACATGAGATAAAACTAGTATGTTTTTCTCCCAAAGTTCTGGAATTTAAGGACAGATTTTTTATTACATTTCAGCATTTTTTTAAATGAGGACAGCATTTTTCAGCATGTGTTTGTTTTATTTTTCCAGTAGGCATTTTACTACATCCAGTTTGGTTTATTTTTTCTTTTTCCATTTCAGAACAAGGATTATTCGAGATACAAAGCATAAAGGGAACGTTCAGATCTTGTTTTTTTTCCAAGCTAAACTTCCTTTGTGAACAGCAGCTCATGAAGAATACTCATCAATGTAACTGGACAGTTATTTTTAAAAAATAATTTTACAAAAAATTAAGGCTACCTAGATGTCTCGATTAAAATACTCTCAGGTAAAACACACCCTACCTGTTAAGATATGAAAGAAGGTTTAACAATAAATAAATGATTTATGCTGTCAATAACATTATGGAACTGTATAAAATTATATTTACGTTGCTTTAAACAACAACAACAAAAACATACTAGTGGCATGAATATATACAACACAGGTCATGACATGTTTAAATTATCATAGCCAGCAGTGTTTGGGTTTGTTTTGTTTTTTAAATGGAGACACTATAATAAATAGAAATGTTAAATATTTACAATAATAGCATATGTGGAATCAGTAGATGAACACATAAAATCTTCACACACAGAGGAAAAAGTTATGCCTTATATAAAAATTTCCCCCCAAGCCCCCAACAAAATGATAAAGAAATTTTTCACTGACTAAGCAAGATGCGGGAATATATATTTTCCCCACCCAGAATGAATGAATAACAATGAATTGTATGCATGCTGAGGTGATATGTTGACTAAGACATTCAAGGACATACATCATAGATACGTTTGGTTCCCATACATATATCAGACCTCTAACAAGAGATGGACGGACCTTACTGGAATTATATGAGAATACTGACTTGATAGCAAGTCCTGTTTGCTAACATGCTTCCATTATTCTTTTTTTTTTTGGTTTGAGCTTGTTGTTTGCTATGCCAATACACCACCGTGGGGCGGCAGATGATTGTGAGGAGCAGCAGCAAGACAGTTTTGGGGTGGGGTGAATAGGAATTTATATTCATAAGGCGGCATTCATTCCTCCTGCTGCCACAAAGTGGGGACTGTCCACAGGGCTGTTGCCAAGACTGAATCCATTAACTTGTCCGTGTATTAGAAGGCACCCTGATTGCTCCTCAGAGGTTGGGTTACTCTCTGTGGCCGCACTAGTGCATTGTGGCCTCTTTTTGGCCTGTTCCCAGATCTCTCCATTGAGGTCAGAGTTTTGTCATGGACTTCAGTGGGAGTAGGAGCAGGGTCCCTTCTTTGATCAAGCAGCTGATGGGTTTTCAGCCTAATGGCTTGTTTGTTTTCCCTATGACCTCATTTGTAGCATCACCCAAGATCCTGCTGTTGGACATATGTGCAAAGCTCTCGGAATCTGGAAACTTGTGTACACATGCCCATGTGCAGCAGAAGCAATGGCCAAATATGCTAGCCACACTAAAACGACTCCCATCCCAAACGAGGAGACAAAGATACCAATTCATTCCCTGTGCAAATTCAGTCGCTACCAAACTGTTTCTTTGCCACTACATCCCTGACCCAGGCTTCCTGACCTAGAAAACCAGTGCTCAAATCCTCGATGTGATGCTATGTTCTGAGAAAACTTGTTCTTTCCCAACAAAGGTTACCACCAATCTCATTCTTTCCTCCACTTTGGATGCAAAAACCAGTGTTTCAAGTGCAGTATTTGAGGGAAAGGGTGCAACCTGTGAATCAGAACTGCACACAGAAGTAAGAAAAGCTGCCTCACAGCATCCCACTCTAACTTTCAACTGCTTAGGAATTTAAAGCTCGCTTAACTCCTCTATCTGCATGTAACCCCATTCTATGGTGTTGTAAGTTTACTATAAAGCATGCTCTTATCAAGAAAAGCAAGCACTTGCACCCATCCCAGAGTCATCTTTGGCATTTTGATAACCACAGGCAGATTTAAAACACTGTGGGTCTTAATAGCTTTGCATACTGCATCCTGCTACTTCCAAAGAGAATAGGAAAGAGAGATTTTCAATGGGCCTCCAACACACCAGCTACATCCATAAAGTTTTGAGGATGCATCAGCTGTCTGCACCTGCTTCTGACATTTTGGGTTGTCCACAGGCAGAGAAGAGAGGCTGCCCTAAAATATGTTTTTCTCTGGGTCCTGAAAAAGGATATACTTTGGGACTTTGGAGGTCCACAGAAAATGTGCTCATTGCGTTGTTAAGCAGGTCTTAATGGTCAAGTTGTCTTGCCTGGAAGCTGGTGAAGTCACTGGATAAGTAAGAGTGAAGTTTAACAGTGGTTAAAATACAAATGAGAGGGGGCACATTAGTTAGGCAGCATCACCCAGATGCAAACAATGGCTCAGAAATTATGAGAAAAGGAACTGATATTAATTTTGTCAGAGTGCCACAGCAACCTCCTTTGAACTCTTATGTTCATGGTCATGTGCAGGGACCAAATCCCTTTGGAAACTAGCCACCTGCTTTAAGACAGCCCTAAGCGTAGCAGAGGTGCTGAGTCAGGAGAAGCCAAACTATGATCTGTCTTGGCCTTCCCTCCACCCAAAAGAAAAACCAATTGCAACTTGTTTCCAATTGTTCTGTTGTTTTTAAAAGGATTTAAATGGAGACATTTTGTCACACTTGCTGGCTAGGCAAGTGGTGAGTTTGCCAGATATAACCAATAACCGATAGCCACTGCTCTCCCTCTGCTTCTATATATATACTGTCACTGAGGTCCTCATATCCCACAATGCCCTGTGCTTGACATCACCCCTCTGAATGGTAAATGTTCAGGAATGTCCATAGATAAGAAGATGGACTCGATGGAGGAAGTTTCCAGTGGAGGGGGAGGAGAGGGTTTGTGCCTCCTTTCACCTTCGGATGTCAGAGAAATCGGACAGTTCATCTGCCCGGTCAATGATCCCGTGTGCCCCTTTGGGACTGTGGACTCCTGCTTTCACACGGGTGTGAGCACTCAAGTGAACCTTGCTACCTCTCTCTCCCTTAGCTGCTCGCAAGCTCTCCCGCTGGTCAGATTCGGGATGGGGCAGCAAGTCCCCACGGTTGATGGAGGCTCTGCTGGCTTCTTCTGGCTTCTTCTCAGGACCCAGGGTGACATCACTATGCACAGATGAGGTACAGAAGCTCAGGATGGAGCAGAGGCTTCCCCAGTTCTGTTCACACTGGGCCTGGACGCTTCTGGTGATTGCCTTTTTCACCTCCTCCCCACAGGTAAGCAAGATGTTCACAAGGTCGACGTATGGCCTGAAGGTAAATCAAACAGCAGGATAGGGCGTATTAAAGAAAGAACTGTGTTACAATACGAATGGGAGTAAGGCCACTAACTGACATGGACAGGTCACTCTGCCTCATTCTTTCACTCACCAGCCACACTTACTGAGCTTGCTACAACTAAAACTCAGGTCCTTTTACAGCACCTCCAGCAGGTAAGCAAAAGATATGTAAGACCCATATTACCACCTCTGAGCAAGATATTTCTGCCAGGTAGATCCATTAAAGAATATCAAGCCTGTGTTACACTGGACTCCCTGGACTAGAATCACTGTTGAAATTTGTGAAATAGGAAATCAAACAGCAAACCAAGATTTATACCTTTGGCCTATAGAAAAGAAAAATATAGGACTGAATACACCTTCTTTGTCTCTCTGGAGACAAAGACTATTGTGGCTGCATCCAGACGAGTGCAGTTGTGCGGTATGTGGTACAGCACCACATAGCACATGTTCAGTTGTTCTCCACACTGCAAGGGAGCAGTGCGGGGGCGGGGGGCGGGGGAAGGAGAGGGGGGAAAAAGGTTGACCCCCGGATAGCAGAAAAAGAGAGTGGAGCGGTGTATGCGTGGGCAGCGCACGCTGCTCAAAACTGGAGCCTGGCTGGCTGGAGCCACGCTGCAGCTGCCAACCAGGCTTCCTGCTGCGACTGCAGCCCTGGGAGGCCCCCAGGACCCCAGATATGGCTGCTGGGGCCAGTCCAGTGCCAGCCCAGTGCCCCCAGGATCCCAGATACGGCTGCTGGTGCCAGCCCAGTGCTCCCCTACCCCACCCAGAGTAACTTGCCATGCACCAGAGGGCATGGCAAGTTACTTGCCATGTGGTGCAAGTTCCTTGTACAGTGCACCTTATACATAGGTAAACCAAGACTAGTTGCCCCTGGGGAACCAAACATCCATGCACGTCTAGACATGGCCCGTGTGTCTAAAGAAACTCTCTTAATTGACCTAAGAGCAGCTGATCTAAACATCAGCAAAGGAACATGAAGGAAGCCCTTTGTAGGTCTGGCCAAATAAAATTAAGACTATATGCCTGCAAGGATGAGTGGGGAAAGCTCTGGACAAATTTTATTATAATTGTATTATAATAATATTTATTATATTTTATATAATATAAAGTTATTATACAACATACTATATAATTATTATATATAAATACATTTTTATTATTGTTGCTGTTATTATTATTTATTAAAACATGGCTTACTTTATTTGGGATTTCCTTTTACTGTCCAGAGACTCAAAAATAGATTAAGCCCTGTAGGTCTGATCAAAGAAAATTAAGGCTATAAGCCTGCAGGGGTGACTGGGACAAGCTCTCTGAACTCTTTCTAGAGCTGTCCACAACAAGATACTACAAGGAAAAATAGTGAAAAGTTTCTTTCACTAGACTTCAGCTTCCAAGTGTGAGGAAGTACTTGTGGTGATGAAACTCAGATGGATAGAAATTAGATGGAAAAAGTGATTAGGTCCCATCTAGTCCTTCTCAGAGAGAAGTCAGAAGTCATTTCTCCCCTGTAAAATATTCCTGGTGTTCTCATCCTCCTTGGTCATGTCTACATGTGTGCTTTACTGCAGAGTAGACTAATTTGCTCTGTAGTAAACCATCACCATCTATGTGTGTACCACAATTAGGGTGAAGTAGACTAATTTACTTCAGTCCCTTCAGACACAAGTACTATCCTATGTCTGAGTAAATAACTACAGTTAAATGAATGTGTAGATGGTGACAATGGCACAAATTGTGTCCTATCAGCCAAGTCAGCAGGGGACCAGCATCTAAGCTGCTCCACTCAGGCTCAATTCATTCCTGTCACTAGGTGCACATTCTGAAGCTGTGCCTGGATTAGTTTACTCCAGTACAAATTGTGCCAGAGTACATTCAGTCACATTAATTGCACATGTAGATGCACCCCCTATGTAGCTACTTACGATAGTTAATATTTAAGAAGAATATCTACAGACAACCATTTAGGAAGAAATCTACAAATATATTCTAAGGAGACACTCTTACTGACACTTAATACTATGATGGTGAGCTGGGTATCAAAACCTGTTTTCAAAGCTCTGTCAATACATCGGCCACTAATTTAGTGGTCTGTCACTCTGCCTGTCTCAGAATGGCACTCCTCTGCTATGTCCCTCCACCCCCCTCCTTCTTATTCATAAGTCAAGGTAAGTGATCCAAAAAACAACTGAGTTCCCGACCCATCAGGTTCATAAAATGTGCAGCTAGTTTCAGAACACTGCCTGCCCTAGTGGTGCCATTTATTGTACCAGTCAGGGTCTTTTTTTCACACTTCAGAGAAGAAATCAAATGTCATGCCTCAGGGCATAAACTGACCACCTGCCTGAGATGCGAGGAATTCTACCTATTGGGAGCAACAATGAACTACTGTGTAGTTGTTCCTCTGAGTTTAATCATCTTCCTTTGCCTTCTACTGTTGTTGGCCTCTGTCCTCCTATGCTGAAATGAGGACATTAGGATAGATGGACTGATGATTTAATTCCTTCTAGCTGAGAGATCTGGGCATCCAAATGGAAAACAGTTTATTACCATCCTGGGCTGTCTCACCAGCACTTATTCTATTTCTTTGCAGGATGACCAGAGATGTAAATGGGCTGCCTGTGGGCTATTCAAAGGAGACACACAGCAAGAAGATTCCTGCCCCACCAGGGCAAATGACTCAAGGATTTGGGGGCTAACTAGGGAGCGCAGGCCAGATATTTATCACACCCAGCACCTATCAACATGCCAGGTAAGCTACATACTGTTTGCACTATTCATTTGCATCTAATGGCATTGTGTTCACATGGTGTACCACGGTCTGTGACTAGATTGATGCCCCATTAACTCTGCTGAGTATAAGGGAGAATATTTTTAAATGCAGGGACATGTCCTGTGGGACAGTGTCTTCAAGAGGTGCCAGCAGGACACAGAGCAGTTCAGCTGTTAGCAGGCAGACTGGGAGAGCCAGTGGCTCTAGTCTTAGGCTTGGAGACCTCTGGCTTAGGTCAGTAGTAATTCAAGTGATTCATATATGCCTTTAATATTCTTTAGGATCAGCAGGCCCAATTGAAGCATAGGATAAGAAGGGAAAATGCCTGATTTTGGTGTTGTGTCTGCTTACACTGAAGCTGAGTCTGGCACTTGGAGGGGTGCTATGTTATCTTTAGCTATTCATACTACGGGGTACAGATGAGCTCTGTGTATGAAGGTTTTCCCCCAAAACGGGCAAAAAAGGCAGTGGGGAATGAAGAGAACAAGCCAAGTAGGATGGCCAAAAGGCTGAAAGTGGCAAGATTTTGTTCCCATTCTGTTTTTAAACTGAAACGTAAAATTGAATTATCAAGCACCGTGTCTCCCATTTCCTTGAGGGAAGGAGCATGGGGGAACCTATCCCATATTTGGAGGCTTAACTAGGGTCTTGTTGTTTTTAAATTATTTGGCATAGACCAGATCCTGGAAAGGCATCTGTTGAGACCATTCTCAACACCATAACAAACAGATGAACTATAACCTGAGAGGTGTCCTTAGGGTCCTCTTTAGCAAATACATTAAGAGGAAAGGAGTAGTATAAATATGGCAAAAGACAGGTAAAAGAATGAGCTTGAATAATGCCTTACTCCAACTCCACAATTTTGTCTTTCATCTAGAGCAGCAGATGGGAAGGAACTTGAGCACATGCTATACGATGAGCCTCTAAAATGAGCCTGTGAGAATTTTACTTATATCCATTAAAAACTGGATGTAGGTTCTTCAAAGTCACCAGAAAAACTGTGTTGTTGGTATGACAAACAGTGTTTGGCAGCTGTGCTTTCAACGGGTATTTGGAGCCTGCCAGAGGATTGCTCCTTGTCCATGTCTCCTTTGCTTTGCGCTACCCTGCTAACTACAGTCCTGCCTATAAGAGATCTTGTGATATGAGGACTGGGTTGGGAGTTCAGGGCCTGGATTTGTTCCATCCTCTGCCATCAATGTGCTAATTGACTGTGGGCAAGTCACTTGATTCAAAATCTGGGCTTTACTCCACTTTTGAGGAGTGTAGTACGGAAGAGTGAAGGTCCATATTAGAGCTGCTAAGGATCCGCAGCTCTGCATGAAAGCAATGGAAACTAGAGGTGGCAGCTGCACAGCCAGCATGTCCCAAACTAAGGCCCCCAAACTGGAGGTCACTTTTGAAAATTCTGGCCTTATCCACTCTGTAAAACAAGGATAATTTACTCACCTTTGTGAAAGACTGCGTGATCCAGGAATGAGGAGTGCTAGGACAAAGAATATAACCAAGGCCCCCCAGTTTACAGCCTATTAATGCAGCTCCCAAAATGTCCACAGAGAGGTGCTGTTGTGCAATATGAAGCACAACTTCCTTTGGCTCCCCACTAGAAGGCAGGCAGGCAGGCTGCTGTCCCCACCACATGCTCATTCCCAGCTCCTCATCGGGAGAGACACCGCAGCTGGGAATGCAGAAAAGCTAGTCCACCAGCCAGGCTCTGCATCCTAGCTTCAGGAGTGTCCATGTTTGTGGAAAGAGCAGCACTTTCAGGGCACCATGTTGAGTCTGAAAAACTGCATTGAACAATGCTCCATTTCAGAGCAAATTTGTGTCAAAGCTGCATTCTCCTTGACTGCAATACGTACCTTAAGGTTGGGATTTTCAGTAGAACCAAAGGGAGTTGTGTTCCCAGGTCCTTTGAAAAGTCTACCTTATGAGTGCAATCCAAGCAGTTATGTGATACTTGACCATTGTCTATAGGATTTGGGAATTTTTCATTATCTGATTGAGAAGGAGAAGTCACCGAGGCACAAAAGGAAGATGTCCATAAATACATTTTTTTTAGGCTGTGACTGAACCTCCCTGCTTGTGGGTACAATGTCTACATGTAAAAAAAGCGTCCCTTCATGTTTTGTATTGCACATGGATAGCGGGGTGCAGATGGCAGCACTTCATGCAAGTGCCCTGCAGTAGGAACAAGCATCACTGAAACCTTTTGGCATGCTAGTGCAAGAGGGTAAAAATGGATTTTGTTGCAGGTGGAACTGGACAGAAAAAAGTATGTTGCTCATTGAATTTCCAGGAACAGACTTTACTTGTTTATTTTTAAAAAAATCTGTCCCTGGCACTGGAATAAGGAGGATTTGAGTTGTTGCAAGTTAGAATGACAGGGGAAAAAAGGGAAGTGGTGGGAGAAGAAGACATATCTGTGGGATGGGACATGAGTGGAATTAAAAACCTAGTCTGTCTCTAATTTGTACTTGATTTATTATTGCATTTTAGCAATTTAGAAAACGTCTGCAAAAACTTGTAGTTGCCAGTCAGAAGGGTGGACATCTGCACTCCCCAAAGGGGAGAGTGCAAATGTGTCCTTGCCTACTTCACTTATTTTACTCCTTTTCTCCATCTGCATTATCTATTAAAATACAAGATCTTTAGGATAAGGACTGAGCAAACTTTGAGTCTGGAAAGCACTTGGTATATTATGAAAAGAGTAAATACTACTGTCATATTTGCAAAGAAACTGTAAAAAAAGATAGATCCCAACTTTAACCTGATTCTTCTATTTCCATGGTCAGAGGTATTCTGATTAATACTGATTGCTGGGTGATTGGAATGGGAGAGAGCAGGTGGGTTTTGTTTCTTAGCGATGGTCCCAGGCTTGTCCCACCCAGACATGGCTTGTATAGACACGGCTTGTATCTTTCTAATAGGATTCCTCCAAGACCCAGGACTAGGGTAGGTAGACTAGATACAGGACTAGGTTCCCTGTATACTTGTACTTACTCATGCTGCAGCAGGTCTTTAAAGTGAATCATTTCCACAATGACTTGGACGTTCTCCTTGGCAGCTGAGCAGAGGTCGTGCTTCAGGTAGCATTCCCGCTGTAACTGGAACACCATCTCTTTAATGGCAGGGCATTTGCGGCTGATACAGCTGAATTTATGCCTCAAGGCATGAGCCTTACACTTCAGAGCATCTTTGATGAATGATTTTCCCTGTGAAGGAAAGGAATGGAGTAGGTCTGTACTTTTGTCCATTAAGCACACAAGGTGATTTATGCTCAACTAATTTTCCCTTCACGTGACCATGTCAAGGGTTATTAGGCTGCTAAGGATATTTGTTAATGACTTTTCCCTTCCTCTTCTTTTTATTTCTTGGTCTCTAAAGGCCATGTCAGGTTGTTCTGTCCTACCCTTCTAGTAGGATTGGATGCTGCTCCTGAGCTACTTGCATGGGGTTCTCTCAGTGGTCATGCAAAATATTTCATTGCTTCCATCCACTAGCTGAGTGGCTTGTCTCTACAGCAATGCCAGCTCTTGCTAACCTTGGAGAGAGAGAGAGAGATCTCCTTTCCAGACAACATAGCCCCCAGCTTAATGGTCTCTCATTCTCCAGGGAAGAGTCCCAGTATATTTGGAATCGCCAGGACAACCCAGCCCATAACTTTCAAACAAATCTTTATAAAGTGGTTAAGTCCATAGAGTTCTTAATAAAGACCCTTTATTCCATTGGAGGAAAAACAGGCATCAATGTGTTCTTCTCCCCTCTCTCTCAACTCTACAACAGAAAAGAATCCCAAATCAATTCTAACAGCCAACTCTCGTGAGCAAACCTGTTGATGTCTGTGTCTTATGGAAGGAGAACACTGCAGCTTTAAGCTTCCAAAAAGGATTATAGACAACAAGAAACTTATATTAAATACAGTGTGGGAGACTAAGATCATGTCCTTTTCAGAGTCTTTGGTGATGCCTTCTTTCAGTGCCCCTTTCTGCCATTAGATCACAAAGTGCTTCACAGGGCATGTATATTATCATTCTCTTGGTGACTATACTCAGCTTTTCTTCTTGAATGGCAGGTGTGTGGTAGTGCTGCCATGTTGCCTTCTTTTTTAAGCAGCCTCAGCCTAATTTGGCTGTGGAACATTTTGTTATCTATGAATCAGATGGGGCAGTCTTTGTATTCATTCACTTTGGATCAAAACTTGTGTAACTCCATTGTAATCAGCTGAGGGTTTTGTAGCATCAGGTGCATCTGAGAGCTGCTGTTAGCTCCCATGTTCTTTCAGCTGCACACATTTCCCTTGATGCGAGAGCTACCTCAGATGTGGTTTCTTTCCCTTCCAAGTACTGCATGTATATAATCAACATATAGCACAGCAGATGTTAAATATGTACATAACTCATAATACTCCCAAACATGACACAATTTTCTCTTTGGAGACAGAATGCAGAGGGAAAGGAGAATCATGCAACAAATTCTAGACATGGTGTATATGTTGTGCTTTTGGGAGATGCTCAAATACTGTACTGAGGGAGCTTGTTTAAGAAATTAAAGAGAATAAAGTTAGTGGGAATTGCACTGGGGCATGTTAGGAGACAATTTGCCCCCATGTTGCTCAGTGCTTTTGCACTACAGTAGGAAAAAAACTGCATGCAGAATAGCCCTTGTTCCCTTTTAAAGATATTTGGGTATCCAATGGCAAAATTGTTTGCTGACAGTTTTGCATTATTTCTACAAACATGACTGGTTGCTACATCTACAAACTCTGCATTTGTTGATAATATCTATTCTGTGCAACAGTCATGTGAAATTCTAGCTTGTTGGAGGGTGGCAATCACTGCGCCCCAGCAGCTTCCTGTGCCTCATATCAGTGTCCCCGTACTTAAAAATGGCGGCGGGGGTGCTAGAACTAAAGCTCATTCGATGAGCTTTACTTCAAGTGCCCTCACTGCCATTTTTAAGCAAGGGGACACTGATACATGAGATGCAGCAGCACTTTAATTAGAGCAGTTCTTGGAGCCACTGTAATTAAAATGCTGCCCCCTGGTCTCATACCTGGGAGCATGTGTAAAAGTGCCCTAGGGCTGAGATTTTTTCTCTTTTTTTAAATATGGCCAAAGTCCCCAGTTTTAATAGATATCCCTGACCCCTTACGTGTTTCTGCAAATTACAGCCTACAATTTCCAGGTCTGGGGCATTCTTTTCTACTAGGTTGGTGGCACTGCCCAGCTACATGGCATGGCTAGATCTGCAAGACAGCTCTGTTTTCTACCACGCTATAGAAAGTGCGTATGGTTGATGACTTTAGTTAAGTTATACTATAAACTGCATGGTCAAGCCAAATGCCGCTGGCCCGTTGTAATGTTCTCTTCTCTCCCCACTGAAATGGGAGAGTAGGTTTACAAGACATAATAACAGGATGCTTCAGTGATGCATAAATGGTCTAGGGAGAAAATGGAGACAAATTTAATACCGCATACCACCTAAAGAATGTATTTGAACCAGAGGATTACACAAATGCAGCTTTTGGGAGATGCCTAAGCTGGTTCTGTGCAATTTTTGCAGCAATTTAACAACTGCACTTTGGATACACTTTTAAGAAATGCTTAAATGACTTATGAGCCTATGTTAGGTTTCAAATGCTTGACTTCTGGAAATGGGACTTAGGAACCTCAGTCACTTAGATGTTTTGGAAAATGCAATCCATCTCTCAGCGGAGTTAGTTTGATCAGCTTTGTCAAAAGGGAAAGTTAAGGTGTGACATCTAGACTGTATATAGACACAGAAGTTGTTTTATCAGCATAGATGCAAGGGGCACTTAAGAAATAAAGGGACACAATAATTTCTCTACCCTAAAGAACTTAACAGTATTTCAGAGCATTTGGTAGAATGCCCATTAATGTCAATGAGCTCAATCCTACAGTCCTTAACAGGCTATTGATTATTCTGAATATCTCCAAGTTTGTTACCTAGGGCACCTAAGAAAAAATTCTCTGCTGGAGGTGCAGCTCAGTATGAGACAGATTCTGTTTCCTAGGACTAGTTAAACAGTGTGCGTATATTACTCAGCTCTTGGGGCTTGATTCATCACCATTTAAGCCAATAGGAGTTTTTCCATTGAGCTGAATGGGAGCAGGCTCCAAGCTTTGGTTGCATGTATGTAACTCACTCTGAAGAAAATGCAAACTGATCATCCGAGAGCGCAGATCTAGTCCTTAATGAAAACCTGATTTCAAAGATATATCTGAACTAATTCACTAAATTATACATTAAATAGAGAAACTCTTCCCTATGCACTTTTGGGGATTTCAGTATTTCTTTTGGTTACCTGGGCATCGAATTTTCCAGCGTTGTGTAGGAAAGTCATGCAGATCTCATGTAAGCCTCGGATCTCACAAGAGTTGTTTTCGAAGCATTCAAACACTCCGCATCCCACATCACCAGCATTAACCAGGCAGTGCTGAATTTCAGCTGAAATGAGCATTGATTACAGTTAATTTGTAGGACTCTTCACACAGGGCTGTGGTGGTCGTGGGGGAGAGGAGTTATTTTGCTCAGATCATCAGTTCAAAGGAAAAAAACACATGTGACAACAGTTATTGTACCCACAGCATGCCCACTTTTGGCAGAAATTAGGCCAAAACTTACATGCATTCTGTTACGAAAACGATATCCAGAAAGTAAATGCCAAATCCACTCTCCTTGCAGCATAGCCATTTTCACTGAAGAAATGCCTAATGCTGTTTCAGTCTCCCTGAGCATGTCACAGGCCTGATCCTTAGAGCTCTTCTTCTCCACAGTCCTCCCTTAACTTCCAACACTTCAGTGAGCACTGCAGACCGGGGCTAAAATTCCTCCTTTCCTGTCTTCCCACTGCTCCGACACCACTAAGTCTCAGGGGGTCGATCTTGCCTTCTCTTGAAATCGGCAGCGGGAAATCCTACTGATTTAAACGAGGCCAGATCCCCTTGTCCCAAATGTTGCATAAACGCCACCCCCCGCCCCCTCCATCTGCTGCCTGCCCAATGCAAACTTGCACTGGAAAACCCAGCAGCTAGATGGATCCGCTCCCTGAGTATCAGTGCCAGCTTACGCTTCTCCCCCGGACTCGCGCGGCAGCCAGAGTGTGGCTTCACCTCAGGTACTGACAGATGCACTCAAACAATCCCAGCCCGGCCCTCGCATTTCCCAGCGCTTCCAGCGCGGCCGGACCCTGGAGGCATCAAGTCAAGCGGGGGCCCCGCGCTCGGCTCCGGGGACCGGGCAGCCCTTCTCCGCCCCGCTGCCCGGCTCAGCCCAGGAGCCCGCGTGCG
>NW_017728914.1:20724301-20761875 GCF_001723895.1 Crocodylus porosus
GCCGGGGCGCCGGGCACGCTGCCCCCCCGCCCCGGGCACGCGGCACCCCCGCGAGGATGTCGCGGGCCGGAGCATCCCCCGCGGCGGCTCCGCAACGCACCGCAGAGGTTTCATCAGCCGGGAGGCATCCGCCCAGCCCCAGCCGCCCGCTCCCCTGAGAGACGTGACCCCGCGCGGCAGCACCATGGCTCCGGCTGCCTCTGCCTGGGGCTGGTCCCGGCTCGGGGCTGCGCCGAGCGCGCCGTGAAGTGGCCCCTGCGCCCGGGCAAAGTCGGGAAGCGCTCTCTAAAGCCCGTGTTCCTTCTCCCCCGGGAGCGAGAGCCCCCGGTGCAGGTGACAGCGGTGGGGGGGGCAGGCCAGAGACAGGGCCGGGGAGAGGAGAAGGGGTAGGAGACGTATAAACAGAGGGGAAGCAAGCAAAGGCACAAATGAAGGGCCAGGCTAGGCTGCTGGAGAGGTAGCGGGGTGGTGCCAGTGACATCAAGCATCTCTTTTTTTCTGCTCCCCGGCACGGAACCGTCCAGCCACATCGCAGCCCAACCGGCTGAAAGCGGCAGCGCGGCCCCCCGGCCGGTGAGAAACTGCTCACTCAGAGCGGCTCGGGCGGGGGGCAAGACCGCAGAGCGGTGGTTCTCACGCAGGGTGCTGTGGCAAACGTGGTGGACACGAGAAACCCAGGGATTTCACCCAGGGGCTTGTAGGATTAAAAACATTCTGGCCTGTTGTGATCGGAGGTCTTTGTAACAGAAGAATTGCTGTATTATTCTTCTGTCGTCAAAAAGAAAAGAGTGAAAACTAAGAGCTGACGTTTTCCAAGAAGTGTCTCAGGTCTGTCCAGGGGTGCCTTGAATCTAAAATAGTTGAGAACCACTGCCTCAGAAAGTACCTCTTGGGTCACTGACTCCTATTGCCTATTTTTTTTTTTTTTTTACCTTGTAGCTCTATCCCCTCCTGGATGCATAATGGCTTCCACTCCTTTTCTTGTTCTCTTTTTGTATAACAGAAGCCTTTTGTTATTTGTTTTAATATCCTTTCTAACTCAGCTCAACTTTTGGTAAATCTCACTTCATCTCTACACCTAATAACTGGTAGGATGTAACTTTCAGTCCTATTTCCCCTTCCTTGTAGGCTGCCATCTTATTCCTGCTCTCCTTTGTGAGATGTTAATTCAGCTCATTGGTTTGGGATGCTTTCCTACACATTTTTTTCTTTATGCTCAAGGTAAAAATTCCAGGTTGCTTTTGTACCTCAGGGAAACCCCAAGCCCCCTTTACATTCAGGTTCAAAAGCTCTTCAACCCATATGACTTGATTAATTAGTTCCTGTCATTTCTCAGAGTTTGCCCATTTGACATTGAGAACCATAGACTTATTTAAACCCAATCAGTTCATGATGATTTGATCCAAGGCTATTTTCTGTGGTATAGTATTTTATGTCTTCTCTGTTTACCAAAAACAAATATAAAATAGCATCACATCTTGTTGCTTCACTGACTCTCTTTGGTGCACAAAACTGTTGGCTGTTGCATTCAGCAAAATGTGGACCATTTCCCCATGCGCTCCCACCAATAGATTCTGCTGTGGATTTTCTTTCTAGACATCTCTCATTGTAACTTTCATGTCTTTTCTTAGAAGTGGTAGATTATTGCGGCTGTGGACAGTCTTTCATAAAGAATATAACATTTTGTTGTATTAAAAAATAATATTACGAGGAAAAAGCACTTTCTGAAATACAAGTCATGCTTTAGCAAACTTGAAGTATTTTGGGTAGTGTGGTAGCTGACCCTCACTGCTACAGCTACCTGCCAATTGGAGTGCCAGGTCATTTTATAGAATAATTACCAATCTGAACATGGTAGTAAAGGATAGTTTCCAGAAGACTTGGCATGACTGAATAATCACTGGAGTACTGCTGATTTGTGTGGGCAGAGGATGCTGTGCTGGGATCTGATTTCAGAAGGGGGGGGTCTAATATAATTACAGCTGGCAGGCATTTTATTTAACTTGAAGATTATCAGCTTTTTTGGCTTAAAGAGTAAATCTTTAGAAAGGATTGAATCACAATCAGTTTTAACAGTTTCAGATGACTTTTTTAGGAAACACACTCTGATTTACACAGTTTTGTCTTGCAAGAATGTTTCATGCTTTAAATGAAAACAAAGAAATGAGTAAACAGCGAAGTGAGCATCTGCAAATACTTAAAACAAATGGGAAGAATTTTGTGTATTTTGGTTTTTTTAGTGGGTCTGGAGCTCACATGATTATTACTGGTGTGCTCAGTGATGGACAAAGCTGGAGAAGACAAGGTTTCTACTTCAAGGTACTCACATCTTAAATCAGATACAGTCAGACTTAAGGGCTGGATGTGCTGGGGTGTGGATTTGGGGATTTCAGTGAATGTCAGTGTACAGTGAAGTAACCTATAGCTGATAGCCTGAGCTATGCATCATGATTCAGTCAGACACCTCCATAATAAGTGAGATAGTGGAATTTACTGCCTCCCCTGCTCCTGCACTCGTTCCTCACCTTGGATCTTAAATCAAGATGCTGACTACAAATGGCAAGTCTCTGTGAAGCCATCATAGAGCTGCAAAGGAAGAGTCTCAGCACTGCTGGGAGAAATTGTCAATGAGAGCATGAGCTGAAGCAGCGGCTGAAGTTGGCCTCTGGAGCACTGCCAATCAAAGTGTCGGACCTTCCCCTGGGAGTGCCTGGATTTCATTTCTACAAGACAGTCTCCGGAAAGTGTGAATGAAATAGGGTTTGACATCAGGGAGCCTTTTTGTCTCCGTAAATTCAAGGCTGGCTTTAAGGATTTTTTTTTAAAGTTGCATGTCCCCATTTACCTTTGATTTAATATTTTTGACTCTTTAATATTCATAGTTTTTATGATCAATGAACTATAAGCTCTAAAAAGTAAAATTAATGAAATGCAAGAAAAGGCAGAGCTAATGATATTTAAAATTACTCAGATGTCTCTTTTTCTGGTTCTTTTATGTAAAGGTCAAATATTTGAAATATGGTTTCAATGAGTAGTTACATTCTAGGTTTGTAGAAAGGCCTACTTTGTTGATTAAATATGAACTGTTTGAAAGATTTATAAGGGTCAGAAATCCTGCTGAACATTTTAGAGCAGCAGGAAACCGCTCTGTGATATTTTTAAAACAGGTATTTACTCAAGTAATGGGTTACTTTTTATGTGGAATAAGAAAAACGGGTGTAGCTATATTGGACTTGACATAAAAGAGACATATATAATTTGCAAGCAAAACAGAGTGGAATGCACACATTGTACCTGGAGAGGTATTTTGAGAAATACAACTCTTTGAGACCAAAAAGCAAAACAGCCATGCTTGCTTTTAGGCAGGCAGTGTTTATTCATTTGCTAATCAGCTGTATAATAGGTATTCGGGAACAATTCCTTCTGCTCAGGTAGTTGGAAGTTTCAGAGTCCTTGTAAGTGCATAAAAATGATTACATGCAAATTGGACAGAAAACACATGTTTCTGAGAACATTTTGGTTCAAATAACAAAAAAAAATGTGGCAATATTAGAGCCAAAAATTGACTACAGAATATCTGAACCAGATGCCGTTAAACCATAATTCCAAGCAATTTGCCAGAATTATGTATTTACTTTAATCTTAAAGTCAGAGTTAAGATAGGCATGGTTTTTATTACTTGTGGATATAAACAAAAATGTGATGTGAATACAACTAATACGGGGACAGATAATGATAAACAGGCATGATTTTAGGAACTACTGCGCTAGCAAAACGAAACTGGGAACTCTCCTGGTCATAATGTCAAAACAGGGTCTTCGTAACGTGGCTGTCCTTATTAAGACATATCAAACTATCATATGCTAAGTCATTAAATAAGAGGAATGGCAAAATTGAGTTCCTTCCTCCTTTGCCATGACACAACAGGTCGTATTTTGAGGAGCTTGTCTTCATTTCTGAGGAGGGTATGGGGAAGAGCTTTGTAAACTTTATCCAGATTCTTAAACAACTATAAATAATACACCCAGGAGACTCCTGTTACAAGGATTGACTTGGGCAACCTCTGATCTGCTTGTCACTGTCCAGATCACTAGCTATATCCAGATGCTCAGGAAGAGTGAACCTCCCAGGCCAAGACATGGACATAGAAGCAAAAATCTCCTTAAGGAAAAGACCAAGTGAGGCATTTCAATGCCATCACAGGCCACTTGGGTTATAAATGGCTTCCTCTGGCACTCCCACAAGCCATGGCATTTTTCTACCTGTGGCCCAAAAACTATCAGACAACAAATAGTTTTCTCCTTCTTGGATCCTGCCAGTGCGATCCTGATTAGTAACAGCCTGATACAGGGAGGTGCTGAGCATCTGTAACTCCCATCTCTCCACATCAAACTCCAAACCAGAAAAGAGCCAGTGCAGCAGCATCAATAGAAAATGGAAAGTAAGTTTGGCTTTGTGGAACCAGATAAGCAGACTGCATTACAATGCTGGGGCACAGCATGCTTTAGCCGGGAGCTGAAGTCAGTTCCAGTTCCATTCAAAGGAGCAAACAGAGCTTGTGTGGGATACAACGAAATCCTAGCCCTTTGCTAGCCCCCTTAGTTCCTGATCAGTTTATTCTTCAGTTGGTGAAAAACTACATTTCTTGGCAGCAATCTTGTGCTTGACTTCAAGTCATGGTGGCTGTCCCACTGCCTACAAATGCCTCACATGGTGCTTGTGCTTAGATCAGGGTACTAGTCCTGATTGTGGATGTTCCAGACACAACATCCTAGCTTGGTGTTGCCTTCATGACTCTGCTGAGAGACTGAAACAAGAGAGAGACCTGAACCAGCTCGTTTACCTCAGTACAACACTAATACTGACACCCAGTGCAAACCATTTAAATAAGGTAATAATGCCATTGGTGGTCTTTTGAGTAAAAACCCAGGCAGTGTTATTAAAACAGAGAGGTAAAAGATTAAAAGAACTGCTGTTATGTCACTGTTATGTCTCATCTAGGCTTTCTCTGGCCACGCCCAAATTGTTCCCTGCACACTGGCTTTTTTTAGGCTTTCTTCAGTCTAATTAGAGGTCAGTCCAGTCCTGGGGACTGTGTAGCTTTCATTGGATCCTGTTTCCACTGTCAGGAAGATTTTCTAGACTAACTTTTTCTGTTCTTTACTTCATCCTGTTACTCCTGTTTGCACTCCATGGCCTATGGTGAACTGCCAAGGAAAGAGAAAGCCAGGTAGCAACCACTAAAAGACAGGAGAGAGGAGCTGAAACTGAGGCAGAATTACTTTCCCCACATTTATTTTTCCACTTCAACTCCTAATTTCCCTGCATCATTCCTATCCTTCCCTTTTCCCAGCATCCCTGCTGACTCATCTCAGTGCCAGCTTCTGTCTAGACTAGAGCAAAGGCTGTTGCCTACCAAGCTGGGACTATCAACAGTCTAACATTTTTATTACATAGGACCCACCTATACAGGAAAAGTTACCGTACCATATAGTTATAGCAGAATAGCTCACCTGTGAGAGCACTCTTATTCCATAATGGGAATTATACCACTATAATGGTGAGATATAGATATGGACTCCCTTAGAGTCATTCAGACCAGCAGCTGAAGTGCATCTAAAAATCCTAGTGCATTGGTTAATTGACCTTAGAATTAAAATGAAAAATTCTTCTCCTTTGCAGTGGCCTTGCAAAAGGCACCAGCCAGAGGGTGAACGAATAGTTATCTGTCTGTCCTAAGCTTTTGTTAATTTCCTCAACTAATCCTGACCAATTCAGTGACATTTAGAAGGATGCTGAAATGAAAGGTCAGTTTTCATTAACATATACTACATTAAATCCAAACCAGTGCAGAGGGCATAAATACTTAAGACAAATGAGTGCTACTTTGTTCCAATTTCAGCAACTTAAGGTGGACTTCAGTGGCACAGAAACCTTGTAATCACCCTCTGTATTGGGGTAAATTCCACTCTTCTCAGTGCATCTGGGAATTTGACATGCAGGTTAGACCAGACCTGTCTCTCCACACTGACGACTCATGCTTTTGTCACAGTACCCCACTGGCATCAGTCTTACAACCTTGCCTTACCTGCTAGTGTCTTGAGGCCGGAGCTCTGTCACACAGCATACTCTGGGATTCTGTCTGTTCAGAGATAATGTGTGTAGGCCTATTCCCAACCCCACTGTTTATGGCTTTGCAGCGTGATTGTTGGATATTGATTATTGTTAACCGAAACCAACAATTAGCAAGAAGCGGGTTGGTGCATCATTATTTGTTAAACCATGGCAGTTAATCTAAGATTAAGACTGTTCCCCTAATCCTATCAGTCTTGCCAGGAATTGTAGGAAATGTGTTGCAAAAGCAAAGCACAATGAAGTGAAAAAAAATATAGAGTTGAGGCCTCACATAGAATTTCTTTAATTGGCATTTACCAATAGTAGAACAGGTGTCTCTAAAGAACAGGTTGAGGTCCTGATCCTGCAGTTGGATCCTTTGACTTTATAGGGACTCTGCTCGTGTTCAGGACGTTTGCTTGTACTGATCAAGTTTTAGGGCTGGGGCTCAAATAAACTGCTAAGTGCTATATTGATATACAACAGTAGCTATGTGTTATATATATTGATAAGCAAGTCCCATTTATTTATTGGGGCCAGTGTTACAATAACAAGTTCCTCTCCTGTGAAATATTCTACTGTCTCCATATCTCTATTTATTCCACACTCCATTTGGATGCCATTTTATTATGTGACATCTGCTCTTGATGGGGTTTTGTGTGCTGTGGTAACCTTTCATTCTGACATGAGTAAAGTGGTGGTGGGTGCCAGTTAACATTGTTTATGCATTGCCATGTACTTGCTTAGAGTACTTTGTGCAAAGTGTATCAAGACACATGCCTGATTTCAGTGGGATTTAATGCCAATGAAAACACATTCTTTGAAGAGATAGGTAATTGCTAAAGGTTTTGTCTAATGTTATGGCAGGACTGACGGACTATTTGAACTGGTTCATAATAATACATGGTTCAGGGCTGAATAAAAGGCTATAATTCTATTGAGGGGTTCCGCTGACATACTAAACCACCAAAGCTTGGCTAGTCAGCAGAAAGCAGAGATTAGATTACAGCTGGGTTCGTCAACATGGGACCATACATGGTTGTTTATCACTTGTAGAACATGATGTTTTCAGAGTTTTTCTTTTTGCATTTCAATTGCTATAAGTCCACGCCCTCCCGAGTGGGAAGAGGGAATATTCAGATGTTGTTACAACTGAGAAAACTCCCCACAGATGGATTTTGCTCCCCTTCTGCCCCCAGGCTAATCAGGTTTATGCAGGGGCTTGAAACAGAATTCAATTCCTCCCTCTCCAGCCATGAATAGGCCTTGGGGCTGCAATACAAGCCCCTCTGCAGCTGCTCTTCTGTTTATCGGCTGTGTCCCTACATGCCCCCTACATAGAGGCTTTGGGCCACTGAATCTGTGTAGTCACACCCCAGCCTGCCTTTGCAGAGCCAGCACAAGGGATCCCAAAACCCTCCATGGTGCACTGAGGCTTTTTTCCATTGAACTCTGCCACAGGCTTCTTGCTGTGCAGAGCTAAAGTTGCATGGAAGGGCTTAGGCCAGTCTTCCACATGGGGTGAATTTTATTGCAGTAGGGAGTAAAAATCCAAAAAGGACTAAAGTTGCTTGGGTCTGGTTAATGAGATGGAACAGGGATCAAATCCAACTGGTTTAGCCAAACCTGAGGACTGCTTTCCCCTGCCCTTCACAGCTCCATGCCTCAGCTTCTCCATCTGTAAAATACATACAGGTAAACCTCGCTAATTCACAGAGCAGTTGTGGGCTTCAAACACTTTGGCACCATTGGATGGAAAGGGACTCAGGGAAGGAGCAAGCATGAAGCCCATAAAACCACCATGCTGCAGTTCCATCAGATCATGCTGTCCGTGGAGTCCAGCAGGAGCAAAGATTGCCTTGCGCCACCAACCCCAGCTCCTGTACGGCTCCATGTCCTGAAGCATGAACTTCCTCTTTTTGCTTTGGACACCTCCCTGAGGCAAGTTCACCTTCTGAAGATTGGTACAGGAAGAGGATTGAACACTTTCAAAAAGTAGAGCTTTTTCCTTTTTGGAGTGCTTTACCATTGCAAATGGTGTGATCCACCCTCTTTTCTGTGGGATGGATCAGGAAGTGTTCTATTGTATACGGAGGGAAACAGAGGTATAGCAAGGACCAAAGGCAAATTTGAACAATAATCTGCCAAACAGAACTAATTCTAGGCAGCCAGAATCCCATGTCCCATCTAGGACCAAACTCTGAAGTCAGTGGAAAATTTTTCTGTCTATGGCCTGAAGAATTAGTCCTGTTACCAGTATTTGACCTAAAAATATATGCACATGCTTGGGACTGTGTCCTTTTATTTGACAGCTCAAATTGCCCAGGGTCCCATACTCAGTAACAGATTCCAAGATGCCATATGCTGTGTGTTGATTGGTGCACATTGCCCTCTTTTTCATGTAATGGAGAGAGCATTTCAAAAGGATACATGTGGGGTTTAAAAAATATTTTTAGAGAGCCTCAGGAAATGGAGGCAGACACTGATAGAGGTTGAGAAAGGCATGGGGGTATTGTTTGTTAAGTTGCTTATAGTCAGATGATACTAACTGGCAGAATGAGTAAATAGGAGAGACAGAGTAATTGGCATGAAAGATATTAGCTTTAAATTGTGTACTCAGCTTTCAGCATGTTTCATTTTAGGGTTCATATTTCCTGATAATCCACAGGAATAAATTGGACTGTGGGTAAGTACTTTAGACAGAGCTGACTGGCGGTGGAATGTGTGGAATGAGATCATAAGCAGCATGTCCACAGGCCTCTACTGTCTTCCAGGCCTTCCCTTCCCCAGATCTTTCCTTTACCTTCTGGAGTATCAGTGTCTGGCTAGTTCACATTTAGGGAGATAATTCTGTGATTCCACCCTGGGCTTTATGGGCTTTCTCACCAGCAGTTTTGAACATTGCTGTGGGTGAATCCCAGGAAATGTTTGCCCAGGCTGACCAGGGAGACTGAAAGTAACATTCCCAGTATGAGGATTTAATTCAGCTGAACTTCCCAGCCTCCTCTGATACACAGGAGGCTGCATGTAAATAAGCTGCTCCATGCCTGCACGTCTAGGAACAGTGAGTCAGATCTTGCTCCAGTGGTGAAAACCATCAGGAACCCAAAACAGCCACCTGAATAAGGGAGAATCTGTGTGGGGTCAGGCAATGTAATAGCCTTTTGGCAGTCCTCTTGCAGTCTTTGGGAGCTTGCTTGGGAGTGGGAAGCACTTTGCACACTGACTATCCTCAGGGGCCAGAATATTTGGGTATTAGACTTGATGACTCTTGAGGCCCCTTCTAATGCTCCACCTCATTGGAGGGGTGTTGCAACAAGGTGCTGCTTAAGGTAGACTTAAAACTGATGTGAATTGCACTGGGAGTCAACCTGAACCCTGGTGGCTGTAGGATCAGAGCGCTGAAAGAAAAAAACAATAATAATACACTCTTGTAGAAATCAAATAACTTATTGGGACAGCTGAAGTAACAATGCCAATACGCACAGGCAGGACTTAGCTTTCTCCTACCCCCATTGATAAGACACATGTTAAAAAAATAAAACAGCTTACCCCCAAGATAAAGATACGGCACCACCTACTGGTGGAGGTGCTATTTACACCAATGGTTTCAACTTTTATCCCAATTAATTTGCAAATAAGTAACAAACTCTATTGATGTTACAGCCCCCAGGATTACAAGCGGTTTGCCATGCTGTGTCGATTTGCTGGCACAAGCCCTGGGTTCAGTTGTGGGAACATTGCTTGTAGTGGATCTGGATTATTGGTAAGTACAGAGCTCATACCCACCAACGCCTACCTTATCTGTTGTAAGCAGACCGTGGAAGACCGCAGTATGTTGAGATCCTTAAAAAATACTGGCAACTACTTCATTACATCTGGTCTTTGGGCTACAGGAAGATGTTGGAGTACTTCCAAATCCTCTTGTGTATCTCTCAGGGATTGTTATCTGGTCACATCAGTGCTTGTTTTTTTTTTCTTTCAATGAATCTGTGCATCAGTTCTCAGTGCACTGCAAAGTGATAAGCCTTTGGTTTTTGTATGAGCAAGGATGAGTTGGTCACTGTCACAGAATCACAGTGAAATAGGACAGGAAGGGACCTCAGGAGTTCATCTAGTCTGTCTGCTAATGGCAGGGTCATCCTTGTCTAAATCATCCCAGACAAATATTTGTGTAACCTGCACTTAAAAACTTCCAGTGGCAGATTCCACAACCTCTCTAGGCAATCTATTCCAGTGATTAAGTACCTTCACAGTGAGAATGCTAAATAGACTCAATAATTCAAGTTCTCCTAACCTGTTGTCATAGGGCACCTATACACGTGCAGTGAGGCTGCTCTGACATACTGTAATCACAGTGTATCAGAGCAGACTCAATCAAGTCTACTGGAGCGTGGTAATTACCACACACCGGCAGACTCCATGGTCTTGTGTGTTGGTGTCCCCACACTGAAAAGTAGCGGTGAGAGTGCTTTAACTAAAGCTTGTTCAACGAACTTTAGTTAAAGCACCCCGCCACCATTTTTACATGATACATGCCAGGCACTTTAATTAGAGCAGCTCTCGGGTCATTTATACGCGTGCTCGGGGAGTGATATGAGAGTTAATTTTCAAGAACACTAATGGGTGTAAACACAACCTGAAGTTACACACAATCAAATGGTGCAGTACTCAGTACTCCTAGATAATATTCTCATGTACCATAACAGCAGCTACTCTATTTTTTCCCCTTTGTTTCTATCTTTTGTCAAATCAACTTCAAGATTTTTTACTGACTGAGCTGTTTTGCAACTCTTGACCTCTGATCTTGTGAGAGACTTTGAGAAACCAACTACAGGGTGCCATGGGATGTGTGCAGGTAGTTTGCATTTGGGCCACCTCCAATTTTTACACACTTTAGTAACAATCAGTCCTTGAAGTACTGCATCTGCTATAAAGAGTCACCTTCAGACCAGGAATTAAAGGCTGAAGCCTCTTAAGGAAACCCCAGTTGCTGCTTCCATGTTAGTAATTTCATCTATAATCTGATCTATGGGTTTGGGGTGTGGCAGGTGCAAATTCATTGAATATTGCAGGCTATAAATTTATAAGGGCTCCTCTGTTGATGCTCTGGGTATTGCTGCCTGACAACCAGGTCATTAGTACTCTGGGAGTTACTGTAGCCTCATAGGTGGGGTCCATGGTCTAGATGAGAATTCCCCCCTAAAAAAACAGAGATGCTCAGGCCACACACTGATTTCCTGGGCTCAGTCCTTTCTTAGAAGCATATTCTCTTCCTATACATCCAGTGGCTGTTTATTCCCCCTCCTAAGGTATAAATCAGAGACTTTGGCAAACTGTAACTTAAAACCACATTGATTATTCTTATCTGGATACAAAAACCATTTTTCCTTTACTGAAGGAGATTGTCCTTTCCTAGGGGGATATCCATCACTGTACATTTTCAGTGTTAGTGTATTATGCCTGGTAGCAGAAGTTTGCATCTTTCTACTGGTCAGTGCTGGGATTGGTATGACCAGACTCTGATCCTCTTCTGTGTAGGACTAGTCACTGAAGGTAATCACCCGCTCTGTGGCCCTGCTCTCTTTTTCCCAGCCATGTGCATAACTCTCCAGCTGTTAGATGAGAGGTCTGGCTGACACACAGGACCAGGACTTGCCTCGAGCAGGATCCCAGAGTCCGTCCTCTAGGCTCAAATTCAAATAGACGGTGTTGGCAGGGCAAGTTACTCAAGTGCTGCCAAGGTGGAAAGAGGGCAGAAACCTGGGTTGTCTGTCAGAAGCAGATACAATATAACAAGCATCTGTCCAAGAGGGAGCTTCAGAGAGAAGCTCATTGCTTTCCACTGGACACTCCCCTAAAATCCAGCCAATGCAGAAGGAGAGGACAAGCCACAGCCCAGCAATGAATACAATGGCACTTTCTTTCAGCAGAGACTCTCTCTGGATAGGAAGTGGGGAGAGAGGTGGCCAGCCAGAGCTCAGCTGCAAAGGGGATTGCTCTGCAGTGCAGCTGGTAAAGGAGAGCAGCACAGCCACAGGATACTGAAAGCCAGTCTGCCTGCGGCTCCATCTGCACCAGGCCCGAGTGCGCAGAGCCTTCAGCAGAGGGACTGGGAAAGGAGCTAACCTGGAAGAGCAGAGAACTGCTCTCCATGAGCAGAGATCTCTGTACAGGGCCCTCAACCCCTTTCCATCTCTGCACAGCACTGATCTTTCCTCACTCTGCTGTATTGGGGGGAGCACTGATATGTGTCCCTGATGTGCAGAAGTGACTATTGCAGCAGAGGCATGAGTGCACAATAAAATGTGCAATCACAACTTTTCCCAATAGTAGGCCTTACTCAAAGCTGTGGGCCCAATTTTTCTCTTCCTGTGCTTGGCCCCAGGTTAACATGTTACCAAGCAAACAGGGAACTTTTGAAGGCTCTGTTGTTTTCTGTAAGCCTGGCCGTACCCTCTCCCATATCTGAGTGAAATCTAGCTTGGGCTACCTTCTAATCCAGTTTCTGTGTGGGGGGATTTTTCAAATATGTGTCCTTATGGTGTCCATTCAGTCTTTAGCATACTCAATCTATAGCAGGCATCAGTTGCATAAATAACACATGTTCATGTTCCCTATCTCTCTCTCTGCTTCTCATTTTCTTTTTGCTTTCCATCTTTGTTTTAAATTGGACGTTCAGGCCCTTGTTCATGTTGTATCCATGTAGTATTTTGTTACCCTTCTTTCATTTTAAACTAGATTTGTCAATTGACTCAGATTTCATGTGATGTGCTTGTGTTCTGCCTTCCCCAAGCAGAGCCATCCAGAACCAGTTCTTGCAACTAGAGATGAAATGAGGTGTACTCTGGTTAGATGTACTGAACCTGTTACCGTATGTGATTAGAGCTGATCTCTGGCTTATATCATAAAGTTGCTTATGAGTACAGGGTGACTGGGAACTGGCTTATTTCTTTGCTGTAACAGCATTGCAGCACTTGCTCAAAGTTGTGCACTTAAAAAGTAGTGAATTTTAGGAAAAAAAAATTGCATCAGATTTGTGGCCCATTAACCATGGCAACATCCTTTTTTAGTTATATATATATATATATGGGGAAAAAGTGATTTTTAGAAAGGATTTTTAAAAGAAATGAGAAAGTCTATGCACTGACTTTGTAAGAGAGAGAGAGATGCTTTGATTAGCCAAGATCTGAGACAACTGACAGTAAGTGTGGCATAATCCCCGTGGTCCCGTCCAACTGCATTGAAGTCAGTTGGAGTCTTTCCATTGGCTTCAACAGAAATTGGATCAAACAATACATCTGTCTAATGTGTCTAATGTGTTAATGTGTTAGCTGTGTCAAAAATCTTTGGGCATCATTAACTATTGTACAGTTGATGATCTTTTGGATACTAATAGTATCTGACTTGTTAGGCAGGACAGAAGACTGAAGGAATTTACTTCAGATCTTTGTTATAGATACTGCTATTTAGGAGGGAGCTAATGTATGTCTCACTAAGTACAGACAGTCAAAAAGCCCGAGGGTGAATCAATCCAATTTTCACAGGTTACTCTATGTTGTGTAGATTGAACTGATAAGCAAATGGACAGACATTCACTTTTGATTTTGGGAATGCCCCACATGCCTGCAGTGGCTCAGGCCAGAAGGGCACTAGAGCATGCCTCCCTGCTCAGTAGAGGAGGCATCTTGGGCCACAGCTAGCCTGCCCATCCTGAGACAGGCGGTTTGCTGGGGAGGTCCAAAGCATCCTGGGATGCTAGGGAAATGTGAATTAACTTGAATCTGGAGGGGTTCTGGGACAGAAGTTCAATAAACTAATTTAACCTGGATCACTTAAGTCTGATATTACATCCATCAAGGTTTATCTTAAACCAGTTTCAGCCATTTTGTAAGCAATTTATGTGCACTGAACTTCTGTTGCATCACAGATTTGAACCGGTTTCTGATTGCTTATATCAGCTTGTGTAATTTCTGTCCCTAGCCATAAAGTGTCATTTAATTAGAACAACAACTGATTATCCCAGGACATGAATCTATACTCTCCAAATCAGCTAAAGCACCGTTATACTGAATTGGAAGCATTTTCATTTCTGAACAGATATCTGTGGGTTAAAAACTCATATCAGACTTCATGCTAATACATTGGTTGACTTTTAGTGAGGTTTTCAGCACAGGTTACTGGTGGCTGCTCAGGTGGAGGGTAAATGATCCCATGGCTTTGTTCAGGAAGTGTGTGGCAAAAGACTCAAGTATCTTCTCTGACATGCCCGTTCTTAACAATAGATATGTGCTGTTGTTCAAGGCTGTGTGTGTAAGTGACTGCTCAAAACATTTGACTGCAATCATTGTACATCCATTGCTTGAATAATGACTGTAAAGATCTTACAACTAGAATAGGTTATGCAGTAGTTTGTTCTTGTTACTCCTGTAACGTGCTCATGTTGGGCAGGTCTGTACCATCATTCGAGTGCATTGGGACAACACAAGCCACATTCTGTGCAACCTATTATTAGGCAACCAAGTAGGATTGGATGATTCTATTCCATCTTGTTTAAGGCCTGAAGATCCGCTAATGTATCTACTTTCATAACACACCATTCTCTTAAGATGGAGCCACAGAAAAGCAGCAAGGAAGATGAAGATCCACTCACCTTTTGCATTAACTGTTTTTCAGGGACTTGAGCAGGCTGGAATCACACTGAAGTCCACCTATGGGTCTAATAGGGGAGCCGAATTTGGCTCCTTCTGCCCTGGTGAAGCAGTTTTTCAAGCCTCCTGCTATATACCCTAATTCTTAATACTTGTTCAGTTTTGGGGAACAGGCCCATCCTCTTTACCTTTTCAGTAAAAGGCAAAGAATAGCTTAGATTATCAGTCTTCTGCAGACATCTGATTTGTTTCTGCAGGTACACAGCAATTTTTGTGTTGAATAGTGTTGTTTAAAATCAGAGAGCTATATAGTAACCAGGGGGGAAAGAAGGGCCTTACTAAAGTTTTATTCAGACAGAACTCCAATTGATTCCAGTGGGTGCTTCACCTGAGATGGGATGAAGTGAAGCTTCACAATGTATGGCAAAAGTACTTTAACCCATAACCTATATTGCCTTGACTTTGCCTTACTGTTTTATCCAATGTATCAGATCCCTTCCCTTTTTATGGTTACATAAGGACATAATTTATCCTTTCAACAGTCCTATTTAACCTTTAATAATAAAATTAGTAACCAGAAACAAAGGGGATCGACTCCAGGGGCCCTCACTTGGGGAAACCTTCCGCTGAAGTCAGTGCTTGTTTTGCGCAAGGGAGGGCTAAATAACTTCATCCTTGCAGTATTTAGAATTCAGAATTTAACTCAGCATGCCTTGCAGTAGCTCCCATTTCTGCCCTGCATAAGAGCAGAAAGAACTATTGGCAATAAAGAAAGACAGACAAATGCTTTAACGGACCTTGCTTTAATTTGGATTTAATGGCTCCACTGGAGGATCTGTTTGACCAGACCAGGTTTTTCTAATTCTCCTTTTTCATAAGCAATCTAATGCGTAGAAACGTCAATTCTGGGCATATGTTCTTGTCCCTGGAGTCTTGTTCAGACATTAGAGCAACATTTTCTAATTCAAAAGATAAACACTTCTGTTGGAGTTGAGGGACGGAAATTGTTTTCATCGCAGCAGGTGTTGCCCATTAGTTCTACCAGAACTAAACTCCCTAAGCTGGGCTTTAAATGAGATGCATAATCAAGCTCTTACATCATTGTGAGATGTACCGTACTTGAACCTTTTGCTTGTTGAGACTGTATTTCCTCCATGAAATATCCTGTTTTGCAATCCTCCAAATTCCGCACGTGCCATGCAGCATTAGGGATTTCATCACCTACTGGGCACACAGGCTATATTTTCTGCAGAAGGGAGAAAGCCAGAACAAGGTTTCTGCACTTTCTGGTGGGATCTTGTCATTTATGAAAGATGGCTTTATTATTTTCCTCCTTTTCTTGCTCACTCTGTTCCCAGTCTGGACTGTTCACTTGAATCTGTCAAGCAGCGAGTCTGAATTGGGTGACTGAATCATTTTGAGGAATGGATCATGTTTGGTTCATTTCTGTTTAAATTTTTCAGAGCTCACACCCCTTACCAGTATATCTGTACGTGCCTGTGGTTGTGTGAGGAGTAGGGAGAGGTGGGAAGGGTCTTAGGCCACACATCCTAAATTAATGCTTTTCCAGCATCAAAGTATATGATTCCTAGAATATGAGGAATTTGGCAGTCCTATGCCACAAGGGTTGTGGAAGCAGCAGAAAGAAGCACTTTTTCTTCATCCCACTAGAGGGTGGGTGCAGTTTGGACAAGGCTATATGGTGACTGGCTGCACTATAACCAGCTTGGCAAACAGCACAGTGGGAATGAGAGCACTAATTTATCAACTAACAGAATGGTGGAGTTGCCAGGAATGGCATTTGGTCCTTAAAAAATATTTAGCTTTGAGATGGACACCAGCATACTTTTTTTCTCCTATAGCTTAAGCGCCCTAGTCTGAAGACACTATGGATTTGCAAAATAAACAAATAAAAGGAATGAGCTAAATGTTTCCACATTCCAGTCATTTAAAACAAAACAAAATTTTGTGTAAGTGATTTTTTCCCCCCCAAGTGATACAAAGTCCCAAGATTGCCATGTTCCATCAGCATCACAGCCATGGAGCATCTGAAGTATTTGTTCCACTGGTACACGAGAAACTGGACAAATTGTATTTTTGATGGTCTTTTCGTTTGATCAGCTAGGAGAGTTTCAAAATCAGGATTTGCAAAAAACAAACCAAACCAAAAGAAAACAGCCTGCAATTACCAGCTCCACTTTGGATAGTTGAATGTCACTTTCCCATAAAACAAAATTCTACAACTGATGATTCATTACTGAGAAAAATGATGAATTACTTTACCACCATTAGAGTCACCTTTCTTTAGGCCTACTTCAGGTAAATTAAGCTAAATGTTATAATTTCCATATTTTATTTTTCCCCTGATCTATTTGTATTGTTAGCTGTGTGGGAAGAGGGGAGGGTGAGAAAAGGATTGCACTCTGGGGGTTGAGAACAGAATCAATAAGACAATGATAAACAGTTCAATTTTTTGATGCTTTAGGTTTGTCCAATAATATATGGAATGGAGACAGAAGAGAAACAAAATTGAGTAAGTGTGTAGAAGTTGCCTCAACAGGAGATGAAGGCAGGTAAGGCAAGGAAAAGGGGTTAGAGCTTCGTGAAGCAGTGAATGATGAAGGGAAAGGAACCTGTGCAATTTTTTCCATAATACCTGAGCCTTTTTTTCTGGGAGGGCCATATAGAAATCAAAACAGTCAAGACAAGATGAAATTAAAAGGCTACATATTTAAAAAGGATAATAGAAGGAGTTACCCTATAGGGCAATGCTGAACTGATTTTTAGAAGCTAATAATGTAGGCTACAGTAAGAATCCAACAATTTAATATTTATAGGAACTAGAGTAATATGTCTACAGCTAAATTAATCTGGATAAAAAGGAAAAAAAATGCTATGACAGGGGCTATCAATCCTCAGGCTTCAGGGCATGCATGGATCGTCAGCTGGTGTCAAGAAGAATTTTTTTATGGAATTGCAGAAAAACATTGCACAATTTTATATAATTGTAGAGTAGCATTGCACAATTGCCTTGGTGCAGAGTATAGTATTGCACAATTGACCTAGGTGCATTATGGTGTTTATTCTTTTTACCTTGCTTTTGAAGTACAGCTACTTCTGGAGGCAGAATGCAAGAGTAAGTTGGATCATTGGATCTGACCTGGCATTGCAATTTTTATGTTTCATTCAGTTTAAAGGATGGCCATAAGTGAAAGCACTGCCAATATAGGGCCACTGCCAGTTTATGAGCAATTGCAATGTGTTGCTGGTTTATCCAACTCTAGCTATTTTTGCTCTTATTGGAACTGAACATGACTTTGGTCTACATATTTGTAAGAATCTCACTTTTGAGGCCAGATTCATGCCTTGTGCAGCTCTAGTGAAGTCAGTGGCAGTGTACCAGGCATGAATTTGTCCCCTTGTATCAAGCAAGCCATTGTGGGGACTCATCAGGATTGAAGCATCTAGGGACTCATGGAATGCTTTCCTCCTGATGGCAGATCATGCTCTGTGTCTTGAGAAAGGTGCTCTACAGCTCTACCAATCCGTTTTCCTTCACGCTAGGTCTCAGGCAGTTATTTGCATCTTATTAAAGAAAAGCAATACAGAGAGCAATCAGCTGGAGCAGCAATTATGTTCCAGTTGGATTTTAAAGATGTGTTTGGCACCTGCCTGTCACCTTCTTGTCTTCAACACAAAAAGAGTTAGTTTAAGATAGATAAGGGATTACCTGGTTATTGGCAATGAGCCCACAGTGGTGGTAAACTGAATTGAAAGGAGAACTGAACTACTAAAGGGTCTTTTTTCACTTCACCCTTTGTGATTTAGGATAGGGATGTATGAACAATTTACCACGGAGTACCAGGGGGTGGGGCTTTACTGCGTATCACCTACTTTGTGGTAATTGCCCACCATATAAGAATATGGGAATGCAACTAGAACCATGAAACTGTTGTCTTGTTCATCTTGGATGTAACAGAGAGCAATGAAAAGACCTTCTTTAGAGGAGCTTTATATTCTGCACACACCGGGAGAAGGGTTTTCAGAGATAATAGGCCTTTCTTTTTCCATATTTCATTTAACAGAAAGACAGGTTGAGATTTTAGTTTTTCTTAGGGGGGAAGGGAGATGATGGGAAGGGACACACACACACATCCATCCATCCATCCATTGGCCTAAGGGATGAGTTTATTCAATGATAAAGTGAAGAGGGAGAAGGGAAAGGGTCAAGGATGAAGCCCTTGGGGGCCACTGCTGAAAGCGGATATGTGGACCAGGAGAACCAGCAGAGACTGAAAAGCTGGAGGAGAACAGAGATAATGGAGTCCTGGTGTCTTGAGAAGAGGAGTGTGTCTGGCTGTGTCAAAAACAGCCAGTAGGGTAAGCAAGATGAGGGTGAAAGATGTTGGAGGATGAAAGATGTTCAGTAGGATTAATTGGAAGTCTCTGCTCCTCTCCAAATCTTACCAGATTAAATTCTAATCTCCCTGTTTTACTCATTGAGGGTATAGTCACTCTACCTCTGCAGCACTCCTCAGAGCACCACTGAGAAGCCCAGTCCTGTCCATCTGCTCCTGCTCCTCATGCTACAAACCTGGAAACAAGGCAGTTGATATGCTCAGAGTTCATACCTCCCTGCCCCTCTTGAGCTCTCAGTCTCTAGTATGTTTGAGGGCAGCTGCAGGAGTTGCCTTTAGCTTTACTATATTCTTTCCAGAAGCGATTCCAAGCTTCTCAGCGGTTCACATAGGAAATTTATAGACATGCTCTTAGAGCCAGAATTGAGCTTTACTGCTACTGCTGGCACTTTGCTAAAGGGACTCCTGATTCATGAGTGCAGGTGACAGAATGTGGCCATTAAGGAAGTGAAAAATCACATCTTAAGTTATAGCACAGGTGAAATTGGTCTGCAGGCCAAATTCATTCCTACCACAGCTTCTGTACAGCCATTGGAGCTACATTGGGGAAAAATTTGACCCATAGAAGTTGAATATAAGGATGGACAGAGTGCATGCCATCTTTAAACACAGTCTATTTTATCCCTTTGCACACCTTGTTTATGTAAATTGATTGCAACATCCCCAGACTAGTCTTCTCTTGATCTGGAGGTCATTTTGGCTTTGCATGTATATGGTTTTCAAAGAGGCACCTCAATCAGCCACCAAACAGAGCTGTAGAAATAAGAAAAATAACAATCCATCTTTCTGGAAGCCAGATCAACCTGAAGTGAAATACAGATCTCTGACAGCCATCCAAGAAACTGAAAACAATCAGTCATAAAACAAATGCCTTGAAATCAACAAATCGAGAACCAAAGAAATATCAAGTGAGATTAATTGCTATCAATTGTTCCAAGTTTTATAAAAAGGGGGTAGGGAAGGGAATTAATCTTGCAGACTTTATGCACATTTTTTTTCCAAAGGCAGCAGTTCTCCAAGTCAGTAAAAATGAGGTAATTACATTGCAAAACTCTTTGGATGAGAATGAGTCTCACATTCTAAAATCCTAAGCTACATCTACCCACAGCAGAAAATTGCTGGAAATCAGGAGAATAGCAGCTTGCGTGTTTATTTTTCCTAGAAGAAAACAATTGACTCCACAGAACTCATTTCAGGATGACTGAAAACAGATGGCTTTGGAGACGCTTTGCAGCCCAGAAGCATCAGGCTGATTATGGATTCCTGGGGGCTTGTGTTGTACTTGCCTGCCTCATGCTTAAACAGACAGACAAGCTGACAGGGAAGCAAAAAGCTTTTCAGGAGACAGGAACTCTCAAGCACTCATTTACCATGCGAGAGAGTGGAAAGATGGCTAAATTCTTTCTTCAGTTATGAATATTTATTATTTTATAATGGCCTGAGGGCCTTAGCCCAACCGTGCCTGGCACTGTGTGAGAATGACATTCCCTTCTTTGCAGAATTTATCATTTGCATTTAATTCTGCAGCAGGAAACTAAGCAAGAGGAGGCTGGGGAAGATCCTAAGTAGAACCTACAGAGTAAAGCCGTGGAGATACAGATTAGTGTTGGGAGTGTGTTCTACTGTTTTCCAGATGAGAATAAAGTTCCTTGTTCAGACTCGGATGCTTTCCTAATGTCATTGGACTAGAACGGAGACCACAAACATCCAAGGAAAGGAAACAGGGCTTGAGTTTGTTACAACTCAGAGATTTAGTACAAATCTCATAAATATGACGATGTTGGAGTCCTTCTTCAAATGCATCCTGTAGAACACAGAGAATCTATCCTAAATAACCACCAACATATAACCCTCTTTTTCCAAAACACCCAACCAAGCCCATTATTTTTAAGATAGATTGAGAAGAGAAGTGGATCGAACATTTAAATTCCTCTGCCTTTATCCAGATACTCTTCATATATGCAGAGCTACTGGAATGTCATGTATTTTATATAGTTGTCTTTGTATGTCTATTTTCTGTCCTCATGTGAGGTGTGTTGTTAATAATTCTTAACACTAATTTTTCTCATTCTGCCAAAGCAGATACAACCCATGCTTAGCTGATGAAGATTTTGCACAGTATAGTCCACAATCAATTTCTTCTTCATAAATTCCTCCTTTAATTAGGAATACAACTAGAGGGCCTATACAACACCAGCAAACACTTACATGCATGCTTAATTTCAAGTGCATGAGTTGTCACATTCAAGTCAGTGGGGATGCTTATGTGTTTAAAGTTAAGCATGTTCTTAGGTGTTGTGCTGGAAGTAGGCCCAGGTTCACACAATTTTTTAAAGGTGCTGTTACTCACAAAAATAACTTTAAAGTGACCTTTGAGGTAGGTTCCAAGTCACACTGCTTGACTCACAGGGCAAAAGTGGATTTTTCTAACCAGTAGAGTAACTTGGGGGTGAGCGTTGGTTCAGAGGTGGCACCAAAGTGGTCCATGCTGCTACTGCCACTGCCATCACACATCCCTATTTGGGGAGCTTGCACTGAGGCAGCAGCTGCTTGCACCACCTCCACAACTGCAGCAGCCCCTGTTTTCCAGATCAGGGTGTTTGCTGCCCTCTTCCCTGCCCCTCTATCCACCCAAAATTTAAAGTTGCACCTATGTTTCTAGCTGCCAACACTGCAAGTTCAGCTTGGAATCTGAAAATGGAGCTGTGCTCTTTCAGCCTCTTCCATCCTCCCGAGTTACCTAGAACATTACTGTGGGCAGCTCCCACTCTTGTTTGCAACCCGCATTAACATGCATGAGGATGGCATGAGACTGTCATAGGCTTGGCAGAGGATAACTGAAAACATAATTTGCCCCATGCTGTCCAGATTGATAAGCCCCAAATCTGAACCTACTGTTTCTTCCTCTGAAATAAGAGCCTATTCTTGTTCTCAGTGAAGTCAGTAACTAAATTCTCATTCTGCATTGCTTAACATTCATCTTATTTTTACTTGTCTCTCCACAAGTTCAGGATTTTCTTCACATTTTCCTTCCTCTCTGTAACAGGGTCTCCATTAAGGCCCTGTTGCTAAGGGAACAGGGGCAGCTGAAAATAATTACCGCACAAGGGGGGGTGGGCCCTGGCCCTTAAGGAGCCGATGGGGACCAGCCTTCAGGGGATAAGAAGAAGAGAAGGAGAAAGAGGGATGTCTTCGGGCATCACAAGAAAAGAGGAATTAAGTGGCTGGAGCAAGGCCCCAGAAAGGAAGATCAGGGAGAAGAAAGCTCAGGACCCGACCCAGTTTGAACTTACCCGGAGGCTACCAGGATGACGGTGAGTGCTGGGAGAAGGGGAGTCGAGCCGTGGGCGGGAGCCCTAGCTGACCCCAGTACTCTTTCCTGCCATGGCAGGGGGTCGGACTAGATGATCTGCTCAGGTCCCTTCCAACCCTTGAAACTATGAAACTAATGTGAAGAAATAGGCTGACTACATAAAGTTGACGACAGTGGGAGCAACGACTCCTGCCCTGCCCCGAAGAAAGGGGAGAAAACACTGAGGACAGAGAGGGCCAGCCTGAGCTGGAAGGAGCCGTGGAGCCTATACGCCGGCTCTGCTGAGAAAAGCTACAGGCAGTGGCCGCAACAAGCCACTAATTGAATAATTAGCGGCAATGACGGGACTGACGGCAGCCGTAACAACCTGTAAGTAATGAGTAGTGAGATGTGGCGTGGCATAGTGAGATGTGGCGTGGCATCTATTTACTGTATCGCTAGAATGGGGCTGGCCAGGAGGCTGGAGACCCCAAGATTAATCCATTGGACCGTGATCTCCCACAAGGGGAGTTTCTTGTTAACAACAGAGAGCCATTGAATAAAAGCACTAAAAAAAAGTAAATTTTATTCAGCGTGGTACCTCCCGTGGGTACACTTCCTTATGTAACAAACACTTCCTCCCTATTTCATTTCTTTAAGAGCCAAGTCGTGGCAGGCGGGAATTACAAGGATAGAGCGGGTACTTGGTAGACCTGCTGACACTCTCATAGTTGCAACTGCTCATGGGAAGAACAGTTGCCTCCAGGGGAAGAAATGGTGCTACTGAGGAGAAAAGGTGGTGCTTGTGCTCTGATTTATTTATGACCAGGGTGAAGCTCCATCTGAACACAGTTTTGGCTAGGAAATCTGTGGTAGGGATTACTACAGTACATGAGGCCCATGGCTATGATTCTGAGCATAATCAGCTGTACTGTCTTTGTAGAACAGAGTTATTTTGATATAGGTGTCGATAGTCCAGTCTTCACCTGTAGATTAACAGCAGGACTTTGAATGTGGGTGTGCAGAGAAATAGCCTGCCGTGTTGGAACTACTTGTTGTTTCCCTTTGCCACACTTTTACCACTCCCACATAGAGTGAGATGCAGTAGTCTAAACTGGAGACAGTAAATAAATGGCTCACAGTTGCAGGATTTTTATGATGGAGGAGACAGATGAATGCCCTCAATCAGTGGTGATGCCAATCATTGTTCAGTTCCTCAAAGTGTTTCCTTCTGCATGTCACTGTTACTTATCTTTTCCCTAGGTTCAGTTTCGGTGGGCTGCCCTGAAACTGCCCGGTTAGTCCTCTCAAGTTTTGGGATACCTGGAGGAGGACAGAGGCTGAGGCACTCGAGAAGCTATAAAACTGTGTCAGCTGCATCTTAGTGGCACTAGAGTCCATGGCTCCTCACAGACTTCTGATCTGTACAGAAGGGAAAAGTGAAAGTATCAGCTCTGGTATAGGTTGCAATGGCAAACAGGCCCGAACAACTTGGGGATGTTCGAAATTTGGGTCAAAACTGCATTTGGAGTCATCTCCTAATAACAGGTGTTTATGTTTCATAAAATTGAAGGTTACTCTGAAATGAACTCTGGACAAAGCTGGAGTGTTTTGGTTGGATGTTGGAAATGCCATAGGCTCATCTATAAAACCCAGTAAAAATATGACATTGTTTTCCCTATGTTAACGTTCCATTGAATAATAATAGTTCGGCTTTCTAGATAGTCCATTTTGTGGCGTTAAATGAACTCCTTGGGTGCTCAAGGTCAATAACCTTTAGCCTCAGCCCACACCCAAGGCAAAGTATAATCACTCACAAACGTGCTCCTTGGCATGTCGTATTGCTTAAGCACACTGCAGGAATGCAGTATATCACCGGATAAATTATTCACCATGATATCACTAGAACTGTAGGTTTGACATTTAATTCCAGTGGGGTACAGACTGTTTCAAAGGGCTGGCCATTAACACTTGCATTTACCAGGAAACCTGGCTGAATGATATACATCTGTTTAAAAATAATAAAAAAGCAAGCCACAAGAAGCCTGAGTGGGATCACATGTTGGTATGTAACTCTGTATCCTTCCCCTGAGCACATTCCCTGCTATATGGACTTTTAGCTTGGCTGAGCTGGACAGTATGCCATGTCTCCTGCCATTGTACTGGATATAGAAACAGGGTCCCACACCTGGTGGCACCTGGTGTGTCTGTAACATAATGAGAAATTGTAATGGACAGGATTTGGAAGTAAACAAGCGTGGATCCAGGGAATCCCAAATTGAGAATCTCTGGGGAGCTTCAAGTAGGAAAATGCTGAAATTTTCAATTTGTGACTTTTAGAAGTTTATTTTTTGAAAAACATTCAAAAAAACCCAACAAAGCAACAACTCAACAACAGCAAAGCATTCAGGAATGAAATGGAACACCTCCCTGGTGAGTCTGTCTAGCCAGGCCAAAGCTGGAATCCTAATTGTATTTTCTGCATCCTTAATCAAGCAAAAGTTATCCTGATCCCACTGAAAGTTTGATTGCATTAAAATAAAGCATCATCTGGACTGTTGTGCCAGAATAAATTGTCAGTGATGAGCCAGATTCCCTTAAAACTTCAATGAAAAGAAGCACCAAAACCCGAGAATGCAAATTTTCATGGGGAGAATTTGCTAGCATTGCCATTGTAAAACACAATACCAAAACAGGATACTTAAGAACATCAGAACTGCCATTTACTGAGACAGCTCATAGGTCTGTTTTGCCCAGTATCCTGTGTCTCACAGGGGTGGGAGTATGCTAAAAGGGAGAGTAAATAGGGTATGACCAGGATTTTTGCCACTGGTCCTCTCTCACTTTCAGCCTTCAGCATCTGAGGTCTAGGAAGTTCTGGTTCAGAGGCTGTATCTCTAACTCCCACGTTTAAGATCTACTGACGCCCTTTTCAATAAGAATTTGTTGAATCCATTTTTTTAATCTGGCTAAATTGTCAGCTTCCACAACACCTGGTGGCAATGAGTTCCACACTTTAATTAAATACTGGGCATGTCTACACGTGTCAATTTAAGGTGCTTTAGCATGATTTAAGATACATTAAGGGTGCATGTCTACGTGTGCATGCCCTTAATGTGCCTTAAAAATGGCAATTTTAGCCTACATGCGCCTAAATTTGATACCTATGAAAGCTTAATGCTGGTAGACATATTATGCCACATTAACACGGTGTGTGGACTGGCCTGGAGACTAACTTTAATCCTGCATTAGCCCACACATACTGCGTTAATGTGCTTTAACACATGCACATGTAGACGTGACTCTAAATCACCTTAATGCACATTAAACTAATGCCATTAAATGTAGGCATGCCTAAATGCACATGTAGACATGGCTGCTATGTGAAAAAGAATTTCCATTTGTTACTTTTAAACTCTCTACCTACTAGTTTCATTTTGTGACCCCTAGCTCTAGTTCCTCCTCAATAAGTAGGTATACTAGGCTCTTGTGTCAACGTCCTGTCCACAGTGAGATAGGCCAAGTTGCCCTTATCCTCTGCACTTTTGACTCCTGGTACTGTAGCAATACTCTTTGTGGCATCATGGTACTCGGTTTTCAGATTCCCGGCACATGTTCTTACTCTTATTTTCTAAAGCTTCTTGTTTAAGTCATTTTTCTCCTTTCTCTTCAACTATTTGTACATCAGTAGTTTTCAGCAAGACTATTTTTTGTCTCTTCCTGATTCTTATTCTCTCATTCTCTTCCTCCTCCTCTTCATTTCTACATACAGTTCCTCTCCTGACTCTCCATTCTCTCCCTTTCATTTAGCACCTTCTTGATTCCTTCACTACCATTCCTCTGTTGGCTTTCTCTCCACCTATTCTGGCTTCTTTCTGTCAGGCTAACAGGCCATCATATCTATCAGAGCTTGTTGTCCCTTCTTGCTTGTTGAATGTTAAGGTTTCTGTTCATGCATCTGAGCATAGCTAGCTGGGGATTCTCCATGCATTATGCTCCAACAGACACTTCAGGTCCCAGAAAAAATTCAGACAGAGTCTATTCTGGAGATGAAAGACTTGGTCTGTCCAAGGACCAGAGAGAGAGAAGATAGTCTATATCCTTGATGGAATCATGTCTGCTGATTGCAAGAATTGGTCCTGAAATATTCCTGTTAGGAAGTTGTCTCTCTTTTGCACTGGAGACAGAATATAATACAAAATAAATATGCCACCCATATGTGGCAGTTATGCCCTAAATACTGGTCATGGTTTCAAATGGGACGGCCTTTATCACTGAAGAGAATACAATCCTAGTATTCTAGGACTGAAGTGATCCTAGAGCTGGATAGTGGGGATTCCTAAACACTACTGAAGCCCTGAAGCCCAAAAGCTCCAGTGTATTCAGAGCAAAATGAAGTGAAATATCTTGCTACTGGCTCTGCAGTACCGTAGTACATTTCACACCTGTTTCCGAAGCAGTGGAAAGAGTAGAGATGAGCCTGGTGGAGTGCAGAAGAACATGAGCTCACTCTGGAGATCTGAAGAAGCTGTTTGTTAGCGAAATGTAATTCAGACAAATATTTATAGTTACCTCCAAGTGACTTTTTCTAATATGAAATGACTCATTACTTTCCCTTTAACACCATGAAGCATCACACTGACACTAAGAATATTTTTATGAATGCCTTATAAAAGTCGACAAGCCAGAGGGGGAAAAATTAAAAGAAACTTATACAAACTGTGCTTCAACTTAAGAACTAGAACAAAGAAGGTCATATTTGTCATTAGTTCGCAGGCAGGAATAGAGCCAAGAGGGCTGATGAAAGTTAACACAAGACCTGCCTTACTTTATTTCTCCACCTAATAGAAGTTTATTTGGGTGCTGCCAGTGTGACAAATCCCCTTGCAGGCTGTTCTTCTGCTTCTCACCCTTTCTAATTTGTTCAAGTCTCTGCTTCTTTCCATCAGCATATCTGATTTTAGCAGATGGACAGAACAGAATGAGCCACAAGAATCAGGCCTGCCTGATTGCTTTAAGGGAGGAGGGAAATACCCTGTCAAATGGAGTGGAGTGTTGGGATGCTTTTGATTTGTTTAATCGAAATTCTTTTAGAAATTAGATGAAAGGCTGTTGCCATACTTGTGTGTGATCCATAGTTAGTCAGCAGGACAAATGTATTGCCACTTGAAGCCAGAGACGGGATTAGCCAGTAGTAGTTGCTCTCTTTGGATTGAGCTGTAGCTACATTTTATGCATATGTGTCTGTAAGGGACACTAATATTTGTTGCGACTCTTAGCAGTCTCCAATTGTATTTGAGCATGCGTATAGAAGTCAATGAAAGTCCATTGACTCTAGAAGGTTTTTAATTAGGATTCAGAGGTCCAGGCATTTTGAATGATACAGTCTGTATGCTGACCCCTAAATTCATCATATCCCTTATAACTGCAAGGGCTGTATTCAGTAAAGTTGGTCAGCCATTAAAATATTTTGACTTTTTAGGGGAAATAAAACCTCCATAAACCTCAGTTTCAAACTGACACAGTGGTATAGAGGTCTGCAAAACCCACCCGATAAGCTGGGTGTATATTTAGCTGGCTTGCCCATGCTGCTGTAGCCCCCCGGCTAGCCATTGAAGTTTAACACTGTTCCCTGGTACATATGAGCCACACCATCCCTTGTTAGAAGGGAAATATGAAAGACTTATTTAGAAGTATCAGGAAGATGCTTTTACAATTCATGTTTATGGTCAAAAGCTGTTCTTGGGTGCATGTGACTCAGTTCTCATTGCAGTGGAAGAGAGTGGCATGTACACATTTAAGGGAAGATTTTGGCTCATGGGGTTTAACAGCCCTGTTTATTAAGGCAGTTACAGGACATCATCGTTTCTTTGTCTGTTGCCACATACATTTCAAACAAAGCTGGAAGGCTTGTGCCTCTGCAGAGTTTGAATGGAACCATAGGAGGAAAAAAACCAAACAAACTCCAAAGCCTTTAGTCATTTAAATAGAGAGGAACTGAGAAAACAAGCGAGAGATTTTTGAAAAGTTTGTTCCAGGGTTAAAGTCTGTTTGCTGCGGAGTTAGACTTTCTCCTGCTCTGAAATCATGTAAAAGTTAAACAGTTGGAGTATTTGCTGTAAATTGTTATCCAAGAATCCCAGTGCTCCTGGCTGGCTATGTTTTATCTCTCTGACTTGCTTTATCCTTTTGGATTTAAGGTCATTTTCTAGTTTATGGCATGACATAAATTGATAACAAAACCCCACAGCCTCCAAAGTGACTTAATCGTCTATTTGTTTTCTTTCAAACATTGTGTCTTGTTGAATTATTGAGTCTAAAGTAGTGACCTTGATGTAAACATGTACTTTTGAACCTATATGAGGATCAAAGACAAAGTTAGGCTAAAGAAGGCAAAAGTCAGGAAAAGGGCTGTGTAAAACTGGCATCACAGTGCTCCCTATAATTTTTCCCTGTGATGTGACGTCCAGAGTAAATTTGTTCAGTTCACAAGTTAAAACGGTGGATTTTTATAAACTATGGTGCTACAATCGTAATGGGGCATCTGAAAATCCATGTGTTTTTTTCCCCTGCTTCTGAGATCATCACTGCTAGGAAAGACTGCACAAATGAGCAGGTGGTGGGTTGATGGCACATGAGATAGGACATAGTCTAGCCGGGTTCCTCACTGCTGAGGTTTTAACAGGAGTAGAAGGTTGTTTTGACCAGTTAAAAAAGTAGATAGAACTTAAAGGCAGCAAGAGTTTTGAGAAGGAAAGTGTAATTTGTTCATAGTCCCTTTTATGATCAGGACTAGACTTCAAAAAGGAAGAGAGTGGGATTTCAGCAATCTCAGGCTGTGTTTACTTTCATTGGTTTCTTTGTCAAAGTGAAGAATGTGAGTAGTTGTCTGGTATCATTGCTAAACCGAGGAGCCAGAAAATATATTTACAAACAAAACCAGAACTCTGATTGGCTAATTTGGAGACATTTAAGGACACGTTTTACTGGATATATATTTCTCAGATCTAGTTTGCTCTGATTATTGTCACTCTTACCTGTAAAAACTGATTCATGTCTCTTGACTGAGATCAAAATCCCTGAAAACTGTACATGTTGAGATAAGAATCTGCAGAAAGACGTGAGTTTCAAACAGGGCCTCTAATATCAGGTGCTTTGCTTTCAGGTATTGAACCTGTGATACTCTGGGTGCATGTTCAGATGTGCCTAACATTCATTGACTTGGTTTGGAATGGTGAGAACTCCATGAATCAGACCCGTAGCGTTTCAGGCTGAACACCCAATATGAAGGACTGTTGTAAATATATGGCTTTGCAAATACATAATAAAGTAACTTGACCAAGGCCAGTTCCTAAGCTGGAGCTAGACTTGGGGTCTGCAGGTCTCTAGAACTCCTGGATTTTAGCCTCTGAACAGTAGCGTGCCCCTTGTTATTTTGTTACAGCAGAAGATTTGTCATGGTCAATGTCAAGAAAACGTCCTTTCTTTTAAAACCCAAACATGATGGCGGAAGCAATAAAGTCTTGCTGTAGCTCTCAAATCTCTTTTATAGGTTCGCTGGCTTTCCAGTGAGTATCTATAAATTTTAAATATTTAAGAAGTTGACTTTCTGGCTAAACAGCAGATAGGGTTTATGAAAAACTGATTTTTCAGCAGCTGTAAATCCCAAACCATAACAAAGAATCTGCTTTTTTCCCCAGCCACATAAGAGTCTTCAAAATGTTAAAAGTATTTTCTGTCTAATTTTATTTGCATGACTACTTTTTCCAGTTGTGGAGTAGGTCAACACTTTGGCTTTTTTTATTCCTAGCTGGTCATATGTTTTTTACATTTTATTTTATTTTGTTTTTTAACAAGAAGGAAGTTGCATTTGACTTGGCTTCTTTCTAAAAATACATTCTGATCACCATTAAATGAGGTTGGTCACTTGGTGCTTGGACTGCAAAGAAATCTTTTGTTATTCTAAAGGCTTCTGAGAGATGTTTTTGCAGACACGAAATGGAGGATGTGGTGCTTTCAGTGTGCCATGTCAGCAGTAGGGTTAATATTTGGTGTCAGATTCTAACCTCACTGATATAATCCCAGGTGTAAATCTCTTTGAGCTAATAAAGTTATTCCACATGTCAATGTGTATGTAACAGCAGAATTTGACTGTTTTTACAGATCCACCTATGGAAAATCCTCCTAATAAAGTAATAGCAAGGAAATCTGGGTGCAAAGGTAATGCAGCACAGTGATCCCTCTTTCATGGAGATTTCCAAGCCTGAAGGTGGTCACAACAAGCCCAGTAGTGCAGCTAACAATGAATGCTTAAACATTTTGCATTACAATAATTTTCTCCTTTACTTGCCCAATAGGGACAGGACTCAGGATTCTGTGCATCCTCAGCTGTTATTGATGGCAGCAATGACATCACTTTAGGTGTTAGTGGAATCCCATCCATTGTCACCATAGCAACACACAGCTACCATCTTGGGTGCTGACAGGCCAGAGACCTTCCAGCCCACTGGTAAAAGTGAGCCATTATCTATGAGAAGGACTTCCTGCTGTTCCTCATGTCTCTTGCCTCTTAACCCTCTGTAGTCTTCACTAGCACCACACATGCTACTATCTGCTGGGCCTTCTTCACCTATTTTAATGCTTCCTGCACTCTTGTCATTACCGATGCACTGAGTGTGAGTCCATGTTCCCAGCTGCCACTTGGAGTCAATGGCCTTTTCTTGTTTGGGACAGCACCTGTCAGCAAGGCAAGGGACAGACATTCAAAAAGCCTGAGCCTGAATTGATTTAATCTTTGCATGCTAATTTAACCTGGGTAGGCTAAATCAGTTTGTAACTGTACAGACATCCCAGACATGCAGGCACACGCCTACAGTGGCTTAGGCTAGAAGCTGAGGGGCGCTAGAGCAGCCCTCCCTTCCCTTGCACAGTGCTGAGCTGAGGGGGGCATGACCAGCCCCTGACAAGACACTTTGATTAGGGAGGGGCTCCCCTCTCTCCTGACCAGTCTAGCAGGGAATTGATAACACAGTGTTTATCACCCCTAACTCAGTGTTTATAACCCCATTAAGAAAACAACAGAGGGCCATTACTATTTTGATTCTGCCTTTGTCTGGTCTGCCACAGCGCGGACTGTAGCCAGCATGTGGTCTGGTAGCTAATACACAGACACCTCCTAGCAAGGCAGAGGGAAGGGGGGAATTCCTGCTTAGCAGGGAGTGGTGAGGCGGGGTGGGGAGCAGCCTGCAGTGTCTGCCAGAGCTCCAGTTAGGGAACAGAGGGGAGAGGCCAGCCCTGCTGTGGAGCAGAGAGCCCTGTCCAGCCCTGAGAGCATGCCAGGATGCTGGAGGAGTCTGGTTTAACTTAAACCAGGAAGGGATCTGGGACACATTGTATAAACCAGTTTGAGCCAAGCCAGTTAAGTCTGATGCTATATTTAACTAGGCTTATCTCAAACCAGTTTCAGCCATTTTCAAACTGGTTTATGTACACTGAACATCTGTTCTGTTACAGGTTTAAGCCAGTTTCTGATCACTTAAACTGGTTTATGTGTAATGTCTGTCCCTAGCCCAAGGGGCAGGAGGTCAGAATGGAAGGGCAGGCTGGAAGAATCCACTACAAAAGAGCTTATCCAGGAGTCCTGGCATGACTTTTCTTTCTCTGTAGGTATGGCCTCTGGTGTGGAGCAGCGCACCCTTTATTCCTCCTTTAACCTCAGGGAAATGCCTAATCCTGAAAATGTTAAATGCCTTAATGAATGGCAAGTTTCCTAAGGATTAGCTGTGTTGAGACACATTGGATGCTTCGGTGGAATGAAGCCTCTCCCACATTGCAGATACACAGTTACTTGATTAGATATTATGTTTCAGCCTGGGGCTGGGCCCCCATGTCCCCCTTGGTGGCAGTGAAAGGGTTACCTTGGAGGTGGAGGAGTGATACTTTCTGGCACAGAGTGACACATAGCCCAGGCTCTGTCTAGAATTAGCCAGTGCTCGGCTCCAGCTGACTTTGCAGCACTAATGGTCCAGTCATTTGCTTGTAAACATTTTATGGGTCTGTTTTGTTTTAGTTTTATATAAAGCGATTAGCAAAGGGCATCAATTAAGTCATTCTTAAGAGCTTTACAACAACAAAAGAGATTGTAGGGAACAAAAGAGAAGACTGACATTTATTCCGGAGTTAATGTTCCAGTCCCCTCCAATTTATAAATGATGCTTGTTCATGGAGGATTCAAAGTATGGAAGTTGGTATTGAAAACAAACTGGCCGAGTGGACATAATTCTTTTGATGGAAAAATACATTCCCGTTGAGGTTGATAGCTCTGCATGTCCAGCACAAATGGTACTGGTAGAGCAGATTTACGTCATATGTGGTTGCATATGACCCTTTTCCCCCTAGCTCAGCACAGGGTTTAGAACATTTATAAATCATTGGCAGTGGGGCTTGTTGTGGAATAGTAGCACTCTACCTCAGTTTCCAAGTGACTGTTTTTACTATAAAAAGTAGTTGAATTTGGATCAGGCTTAGCTAACACATAAGCCTGAGCTGAGCCTGAGCTAAAATCAACCTTTTTCCTACTGTAGACTTGGGGTAATACTTTGTAGCTTGTCTTTGCTGGTCAAGTAGTAGTCAGTCCCTGCCTAATGGGGAGTCAGAACATTTTCTTTCAGACCATTTAGCATATGCTAGAATACAGCTTGTCTTGACTAGTGCTTTAAGAAGGTGTTGGACTGAGCTAGTTAATACACTCTAACAATATGCCTTTGAATCCTAATACAGATGAAGCCCATGGGAATGCCATAGTTGCCATTCCAATAGACTGGATTCCAATGTTAAACTGCTACGTTTCACTTCTATTCTGCAAGCTGATTTTTTAAAAAGATCAAGTCTTGGTAAAAACTCTGGGCTGGGTTCAGAGGTCATCCAGAATGTGAGTCTTAGGTGGTATAAACTACACTTTCTCACAGACCCACTTAATGACATATGCTTTATCTCTCCCTGGCCCATCTCTTTTGATCCTTACCTATTCTTTGTAAAGGAAGGTACTAGCTTGGCCTTCCTTCGATTCGCTTAGACCTATTACTGCTTGCTTCTGGATTTGGCTTCCTGTACAGTCCTGCACCACATAAAAGAGTTTTTTTAATAACTCAGTGGCTGGATAGTTAAACTGCCCAGTCTCTCAATAATAGAAATATGGAACTGCACATATCAGATTTGATCTTGGGTCCATCTGGGTCTCATTGGCCAAAGCTAAATGACTCAGAGTAAGAATAAAAAAGTTCACAGTCTCTCTTCTGCTGCATTTTGCTATAATTCCAACAGGCTGCAAGGCTAGCTCTTGCCAGAATGACAGACCTCACCCTCAAATATCACCCTCCATGGTCCAGTGACCCATTCAGATATCCTGTACTATGTGATCCTGGTATTACTTACAATTAGATCCCAATGGACATATTTGTACTGCCTCGGGCGTGCTATGGAGTGATGCAGTGGAACATGGAACAGCTGCTCCCTGTGAAATATCCCCTAAAATACATGTGCCAGTAGCCACATGTATTTCATGTGAGGTGCAAGGCAGGTACAAATTAAGTGTGCCATGCTACATTGTGATGCTCCATACCATGGGCCCCAGGCAGTGTGGTATTGCCCAATTAGTAGTAAGATCAGATGAAAATGTGGTAAAGAATTGCTAAATATATTTACAAGAGACAAAGAAGAGTAGTCAAGGTTCCCATTGCAAATAGCAGTGTTTTATATCTGTTTCTCTACAGATTACATTTTTTGTGCATCTTTCGTGTTCCTTTTGGTGGAAATTTATTAAAAAAAAAAAAAAAAAAGCTAAGGGGACTAGATGAAAAGGGTCATTTACTATGATTTGTAAGTGCAAAATCATATGACCACCTTGGCTTGGCCTTGGAGATACATTTAAGGGGAAGACAGATCAGCTGACGGACAAAGTTCTCGTATAAAAAAAGAGGGATCATCAATCATTGTTTCATTCACTAACGTTTTTTCCCTCTGCTGGTAGAACTGGGTTGGCATGAAATCTAATCTGCCTATCACAAGGCCAGTGAAAAAGGCAACCTGCAGGGGCCTCACTCTTCTTAGTCCTGCCCTGAGGCAGTGTTACAGCAGGCAAGGTGAAATGGTTGAAGAATACCTTCTAGTTCCCTGGAGGTCGCATTCCAGACTGCCACATGATGTGCCTCTTCTCCTTCTCCCCTGCACAAGGCAGCCCCCTCTTGTAAGTGGGAGATGGGAACTGTGGTCTTTGCTCCACCAGCATGTTGTGGGAGGGCTCCACTGATTTTGACTGTGATCAGGAAAAAAGTCAGCCTCCTGTCTTAAATGTGTCCAATATAGCTCTGATTCTTGAGATGAATGTCCAGTTTTACAAGCCACGTTCCTCATGCAGAGAGAGCAGATTGTGCCTGAGGCGCAGAGGTAGAAAGTGCAGAAGTTCAACCAAGCAAAACCTCCCCACAACATGTGTTGAATGTCAGACATTTCGGCCAGACAGTTGAAGCTACCTCCATGCAGTCTCATTTGCTTATAGAGTCAAGTGGTAGCTGACTGACCTTAGGCCTGTTGACAGTGCTGTGGTTGTTATTGCTTTAGCTGCCATAGGCACTGTAACCATGACATTGGTTGGTATAGAACCAGTATAAAGAAAAATGTTATGCTCTGGCAGGCAGCAAAGTTTATTCTTGACTTTCCAAACCCTCTCCACTGTCCAGGGTCCCTTATGCTGGGAGGAATTATAGGAATTTGGAACTTCACATATCAAATTTGATCTTGGGTCCATCTGGGTCTCATTGGCCAAAGCTAAATGACTCAGAGTAAGAATGTCCATTTCAGGATTTCAATAACAAGCTAATTAAGGTCTTGTAAATTCCCTCCTCCCCACAAATGGCAGAAAGAAAACAGATGGCAAGGCTCAGTGGGGACAGGAATCTTCTGATTCCAATTTCCGTTTGTAGGAAGGCATCACTGAAGTCTGGACATGATGTTGGGGGCTTATATACAGCATCGCCAGAAATCTCCTTCTGGGAACTGCTGTCCCTGTCATAAAGAGACATTTTCATCTTGCACCCTAGGAAGTCCTTCATTCATCTTTACTCTTCCGTTTACTTGGTCTCTATTTGATATAGAATTAAATTAACACATGTTAATGTGATTATGAATAAGTGAAAGCATTACACTTAGGAAGCCAGTGAAATGTGCAGATCTATAATGGGGAACAACGAGTGAGGCTGCAGTACTTCAGAACAGGAGTGGCGGTTGCAGTGGATGAGTCAACAGTGTAAATGTGTTGGAAAAACCTTACTAACATACTGGGATGTATCAACAAAGCTGTTAGATGCAAGTCACAGGAAGTAATTTTTCCTGTCTATTAATCTGTGGTGAGTCCTCACTTGGAGTACTGTGTCCAGTTTGGACATGGCACTTCAAGGAAGATGTGGACAAACTGGAAAGAGTCCAGCACAAATGGTTGGCAGATTGGCAAACACTACAAAAAAGGAAAGACTGGCTGAATTAGAATGATCTAGTATGGAGAAGAAGAGACTGAGGTGTAATTAGACAGCAGTTTTGAAATCTCAAAACGGTTGTTACAGGGAGGATAGTAATCAGTTGTTCTTTGTCCACAGGAGACAAGACAAGAAGTAAGGAGTGAATGTGAGACCTAGATATTCAAATCTGCTCACTCACAATTTGTGTCTGGGATTCTGATTGCTGGAGCTACTCATGAAGGGTAGTGGTTTAAGTGGTACCTGGAACCTGCCCTTACCACAGCTGCACACTCCATTTTAGTAATGGTGCATGTAAATGACATGTGTAGTTTTTAAAAACACTTATCTCCAACTCTGGGCCTGGAAATCCATAAAAGAAGTTGGTAGAGGTCACCACAAATAGCAAGCAGAATTTGGGTGTTTAGTACTCAGTACTATTGGGGTTTAAAAAAGCAAAAGAGGAGACTTGAATTTTCACAAGAGGAATCTCTACAGCAATGATTCTCAACCAGGGTGTTGCAGCACCCTGGGGTGTCTTGAGATCCTTTCAAGAGTACCTTGGAGTGCCATACAATTTTAGCACTGTTAGATGTGTAAACATGATTCACAAGATAAACCCAGAAATTTCAAATAGGAATCCCCCTGTGCACGTGCAGCAGCAAAACCAAAAGTGCCTTTGGCTTCTTGGTGCTGCTGCTGCGTAACCCCTGGGGCCTTCCACAGTACTCCAAAGGGTACACGTACCCCCAGTTTAAAACTCCTGGTCTACTACACAGTAAAGAGTCTCATGGAGACATGCCCAGTGAAAGGTCTGTCTGGAATAACAGTGCAGATCAATCAGTTTGACCTCTGTCTACTTCCCTGGGCTAACTGCCTCTAGCAACCACAGAGAGGAGGATAATAATGGACACACTAACTCTCATGTGCTTATCTACTTCATTCCTAAGACCACCTACACAAGGGGCCAAAGCTAGGGTTTTCTAATGACATATCTGAAGAATTGAATAATTAAATCTGATATTCTTACCTGATGCATGATAGATTTTGATTTTGACCATGGTTGGTGTGAAACGTAAAAATGAAAGAGGAGTGGGGAAGACATATTTTTATCTATAGTGGTGTGGCTTGCACACATATTTTGTCCTTATAAAAATAACTTCAAAATGGGAGACTGGGACATTTTCCAGGTGTCTTGAAAGAAGGTTGTTAAATACTGAGATGTTAGATGAAGACTTACCTAGGAAGAATGGGAGATGTGATCATGATAGAATGAGGTTTTTCTGATCTCTCCTTCCTGCTTCTGAGAGTGCCAGGAATGCTGCATAAGCAATCTCTCTGCCTCTTCTACTCAGGTCCAAATCTGAAATTGAAGCATGCACAAATAAAAAAAAATCCAACCCCAAGAGAGCTGTTCATGTTTTCACATTTTCTAAACATGTTTAGTTCTAATTCATTCTTACCCTTACCAAAGGGCCCATCTCTACTAAATATCATAGTAAAGCTGAGAAGATTAATTCATAGATTTCATAGATTTCATAGACATTAGGGCTGGAAGGGACCTCGGGAGATCATTGAGTCCACCCCCCTG
>NW_017728914.1:20762190-20796223 GCF_001723895.1 Crocodylus porosus
TTTTGAATTGTGGAGCCCAAAACTGGACGCAGTACTCCAGCTGCGGCCTCACCAAGGCCGAGTACAAGGGGAGAATGACGTCCCGGGATATTTTTAAGAATACAAGAATCCTTTTTAGGGAGGAATGGTTGAATGGTTAGGAACTAACCTGCTACTTGGGAGTTATAGGCCATTCTTCCCTGTGCCAATGACTTTTAGTGGGACCTTGGGCAATTCTCTCAGTTTCTCTGTGTTTCATTTTAATCTCTATAAACTGGGGATAATAGCACTCTCTCTGGCCTACAGCATGTTGTGGGAATACATGTATTATAGAGATTGTGAGAGACGCTGTAGGTACTTTTCTCTGGAGGATATGAATTTAGTATACAGGGTGCTTCACAAACTGTGAAGGGTTCAGTACTCTCCAGTTTCACCAAGATAACTGGCATCTGAAGGTGCTCAGAACCTGTGAAGTGCAAACTACTTATACTAAAGTGCCTGAATGTGGATTGAGATGTCTAGGAGATTGATCCTCTGAGCATCACGGAAATTAGTGGAAAATTGGCCACTGGGCTTCACTGGGAATTGGATCAGACTATATGGACACATCTACACAAGATGCTTAATGTGCGCTAGACATTATCATGTCATGGCAAAAGCCATCTAATGCACTAACGTGCAGTAGAGTTAGTCTACTGTGCATTAAGCATCATGAAAAGACTATGTGCTGGTGCTACTGTGCAATAGCACTGGCTACTGCTCATTATTTAGTACATCATTGTAATAGGGCATCTATGGAGCCTGTCACTATAGAATGGAGCGCGGACGGTCTGCCGATCGGAGGAAGAACCCCCTTTTCTTTATGGGGGAGAAGGAAAATACTAAACAAGTGCAGCACAGGCTGGTTTAGCTTTATTTAGTTCCACTGGGGCTGGTGACAGGGAGCTGTGTTGAAATGGAGCCACCTGGATGGGTTCTGGTGGCCAACCTGGAAGCTAAAAGCCCAGGGAGTGGATGAGTTAGTTTCCCTCAGAGAGGGGATGCCAGCAGGAGCCAGAGCTTGTGCCTGCCACACGAAGGTGTGGCAATTTACCTGACTCCCAGTCAGGGAGTTAGCAGAGGCTGGAAAAGGGAAGAAGATAGCAGAACTTACCTGAAAGTTGAAAGCTGGCATGGGAGTATTGTATGAGGGCTGGATTAGGAGCTTGACTGGTGAGTGCTGCTCTTCTCAGCCTTGGTTGTGAGGAGCAGACAAGAGGGCTTGTGAAAGGGAAACGTTCATGAAGAGTGGGCTTTCCCACAGTGGTGGGGGAGGAGCCATCCATAGGACTCTGTGTTATACTGGCTCAGGCTTACTGATTGTATGTCGATGAACTTGAAAGGAACAGAGCGCAGTGACTCAGACACTTAAAGGGGACACTGGCCCAGGTGAAAGCCTGTGTGTGACCTGAGAGGGATTTAACCCCTGAAGAAAAGGGGAAAAAATAAGAACTGAGCAGAGATTTGGGGAATTGGTGTAAATTAAGGAATCACCCAATTAAATTAAGCATGGGCTGTGCCACAATCAGTGAGCAGTCATTAGAAGCTCATTGAAGCTGAATGAATGTGCTAAGTTAGGACAGGGGTGAAGTTTTGTACTGTTGAACATCTCGTGTGGTAAGGTCAGGATGTAGGGAATGGAGGAGCCCTGTGAAGAGGCTGAAAGCCATAGCCTGGTTGCAGTGAGATCCATTGGGCACACCTTCCAATGTTTACTTTCTCTTTTGGAATTTTTTTTAACAACAAAGGCATGGCAGGAGAGTACGAAAGAAGATGATCAGGTATTGGGCAATCTGGCTGCAGCTGATAATACACATTAGCCTCAGACTTCTACATTCACATTAGAGGTACTAAACTTAATGCAGAGTTGTAATGGCACATTAATGCATGTGTAGACATGCCCTATGTCAGGTAACCAGGCTTGGATATTTTGGCATAAAAATAACAGAGCAAGTGATTGGCAAAACCAGGGCTGAAGCTTGCTTTCCATTCCCTATCCCAGACTGCTAGATTCAGTTTTCTCTAGTGCAGAGGCAACTTTCTCTGGGAAGCATGTGCCATCAAGCAAACATATCCTTACTTGCTTTGTCCCTTTATGCATCACACTGCCTCATACAGCATGTTCCTGCAGCAATATTTCCTGCTAGGACACAGACCTTTCTGACTCACAGTAGTGGGGTGACTCTGCAGACAATTTAATATGTTACAATTCCCTCAGTTCCCTCAAACCTAAGGTAATACTGCTCTCACCATTTCTGCTGGTTTACTGGGAAAGTTCACCTCCCTCATGTATTGGTGTAATTGTTACTTAATGTGGTGCCTTTATTTTTGATAATATGAGTGAAGCTACGTATGCTGGTGGAGATACTATCTCCACAAAACCAAGAGGCTCAATTAGGGAAACGTAAAGACTGGGAGGGTACACACAGAAACTTATCACTGTTTACTCTAGCTAAATCTGAGCATAGTTAGGGTTCTTATCCAGTGTAGGCTGAAGTTACTTGAGATCAACTTGATCTCATGCAGTTGAGTAAGTGTGACATTCTGTCCAGCAGGGGGTGGTAGTATAAATCTACAGTTAGGGTCAGATCCTGCTGCCCTACAGGTCAATGGGTCATTGATATAATGGGGACCAGGGGCAGGCTTCTAGCTAGTTCTTTACTCTTTCATATTCCTTTGACTGCTAGATCTAAGAATATTAAGTCTCTGAAGGAGTCTGAATAACTTTGCATACCATATACTCAATAATCAGGCTGTCCGTCTTTTGCATTTGTAAGATAGATGCTTGTGCAAGAGAGGCACAAAGGAGAAATGTGCATATTCCTTGTTAGTCTTGCTGCTGCTGTCTGAGGGAATGGCTAATCCTACAGAAACTGCATAAATTACGGTATTTGTAAAACTACCCTCCAGTTTGGGTCATAGCTAACTATGGCTGTGACAGCTGACCGGGGAAAGCATAGGTTGCAGTCTTTTATGATGTGGGGCCATTGGCATCTGCTCTGCATATCATTGTAGGAACATAAGGACAGCAAGTGGGCAGTTCAGCAGCTGGGGATGGGAGTTGGGAAGGAACTACAGGAAACCTTCATCTGATGGATATAGCAGAGGAAATGGTGGCATTTTGGCACATTGTTTGCAATTTGGGATGTTACTTCATAATGTATTAACTTGCATCAAATCCGTCTCTGTCATGTCCACACAAGCTCAGTTGCACACTTAAATGTGCACCAGCACACAATCAGAGATTTGCTTATGGAGGGAGATTTTTCTGCAAAGTTGTTCAAGGTCCATGATCAGGAAATACAAGTAACTAGAAAAATATACATGTGCATGCTAGAATACTAGTGCAACAGTATCAGCAGAGAATCGGGGAGCATAGAGGTTAGTGGGAAAGGTCTGGAGATGATTTACGTACCATGGCATCAGCCTTTATGATCAGTTATCACATAATTCAGCATTATTTGGTCTGACAGGGCCATAACATTGGGGATGATTTAAAATACTCTGAAGCCCATCCTGCTGTGATGTAGAAGCGCTGATAGGACGGGATGACCTGAAAACTCTTTCCCAGTGTTTCCAGTTAGGCTTTTATCAGTTATTTAGGCACTGGTCTGTTTGGTTCTCTGTTTCAATCAGGTCATATTGCTACGTTTTTAATACAGGAACAGACGATATTCCTGCAGTTTGTATTATTCTTATAGGAGCTGAATGAATCATGTCTCATCTGTGTGGACAAGGCCACTTGCGAGTCACGTGGCTGCACTGAGGCCTAGAGTACTCTTAAAGACACAGGGGTTTGATTTTCTAAATGTATTATATGAAAATGCTTATGCAGAAATGATCACAGAATGTTAGATGCAGATTCAGCTGTTTGCATGTTCCCAGTTTGCCTATGCAAAAACTTGCCACTGGCCATGCAGTTTAGAGAATCAATTCAATATTGCAAGAGACAAGGATTTTTGTGGGTGATATCTTTTACTGGATGGGCTATGTGGTTGGGATAAAGTTAGACAAGCTTTTGAATTCATGGCAACATTTCAGTAATTCCCAGCTGACATAACTAGTAACTATCCCACTGGATAGATATCTAGGAATTTGTGGAAGTGAACCACAATGTACAGGCTATTGCCTCATGTGATATGACTTTGTCTGTGCCTGAGATTAGCACTATCTTTGAATGTTCTGGGACAGCGCTCCCCAAACTATTTTCCAATACGACCCCATTTTAACACTTGAAAATTCAGAGGACTCCAGATGCCAACAAAAACAAACATCAATAAAAGAGCATGATGACAATATTCAGTATATAATTATTAAACTTTTATATTATAGAGCAACATATAATACAGCATATAAATATGAAAATCTATATTTTTAAAGTACTTTTGTAAGAGGATGTGGCTGTGTGTGGGGGCAATAGGGTATGTTGGGGTGTATATGTAGGAAGGTTGTGGGGGCAGGTGTGTGTGTGGGGGGGGTTTGTGAGGGGTGAGAGAGGGTGGGGTGGCATGGGAAGCCCTTCACACTCCCCTCTATGATGGACAGCTCCCACTGCCGGCAGCGGTAGCATCAGCAGCTGGCGGCGGACACTCAGGGTGCTCATGGGTCGTGCAGGCATTGCTGCCTGGTGGTGCAGAGCTCCAGCCAGCACTGCACATGGTGGCAAGGAGCACAGCCAGGCCAGCCTGCCTTTATTTCATGTGCTCCACATGGCTCATGTGCAGCTCCACGCCACTGGGGAAAGCCTCATGCAACCTCATGTGCTACCTTCCCTGCCCCTGCTGTGCAGGTCCTGGGACTCTACCAGAAAGCAGGGATCAGGGCTCCTTTCCACTTGTGGCAGAATCCCTCGACCTGCACAGGGGTTGGGGAAGGCAGCTGTCTCCATCACGTGGGGCTTCCCCCAGTGGTATGGAGCTACACGTGCACTGCATGATGGAGGCAGGCCAGCCTGGCTGCACTCCTTGATACCATGTGCCGTGCTGGCTGCAGCTGTGCGATGCCGGGGAGCAGCGTCTGTTCTGGCTACAAGCGCCCCGAGCGCCCGTTGCCTGCTGCTGCTGCCACCAGCTGTGCACTGGGGAAGGGGGGAGTGTCTGGGGGGTCCCACACCACCCCACTCTCCCTCACACCCACAGCCTGCACACCAGAGCTCTGCAGTCCTGCCACCCCATAGGCACCGGCTCCACACTGCTGCTGACCCCCCGCTCTTGCTCTGCACTCCTGCCCAGCTCCACCTCCCTCAGCCCCAGCCCCAGCCCCAGCCCCAGCATTTCCCTACCTGGAGCAAGTGGGATGCTGGGGAAGCCAAGCAGGCCCCCCGGTGATTGCAGCAGTGGCAATAGCAACCCTGCCTGGAAGCTGTGGGCTGACTGGGCTGGGCTGGGCCCTTCTGTGCATCAGGGTGGGAGTGAGGTGTGTGGGCTGGGTGGGGTACAGTTAGTTGGTGGGCCCCCGTGAGCCAGATGAAAGTGCCTGGCTGGCTGTATTTTGCCCACTCCTGGATTAAAGTGATTTTATTACTTGTGACCCCCTCTGCTGTCTCTGGCTCTGGGGTCCCACTTTTGCCTCCTAATTTGACTTTCAGCTGGTTCCCTTGTCCCTCATATTACATTGTTTTTATAGGCTCAATTCAGCGAGGTAATGGAAGTTGAAGGTATTTAGCTGTTTACAGAACTGAGCCCTAGATGCTACAAAGTGCAAATGTGTCCTCCAAGTTTTGACATTAGCATGGATCTTTTCTCTTTGTGTCTCAGACTGAATTAAAGCCTTTTTTATTCTTTTATTGAGCAATTACTTCCTGTGTTACATAACTCATAAAAGAGCTATAATTCTGAGAGGTAAAATTGTGTTCCAGATGTACCCAGTAGCACAAAAAAGCTAGAGGAAAGAAAGGCAAATGTTGAAAAGAGAGAGAGAGAAAAAATCCTTTAGAATATGTGTACTCTTGGAAAAAATCCACCTGAATTTCATGCTTTACTTTTAAATCAATGTTATTAACTTAATATGTTTTTTCCCATAATTTATGCAATAATATGTCTCTTCCAACTGTCTTAGAACTTCCTTATGCTCCTGGCTTTTAAAGTTTTAAAAATTTGCTTTAAGTTTTGTTAAAGATGCTTTTAAAAAAAAAACCTACAGGCCTTTTAGGAATGCAGGAAAATATTTTATTTGAAGTTCTGCTCTCACCTTCAAATGCTTACCTTGGCCAATGCTGTCTGCTTAATGAAATTCAGTAGATTCTATGACACTGGTTTTAATTTTGCAATACTACTTGGTAAGCTGGTAAGTCTTTTTGGTTCCCTTTTTATAATCCTTGCTTTGATGTGGCTGGAGGTGATACGGTTTTATTTCAGGTTTAATTTCAGTCTTGCAGTCACAGATAGGATCAGAGCAGGTGAAGTTGCAAAGAACTGTGTCAGTGACCAACCACCAGTGATCAGGACCTGGAAGCACGTGGTAGAAAGCAAAACTCTAGTCTGTGTGAAGGAGGACTTTTTCTTTTAGTGGACTGCAGGGTATATCAGTCAAGCCAAGAACCTGGAAGACATTAAAAGTAAAAGTGATTGTCAGAGACACTGCCATTTTGAAATATTTTCTAGAATGGAACTGCTGCACTTTTAATCATCAGGGGAAAGGGGCAGGAAGTGTATAGGTATGAAGGTGACATGTTAAATATCCAGAAACAGCACTAATATGAGAGCAGTTCTGAGTTCTTATTTGTTAAGTGTACTGGGAGGATGTGTAGCTATGTAGTGATGGTTTCACTAAAAGTAAAGCAATGGCATCCTTGGAGGGAAATCAAGTATCTTCTCATCCTCACACTTGCTCTTTGATTGTTGTCTTAGGTGACTGATTGCTGGGGCTCTTACATGTATTTAATGTTTCTGATGGTATGTGTGCACTCCAAAGCAAAGGTATGATTGCAGATCCTGTAAACATATAGAAAGCTTTCAACCAGCTAGCTTGGGTGCCATTAGAAGTGTGGCTGCATTGGCACAGGCTGCAGCTGTTGAATACTTACCCAGAATCTTTGCTTTGTTTGTGTGGTTGATACTGTAACTCATGCTGCTGTCACTTGCAGCTGAGTTACCTCCTTTAAAACTAGCTCAGCTCTATCTACATGATCTAGGGCAGGGTTGTTTAATTGGCAGCTTGTGGGCCATGTGAGGCCTGGGCTGGGCTGGGCTGGCCACCGCTCTCCTCATTGCTCCACCTACTGCTGCAGGTAGTGCAGCATGGTTCAGCACTGGTAGCAGTGCCAGGGGAGCCCACAGCACAGTGCAGTGCCAGGGGAATACACAGCCAAGGAGGTGGGGGGTGGGGAGAGTCCCTGTCCAGCCATGCCTGTGGTGCAGCACTGGGTGAGGGAGTGGGGACACTGGCCCACATGGTACCAGGGAAGCTTGCAGCTGTGAAACTAAGAAGGGGTGTGGTTCCCCACATGGTACAGCCCCTGCTGCTAAGAAGTTGTTCTACAGTCTCAGCTCTAGATTGCAGTGTAGACATACATCGGCCTTCATAGTCACCAGGGAGGGTCACGGCCATATTGTTTCAGGTGCTGTACAAGTACCAGAACACATAGTCCTTCCCACAAAGATTGAGCAATCCCTTGTTTATAGGTTGTTTTAGGTGATGTTCCAGCATCTCAGCTTGACCTCTTTATGAGCTGTTTTCCAGGTTGGATTCTGTTCCATCTCTCTTTTGACTCCAGCCTTTTCATCCCTTATGCTAGATTACACTTTTCCTTTCCTCCATCGATCTATGGCCCTCACCACCATGATATCTGAGCACTCCACAATCATCCACAGATTTTATCCTCACAATGACCCGTGGACATCCACCACCCCCATTTTAAAGACAGTGAACTGAAGCACGAAGTAGATGAATCTGCTTACCTAAGGTTACACACGAAATTCATAGCGGAGGAGCAACTATGCCCTAGGCCAGGGGTGCGCAAAATGCGGCCTGCCAAGCCATTCTATCCGACCCGCAGGGCCCCTAAAAAATTTAGAAAATTAACATTAATCTGCCCTGAGCTGCCTGTCATGTGACCCTTGATAGATTGCTGAAACTCAGTAAGCAGCCCTCTGCCCAAAAAAATTGCCCACCCCTGCCCTTGGCTCTTAAGTCCTAGTTCCTAGCTCTGTCTCTCAGCCTATCCTCCCCACCCACTCTACACTGGTTTTCATAGTTCTTTAAAACCACCTCCACATCCACCCTAATCTGAGATACCTCATCTTGGACTTTGCACGCTGCTTTCTGTGGGTATCTGAACCTTTCCATTAGAGAAGGCAGGGCAGGATGACACACTGACCTCACATTAATATGGTCTCTTTCTACTGGATAGTGGTACAGTATAGTAGATTTCTTCTTCATTCTCATTTCAGGGGGTCACCGTGACATGAGCAGCATTGCTAGTTTTTCCTGTTGTACAACCATGATACAATATTTAGGGTTTTCCTCAAAGCCTCAGCCCCTGGAGTCCTGTGAGAGTTCCAGGTTGAATTCAGAAGGGCTGTTTCTAGCCTTCACTGCTGTGGAGAAAAGTTTAAAGACATGAGCCTGAAAAGCACAGAAACAAGGAGTTGGAATTAGAAGGGACTTTTTGCTGCCTGCTCATTCTAGGAGATCACAGTGCTTCCCGCTGTCAGCTTTGCTGTATAGCAACATGTACACCTGTGGCAGCATACTGTTATTACAACAGTACAATAAGTAAATATTTTTGTTCCATTTGCCTGTGTGTACCAGATCCTTTGTGCGGGGAGAAGATCATGTGATGGGGAGGGAGAAAAGTACATTTGTTTTTGTATTTCATGCTGAGACTCTAGTGTGATCACCCTCCCCCATTTTTGATTTCTCTGCATCCATTGCCCTCTCAAAACCCAGCCAGTGACAGAGAAAATGTTTCTCCAAACTGTTAGTAAAGTGGCAGATATTAGAAAAAAGTCCTGGTTGAAGAGTAGTCCCCATGATTTGTGGTTTCGTATACTGAAAAGCAGGCCAAGGCTGTCTGATTTCATTTCTGTAAAAGAATGTGACTCCAGTTCCTTGCCAGTTTATACCATTCCCCAAGCCGGGCAATAGATAATTTCTCATGGTCCCAAAGCTTTCAACAATACTCCATTATGTTTCATGACTCATAAGTGGGCTGGTGCCCATGGAAAGCCATGTGTCTCAGTGGAAGCAGTACAGCTCCCTGCAGTATGTTTGAGCTGATTTCATAGCCTTCAGACCTAGCACGGTTTATTATACTCATGACTTGCTTACTGTTCTCATTGTTGCTGAGAACGTCTTGCAAGACTAACGGAAATAAAATTAAAGGCCCTGATGCATTTCAGTGGGGAATTAAATGCACAATATACTAAGCATCAAGTGAGTGCAGAGGGAAACAACATCAAACAAAGGCTAGAATGGGAGTTAGGATCTAATAGCGCCTTGAGGTAAGCAACTGGTATAAGCTGCAGAAGCAGCTGATAGGTAACAAGTTATTAGCTGAACTTATATGGGTACAGTGCTGGCTCATTTGTGTGTCTGGAGCTCCAGGGCAGTTGAACTTGCACATGTCCTTTGTATAAGGTTAGAATAAACTAAATAAAAAATGGTCATGATTATGATTTATGATCTTGGGTTTGATTCTGCAACCTTTACTCAGAGGAGCTGAAAGTATTGAAGCTAAACAGTACTTACACAATTACAGTTATTTATTAGTTGTTTGTGGCAGTCCTTACACTGTTGAGCAGTTTATAAACACTCACAAAGGCACAGTCCATACTTGTAGTCTTGAGCAACAGTTGAAAGTTTATGGCCTTTTGTGTAGGGGCTGATCCTGCTTTCAATGAAGCCAGTGGTAAAACTCCTGTCTGAGCCTTTTCTTTTTCTTTTTGAGAGTAAGTGAGAGAGAATCTGTTTTCTGTTTTGTTGTTGGTACTTAGAGTTTTAATCCTATTTTGATTTGCTAGGTCTTATGTTTCAGCCTTTCAGCCAGTAGGCCATGTGATATATGAAAGGTCTGTTCCAGAGATTCTTGCATAGACTGAAAACTAAACCCCAACCTCAGTTTGGAGGTGTTCAATATGGCTAGTGCTGTCTGTTAGAGTGCTCCATCATATGAAAATCATACTTTTAAAATTTAATCACCTGACACTATTATTACTGTACAAATTACAACAGATTAGTAAGAGTAATAGATTTTTTTTAATGCAATGTACTTTGCACTATGTGCTGTTTACTTTTCTTTTTGATTTTCTCTTGGTTTACACAATGAAAACAAACAAGTCCACTTCACTTACACAAGGCAATCAATTCACTTTGATGGTTTGTAGTCAGAGTCATGTTCAGGTTCTCATGCTCTAACATAATGCTATAATGTCTGTATTGCAAACTTTGTAGCATGAAAGCTTATTTGTTTTAGAAAGACATTTCCTTTTCTTTGGACTTATACATACACACATACACGTATGTATGTATGTGAGTGCATGATAGAAGTGTTTCCACGAGCCTTAGATTTTTAAAGTTTTTTTTTAAATCTTGGTACCACATTTATACCAGAAGTGCATAAATAAAGTGGCTTAAAATACACATTCTCGCTGCAATTGCTCTTAGTTACATAATTGCAGATTAACTATTAGCGAAATGGCTCCTACGTTCACTTTCTGGTTTGTCCAATCATTAGCTACTGAAGATATGTATTTATTTAAGAGGGCTGAGTATATTTTGTTCTAGCACAAGGAAGGTGCCTTCTTTAAACAGATCTGTTCCTTTAGCCAGGTTTCATATATTTCATTATTTTTAAAGGCATCCCAGAAGTAATGTTGGACATGTGCTTTGATTTCTTGAATAATTACTGGTTGTTTTTGGTTACTGGTTATTTGTACAGAAGACACAGATTCAAGTTTTAGGAAGCTTTAAGTATGTGTAGATCTGCTGTGGTGCTGCATGATTCATTATTAGCCTGCGGTTAATGATTATGTGGAAGCTATGTGACCCTGTTAACCACAACTACCCCAAACACAACATAATGTAGCCTTGATTGGCATCAGGTAATGGACAGGCTGATATGTCTGAGGTACCACCTTCGGGAGGAATTGAAATTGATTCATTAGCTCAGGTTTCCTGGAGCTTGGTCAACACTTAACGTCTCCTGTCAATTTTAAGTCGGTTACACTTTGGGAGATAGACCAGGCCTCAGTGGTTGCAGTGTATAGAGGACAGGATGCTTAACTGCTGGGCATTGCTAGAAATTCTCCTTCAGTTCACATGGATGAAGCTGATGCTTTCATGATGGAAGGACCTAGCTCCAGTTCTGAAGAAAAGGATCACAGTAGCTAGCTCTGACAGAAAGCCTAGTAGAAAGCCATGCAACCTCAAAACTCGTTCTCAGAGCAGATTCCTCAGAGTCTCAGCAATTGCTGAGGGAGATGGAGAAGCAGGTCAATCACACCTGAGGTCAGGCATATGACGGGGGGAATGTTTCCAGTGCTGTAGCTAAGCACAAAGGGAGTGGATGGACAGTGAATCTGAACTTGTGCTACAGAGAGCATTGACTTAATGCTTTTTTGATCTTTTGCTAGTTCTGGAGTGGGTTGCCTGTTTCTCCAGCTTCTAGAAGACAAGCTGTGGCAATCCTGTTTTGAACATCATTCTAGTAAGTCTTCCAGCTGCTCTGGAGTTGTAATTGGTCCTATGCTCTAGTGTAGGGCTGTCCAGCTGGTGGCCCCCCAGGTCACATGCAGTCCGCAAGGGGTTAATCTGCAGCTCCCAACCCCACCTTGGCCACCACCACCCTCATTGCTCTGACTGCTGCTGCTGCATCCAGGGTCTCCAGGCTGCGGGTCTCCAGCTGCAGCCTTGTGTGGTGCAGCAGTAGTGGGGGAGCTTGCAGCCGGGAGAGGTGAACAGGCCTCTAGTCCCCGCTGATATAGTCCCCAGCTCCTAATAAGTTAGAGAGCCCTTCTCTAGTTTCTGGCCAGATCTTCAAATTGCCAGATGCTAAAGGGAATGGATTCTTGGGAAGGAAGAGCATTTAGTCTCTCCCATGGCCATACCAGGCTGAGCTCGCCACAACTTGTTTTGCATCAGTCTTCAAAGAGCTATGTGATGACAAGCACCTATTTTGTTACTAGTTAGCTGGGTCAGATCTGATAGCATAATTTGCTAGTGCCTCAGTACAATTAGTTAGAGCCTATATAATAGGGTATGAGGTGTATGAAAAATTACCTTGATGGGTAGATACAGATAATCATCCAGATGCTTATCTGTGCACTTGGGTATAGCTCAATGGTCTCAGGTTACAAAGATTTCTGCTGGCTGAGGATCTGGCAGTATATTTATGCAGTATAATGAAAATGTAAATTTCTACATGAATACTGTGCATTGTAAGAGGTAACAGATATTAAAATCAGGGCAAGCAGAGGTTTTTAGAGGGTTTGGGACTTTGAGAATTCACAACTATGTGAGCATAAAGAGAGGACATTACATGTGCAACTGGTTCATTAGATGCATTGCCATGTTGTTCCTTGATATTAATGTGTCATCTTGGTGCTTGTACATGTGAGCTTGCATAAAAAATCCACATGTGCAACTGCTTGTTCCCCCTTTTCTCCCACACTTTTATATTCAGATACAAGTAATCTGAATATGCAACAAAGTATTTATTTGTTCTGACTACTAGTACCACTGTGGCAATAAACTACTGTATTGATTTTCCAGTGTTTTCCTGGAAAACCATTGATATGGGATATAGGCATCTTTGACTAGAGAATGATGCTTCTGGCTAAAAAACTGAATACCTCTTTCATGCTTAATGTGAAAAATTTAAAAGACCCTTTAAGAGTCCTGCTCTCTTATTAAAGCTGCAGCAGCCCATGATTTTAGGGCTTGTCTTTGGCATATGGGAGGTTTTTGATGACTGCTTTGCAAAACTCCCACCAGCATCTCTGGGAACAGACACAAAATCTATTTTTCCATTCTTGATTATAATGGCTGGGAATGCTTCAGCCAAGGTATATTGACTTCTTTCACCAACAAATAGCTACTCTTTTCTTCCTGAACAGGTAGAAAAGTAAAACTTTGTAAGGCTGTTTTATGGTTCAGTGAGATTTTTTAAATGTGTCTAAAACAAATTACAAAGTACTGTTGTTACATTTTGAAGTTGATGAGCAATCACTTGAATCCTGCCCAGGAAATTTATTTTTGAGTTTAGATTTGAATTCTAGAATAGCACAAAGTAATGTTTAAGCCTTGCTTTTAATAGGATTTTTCTGAAAAGCTTTTTGCTGTTACTACTACCAGTGACGCTGTGCTGGTGAGGCACCATTGTAACAGGGGGACTGGAAAAGGTTGGTTTTTGCCATTGTGTCCACTAGATCTGCTCTGAACAGGTTTATCCCTTCTCTGCGCTCAAGAGATGCATTGGGTTAACCAGCCCTTTTCAAAACTGGTTTAGTTAACTGGTGCAGTCCCTGAACATGGGTTTCTCAAATCAATTTGATCTCTCTTGTATAAATCTAACTTAAGGCAATATCAGCCACGCTAACTGTTCAGTGGCCAAATGAAGGGGTCATCCCTTTTTGTTAATTGGCCAGTTCTTGATTAGCTGTACTGATTTCAGTTAACTAGAAATAAGCCAGATGTAAACTGATTGAAGTGTACATACAGAGCTGTCCCTTGCGTAGGGCAAATCGGGGTGCCCGCCCCAGGCCCCACGCTTTGGGGAGGCCCCATGGAGCTGGGCGTTGACATGAAGGGGGAGCCATTGGCATGTGCCTAGGGGTGCCACCACTCTGCATCACCACTGCCACATGCTGCTTCCCTGCTCCACCGGCTTCACGTCTGGCTGCTCGCCATGCTCCCCACCCTGCTCCATGCTGGAGATGGTGTGCCATCTGGGGCATGTGTGATCTGTGTGTGGGGTGAGAGCAGACCTTGGCCCTGGGTGCCAAATTGCATTGCTGCAGTACTGGCTTAGCCCCGCACTGTAGAAGAAGCACAGAGACCACCCCCACACCAGCACTGGGGAGATCCCAGCCCATGCCCTGCCTTTGCAGGGGTCCCGCACAATGTTAAAGGGGCCCCACACAGGCTGATTTGCCCTGAGCCCTGCACCCCCCTAGGGTCGGCTCTGAATACATATACAGGTGTTGTGTTCATCTGATTACACTAATTCAAATGATTTAGTTATATCAGGGCACCTCTTCTGTATAGACAAGGGCTAAGGTAAGAGTGCTTAAAAGGCAATATTCTGTACTAGCACTTCTGCCATTATTTACCCCCCAGAAAGCAGAACCTGTGATAGTGATAGTGAAAAGGGCTTCGGAGAAACCTAGTCATGCAGGAGCCTAAGTAAAATGCAAAGTTCAGTGCCAAATACTTCCGAAGATGATGCTGGGGAGCATCAGTTACTTAGACACTCCTGAAAATTTGGCTTCAAGCCCTTCTGCAGCATAATTCTCTCGTGACTACAGGCTGTGTAGCTGTCCTGAGCAGTACAGTCCAGCTATCATCTCTGAGGCCTTGTCTGCCCTAAGGAGTATACCTGCTGCTGAGTGGGTGGCAGCCAGTAGACAGGCAAACCAGGGCAGTTAATCCATACATACAGACTGGTGCCAATTTTGTTACATACAATTTCAGCAACTGGGTACAGAATGCTGATTAGAAGAACTCAAGGATTACATGCTAAGGAGGATTTGGCCAGGACATGTGCTATCTCAGGTGGCATGCCCACACTGCTTCTCTGCATTATCTTATTGCCCTGAGCTTCTCAACCACTGATGCGCCGTCTCCATTATCATGAAGCTATCATGGTGGGGAACAAACAAGCGACTGTCACCTGACCCTGCTCCCCACCCCAGAATCATAGATTTCATAGGCATTTGGGCTGGAAGAGACCCCGGAGGATCACTGAGTCCAGCCCCCTGCCCCAAGGGCAGGAAGTCAGCAGGGATCATAGGATCCCAGAAAGATAAGCATCCAAATGTGTCTTGAAGGCGGTCAAAGTGGGTGCCTGAACTGCCTCCGGCGGCAGGCTATTTCAAACCTTGGGGGCTCGGATAGTGAAGTTCTTCCTTATGCCCAGCCTGAATCAGTCACAGTGGTGTTTGTGACCGTTTGACCTTGTTGTCCCTTGGGGGGCTCTGGTGAATAGACGTTCCCCCAAATCCTGATGAGCACCTCTGATAAACTTATAGGTGGCCACCAAATCACCCCTGAGCCTGCAATTTTCCAGGCTGAAGAGTCCCATGGCTCTCAGCCTCTCATCATAAAGTCTGTTTTCCTGACCTCTGATCATGTGCCTGGCTCTCCTCTGCACCCTCTCAAGCTTCTCCACATCCGTTTTGAATTGTGGAGCCCAAAACTGGATGCAGTACTCCAGCTGCGGCCTCACCAAGGCCAAGTACAGTGGGAGAATGACGTCCCGGGATTTGCTTGAGAAGCATCTGTGGATGCAAACCAGCGTTTTGCTTGCTTTACTAGCCGCAGCATCACACTGAAGGCTCATGTTCCTCTTGTGGTCAACCATGACCCCCAAGTCCCTTTCAGCTGTAGTGCTAACCAGCATAGCACTGCTGAGCCTATAAGGATGCTGCAGGTTTTTCATCCCAGGATGGAGAACCTTGCATTTTTCGGTGTTGAACACCATCAGGTTCTCATCTGCCCATTTCACAAGTCTGTCCAGACCTGTCCGGATCACCCTCCTGTCCTCAGGTGTGGATGCTTTACCCCAGAGTTTGGTGTCATCGGCAAACTTGGCCAGTCCACTTCTGACACCAATGTCCACATCATTAATGAAGATGTTAAACAGTATAGGACCTAGGACAGAGCCTTGTAGGACCCTACTGATCACAGCGCACCAAGATGATTGGCTGCTGTCTACCACCACCCTCTGGGTCCTACTGCAGAGCCAATTCCCCAGCCAGCGGATCGTGGTGACGTCAAGGCCACAGTTAGCCAGTTTAGCCAAGAGGTGATCGTGGAATACCAGATTGAAGGCTTTTTAAAGTCGGGGTATACAACATCGATCTCTTCCCCCTTGTCCAGGTGATAAGTCACCTGGTCATAAAAGGAAATAAGATTAGTCAAGCAAGACCTACCAGCAACAAATCCATGCTGGGTATCCCTCCGGATATTGCCATCAGGTAGTCTGTTAAGGATGGCCTCTTTGATAATCTTTTCCAAGACCTTCCCCAGGATAGAGGTCAGGCTGATGGGCCCATAGTTTGCCGGATCTACTTTCCTCCCTTTCTTGAAGATTGGCATGACATTGTCCTTCTTCCAATCTTCGGGCACTTCACCAGAGCACCCAGATTTCTTGAAGATCCGTGCCAGGGGCTGAGCTATGATGCTCACCAGCTCCCTGAGTACCCTGGGGTGTAACCCATCAGGGCTGGCTGACTTGAAGGTATCCAGCCTTTCAAGGTGTTCCTTCACAAGGTCAACTTCGATGGAGGGCAAAGAATCTCCCTCACCCGAGCCTCCCTGACCCATAGTGGGCAGGGCCGTACCATGGGACTGGTGAAAAACTGATGCAAAGTACCCGTTTAGCAAGTTCGCTTTTTCCTAGGCATCAGTTGTCAGTTGCCCCATCTGGTTCAGCAGGGGTCCAATGTTGCCCTTGCTTTTCCTCCGGCTCCCCACATATCTAAAAAAAGACTTTTTATTGTCCTTGATATTTGTAGCTAGCTGGAGTTCCATCGCAGCCTTGGCTTTCCTGGTTCGCTCTCTGCAGGTCCAGACCAGAGCAGAGTAGCCCTCCTTGGTGGTGGATCCAGTCCTCCATCCTTTGTAGGTCTTCCTTTTAAGATGCAGGATGTCTGCCATTTCTCTGGAGAGCCAAGGGGGCTGCTGTGCCCTTTTGCTGCCTTTCCTCTGAGACGGGATGGACTTTGCTTGCGCATCCAGGACTGCTCCCTTGAGGAGCAACCACTCATCCTGAACTCCCCTCTCCATTGGGTTGTGCCCTTTTAGGGCCTCTCTGATAAGTCTCCTGAGCTTGTCAAAGTAAGCTTTCCTGAAGTTGAGGACTTCTGTATTACTGACTGATTTGCCAGCTTTGTGGCAGATGGTGAAGGTGATCAGTTCATGATCACTGTCACCCAGCTTCCCTTTGATTGTTAGGTTGCTGATTAGGTCATCCCCAGTTGACAGTACAAGGTTGAGCAGCGCTGTACCTCTTGTTGGCCTGTAGACTTCCTGCTGGAGCAATCAGCTGGAGCAATCCCTTTTTTTGGCCTGTTCTACTCCTGTGGAAGTAGGAGCTGCATCAGGGGTGGAAGGAAATGGACAGAAAGGACAGAATAGATGAACCGTTATATTTTGGTTTTAAAACATTCAGTCACATTGTCAGTTGCCATAAATAGGCCTGGTTTTAAACAGCTGAGAGTCCAGCTCATCTATGTAAGCTCAATCTTTGCTCTTCCCTTCAACATTTATTTTTCCATCTGTGTGGGTGATTATTTTTAACATTATATTAGTGTTGTACTGATGCAGGGGAAATTGACTTTCATTTATCTCCTGGAGTCTTGAGGGAGATGAAGGTTAAAGGTCTTCCTCATCTTTAGATTTATTTGGCTCTCAGGGACTCTCATGGATCCATAACTTCCCCAGCTTCAGGGAACAGGCAGTTCTTGACTGTTTTTGGAAACCCATTTGTAGCAAGTACTTCATCATTTTGACTTTATGATACATGTGTTCAGAGAAATGGAGAGACCCCATTTTAATAGCTTCAAGCTGTTCTAGGTTGACCTACAGAGGTAGGTACTGGCAAAAGCTGCACATATTACTTTAGTTACTGCTGTTTAAAGGACCTGGAGAGTTCAGAGGAAAACAGTGTTTTTCCTTGGACGGGCCTTTTTTGGTGCAAGGGAAGGAGCCCATGAGTGTGTGGGCACTTGTGCATTTGCAACCATCTTTCTTATGGCCAGGTCAGAACATGTAGCCCAAAGTGTCCAAGAGGGTGAAGGAAATAGTCTCCCAAAGAATTTCTCTGATTGGTGCCTTATGATGAGTAAGCTCCTTTTCTGCTTAGTCCATAACAATGGGGAGACTGCAGCAGTCAGCAGGATCAGGCGGTGAGTCTGCGAGCTGCTGTCAGTCTTTCCATAACAAGGCTCTGAAGAACTGTTGGAGTGACAAACATGAGCCCTTCGAATGGCTCAGCTAAAAATAGGACACTCTAAGTAACAGCAGATCCACTCAGCCTGTGGCATGTCTTTTCTATGATGCAACTTGTGCTGCAGTCTGTGGATGAGGCTCCTGCAGCAGCCTTTTTTCCTCCTCCCCCCGCCAAAATATTTTTCCTCTGGGGATGTTGATTTCACCGTCATGGAGGTCTGTGTTGTCATAAGTTAAAAATCATTCCTGCCCAGACACGGTTTTCTTGTTTATCTTCCCAGGGTGCTGTTCTCCCTCTGCAGGCTACAAATGATGTCTGCTGAATTGCAGGGTGGTTATTTCTAGGGTAGAGTATAAGACCCTAGTTGTCATCTCTTTTTTACTAAGCAGAGGCCCAAACCACTGCCCTGGAGTCAAACCACCCAGACCTCAAGCTCTGGGAAAATTAGAATCCAGCCTGACCTGAAACCTTGCAAAAGCCCCTATTCAAAGCCAAACTCCTGTTCAAATTTTGCAGGTAGGGTCTTTCTTCTACTGCATACATCCAGCTTGGAGCAGGTACCTTTGAATGGGATTGTGAGAGTGAAACAAAATATGAATAGCCAGTATGCACGTCTTAGAGAAACACGCTGTTCACTGGAGAAAGAGAATGTAAGTGTACTTCCAGGGGTGGGAAGTCTGGAAACTGGGGCTGTCTTCCAGATTCTGCCACAGATTAGCCCTTATCTCAATGGCAATTTTTTTTTACCTCCCTGACTCTCAGTTTCCCTATCCATAAACTAGGGCTAAGACTGATTATTTGTTAAACCCCAGCCACACTCATCTATCTCCCAGCAGTGGTGTAAACATCAACTGATGTCTGCAATACTTTTAAAGATTTTGTTGATGAAAGGAGTCATGGACAAGTTAAGTGTTAAACCACTTACAGGGCATGTCTCCTATGAAAAAGTAATTGAGTGGAAGACAGATGGATTTCAAGTAAGAGTATTTATTTAAGACAGACCTTGAAAGAGAATAGTTATATGCTATGCTGTACTTATGAGGGATTTTATATTATAAAGAGGCCAGATTCCTTGATATTTGACACTGATAATATGCCAAGCTCTGTTTTTCCACTCTCCAAAGAGAAGCCTACCCAGTTGCCTGTTAAGGATACTGGGTAACATATTCCAAAAGGCAATTTCCTATATTAGCAAGTACTATTATTAGTACCTCTTCTAGAGGGCAGTCAAACAATGTAGGCATATATTCCTACAGTATATGTTATTTCCTTGCTCAGAGGTACATTTTTAGGGGAAACGGGGCAGTATGACTAGAGGCTACTTCTCCAAATTAGACCTAGGGCATGTCTATAATGCTTTGTAGTGTGCTATTTGTAGGGGGTGCTCAGCACTGCTCTCAGTCTTGGGCATGCTTACTGTGTGCACTTAGCACGTCTACATGGCAGCTAGCTTACTGCTTTTGACATTTGGCAGGTGCAGCAGGAGTGGGTGGCTGGAGGGGGTTTTAATTATAATTAAGAATATCAGTGTTAATAGCGAGGGAACAATATTTGGCTCTCCTGGACTATAGTTGGCTAGTGCTCTTCTCTGTCACAGTTGACCCTAACAGACATGGGTCTAAATGTTACTGTCCATGGCACCCATGATACTGGCTTCCACAGTATTGTGATGGAGATTAGACTCTGTCAGCATAACATCAGCATTGCTGTGCTGTAAATAAATGAGGCTGGCCAGTTGATTTTATGCTACTATTTTTTTTAATTGAAAGAGACAGTTTCAGAATTACTATTTTTAAGACTTGTTTAATGGTCTGTTTAGAAAGCTGCAGGCCAACTCACAAACTTGTAAGGGTGGGTGTGGGCAGGAATATTAGCAGAACAAAGTGGCTGCTTTAGTCAGCCAAGTAGACTTGTGCAAAGAGTCGAGATACCTACGTAAACTAAATGAAGAGTATTTCTCTCACCCGTGACTCAGTGCAGAAATCCAAGCAAAGAAGCTCACTCACCCTTCAGTACAAGAGCCCCTGAAGTTGGGCAGGTTTCAAGAAGTTCACATCCATTCTGTCCTGGCTGCTGGGAATTGAAACAAACGACTTAGGTGGCATGTGTGCTGTGCCAGATAGCCTACCTGATGGGAAGCAGGACTTCTCCCTGCCACATGGAGAGTCAATGGATCAGGAGAAGATGCAAATCTGTAGGTATTTTGGGAGATGTTTTTAAACAGAATGATGATGATATAAATACTGTTGTAGAAGCGGAGGAGACTTGGGAGAGCTAAATCCCAAATGCAAGAAGAGGGCATGGAAGCTAATTACAAAGGGGCAAGGGGCAACTCAGCCATAAGCCAAGCTGGCAAAAATACATGCCAGGAGAGGGGATTGTGAGTGACCCCTAGCTAATGTACCATTGCTTAAATGTTCTTCTAGTTCACAGCTGTCTCATAGCAGAGAAGTGGTCCAGAGGCCAGAGTGCACAAGGGCACTCCACAATCAATCTCTGTCCAATGAGCCTCTCTCTGGTGAAATCAACTCAGCTTTGTCATTCAGATGCCTTTTCCTTTGGTTCGTTTATTAGAATAGCATGTTACTTCCCTTGGAGATTGTTCTAATAAAAGGACTGAATCTCTTGATAGGATTTTGGCTCTGTTCTGGTTTTGGTGAAAGTATGAAATGTCTTAGTCACGTCTGTGTCTCACATTGAACCTTTGCAACATACAATGCTGAATAGACAAATGTCATGTCAAATAGCCCACTAAACATACTCCAAGGTTTTGCTTCCAAATACGCTAGCATTAGTTTAACAAATGGTGTATCTTTAGTCTCATTCACATAGATGCAACTCTGGGTGCACACTGTTAAAAATGGGTTAAGAGCAGCTTATCTCAGTTTAGATTAAATCAGTGCCTTACTTGCCTAAGCCAAATCAATATGAACCACTCTTAAACAAAGGTTGCATTGACCAAACAGTTTTTAAAGCAATTTAGTTAAGTTAGTAAAACCTTTGTATGTAGACAAGGCTTATTGCTATAACTTTTTGGGTCAGAAGCCCGATAATATAACAAACAGCTATAAACACAAACATACCAGCCCAAGGGAATCAGAGGGGATAATATTAGGAAAGATCAAGAAAAGAAACCCTTTCAACTGTGAGATCTATTACATTGTGGAATACTTTCCTAATGAAAATAAAGACATTTCTTGAAACAATTATAATGAAACTGGACAAAGCAGTAGTACATACAATGTTCGGAAAACACTGGTGTTGGCAGAGGTGGGGGAGAAGTTGCCTTAATGGATCATTTTTGTTGTTAACTTATTTGATTTGGTGAAACAACTCTTAGGTTTAGACAAGCTGGATTCCAAAATACAAGGTCACTTGGGAACCTAGCTCCTGTTTTTAGCCATTCAGCAAATTAGGAGCCTAAAGCCATACCTATATCACAAGCTTACTGTGCTTGGTGTCCTCCGACACACTGAGCAGGCTGCCTGCTAAATTGAAAGCAGGGTGGTTGTAAGCCTATGTGGCACTGTGAGTAGACCTATTATCACTTGCAGCACTGTAAGGAGGTGCCCACACTGCTTTTGGGCCAGAAAGCAGCCCATTGTAATCAGCATGGCATGTTTACAAGTACTGTTGATAGGTATAGTTATTTTCTAGTCCAAACGTGGCCTACATTTCTTAGATCTTGAGCCATTTTTGAAAATGGGACTGAGGCTTCTAATTCATTTTACTGTACATTTTTCAAGGGATTCTTCAAGGAATTCAAGATATTCGAGATATTGACAATGGCTTGACTGATTTAGCGACTAGAAGCTGAAAGCTAAAGATTTTCAAAACTGAACAGTGATTTTTGGATGTTGAACTCACATTCTCTGAAAATCAGCATTCGTTGAAGGTGTCTCACGTTGGCTACTTAAAAAGTGAGGCCATAAAACTGCTTGAAAAGTTTGACCTTAAAGTACATTTGAGCATACATTTCCCCAACAGGTTTCAGCCCTTCATTTTCTGTTGGCTTTGATGGGAGTAGCCAAACCACTTTTCATGCCACTTTGAACATGTTCCTTAAGGTACAGGATTCCCTTTAGGTTCTGAACGTGGCTAAAGGAATCACCCATCCTGCCAAAAGGTTATTCCGGCAATTACAGATGGGCCTGTAAAGATCAGCCAGGGGAGGGCGATGTTGAGCCATGGAAGGCCTTCTTCTGGCCTTCAGGGCTGCGGGTGCTGCCTTTTCCATAGAGCATTATTTTCTGGACATTTTTCTAAAGGAAATGTCTTTATTCAGTAAATGTCCTCCTTGCACAGCTGACAGTGGACTGCTCTGGTTTACATGCTCCAATCCACTTCTTCAGCCCATGTATTGTTTTGTTTGTTCAGAGGCTGGGATATAGTCCTTTGTATTTGGAGAGTGGTGGGCCTACATTTGGATCTGGGTTTGAACCTTGGGGTGTTGGGGACCAGGGATGTTTTGGACTCATCTGTGTACAAAAAATAATGGAGTGTGTATATGTATGTTCCTGTACGTGCGTGAAACAATGTGCAACCAGGTTACTCTTTATCTTGTTCCTAGGTATCCAGCCAATCCCTAGTGAGTTTTTTTAGTTTCCTGTAAATATTCATGACCTTTTCCCATTGCCTTTTTCTTTTTGGTTTATTTAGAAATGTTGATGTTGGTCAGCATTTGATCTAGTCTAGTCCCTATTATATAGAGAGACTTTTCCTTATAATGTCTGAAATCTATTCTGTGGCCACTACTGTGATTGAATATTTGCAAGGAAACAAGTACAAACATTAGCTACGAGACTGGGTATCACAAGGAAATCAAAATCTGTACATATTGTACATAAGTTGCATTTGCTTTTGAGAGAAGGGTGACCCTTGCTGTGATCACTTGCATTGAAAGCAACGCCAATGAGAACATTATGAGACTGTTTCAGTACCAAGGCATTTTAATTATCACTCCTGAGGGGGTAGAGGGGAGGAGTCCCTTCATAATCCTTCCCTAGCCAGTGTGCTAGAAGGAACACTATGTTCTTCTGAATATATGGAAATATGTAAGCACAGGGGAAAACCTTTGCTTTCTGGGGCACAAAAAAGGCAGTGATGACTGGTTACAACATGCAGGTTTACGTGGGAAGTCCAGACCAGCTTGTTGGTCTGAGTTTATATGCACATGAAAGTACAAATGTGCTGTTAAGATCCAGCAAGCACCAGTGGAAACCCAGTTCATCTCAGACAACACTATACCAGAGTAACCCCAAACAGCATGTTAACTTTGATGGTGCCCACTGGAACTTGCACAAAGACAACATTAGCAGAGAGGCCATAAACAAACTGAGTAAAAGCTTAGCTAATGCCACACAGAAGAGCTACTAAAAATGGATTAGTGCCTTGAGTTTGCTCTGAGTCATCTTGCAGAAGTATATACAGTGTGTATTTGGCTCCCTAGAGCCAGGCAAACGATTCTTTTTATCAGTCAAACTCCTTTAAAAAGTACATCTGCAGAAATGAAGATTTTAAAGGAAGCCCAATAAATACTGCTTCAGTTCTTAACCAGAAAAATGCCATCCGCAACCTAGCCTGGTAGGTTTCCCAGAAATTGTCCCTTTCCATAAAACATTAGTATGAAACATTGCTTTCATCGATCAGACTCTTGGGCTGCAAGGGACAGATCGTTCAGAGTGATCCCCTTGCTGGCAGCAGAATAACTCCCATGTACTCAGGTGTAAGTCTGAGATCAGAATCCGGACACTAGGCTTCCAAAACCACCACTGTAATAGTGAAACAGTGATGGTCCATAAATCAGCTGAAGAGCTGTTCATGGCTTTGGTCCAGGATACAGTTTAATCAACAATGCCTTCCCCCACCAAGCAATTCCGTGTAGCGTGGGGAACTTGTGTGCTTGACTCAAGACTGTGTGGAATGGGATTTCCGTCACCTCCTCTGTGGTTGTTCACGCATGGAGCCACCTGTCTCTTTGGTGCCTTGCCATGGTGAAAAGGAACTTCTTTCACATGTTCCCGAGAGAAGGAACAGGCTTGCGGGGGAGGGAAGGGGCAGGAAAAGGAGGGAGGTTTCTGACATTTGCAAATGAAAAAGAGAATGCATGTTGCAACAGCCCCAGAAGAGCCAGAATGGACTTAATGTTCCTAAATCTTTATGGTAATTTGCTGCAGGAATTTCCATCTTAACTAAAGACTTGATATTGATGCCCTTATTTGTATGACTTGTACCTGCCAGATCTGACCCTTATAGGACCCATGGCTGGATGCCTACAGGAAGCCTGCAGTCAACAAGGTAATGGCACATAAATTCCCAACAAGATGATATTTATTTGAAACCTCTTTTCAAAAACGATGAACAGGGCATAATGACTACACATAGCGCCCAGTTCAGGAGTCTGGTGTAGGGTGGGACCTGAGGAGGGAGGCAGGGACTTTCAGCCATATTTACATTACCCTCAGGCTACCCGTGGTTTGGCCCCAGGGATATGGTGAAGTAGCCTCAAGGTTGCTCTAACTTATGGTTGGTTGGTGAGAGAACTATGTTTCAGTGGCCTCGTCTTTCCTACAGTGGGATGAAGAGGGGTTAAAGTATAGAGGTACTTTTATGACCAGGATGGCTTAGAACAGACATTATGAGGACCTTTTCCTTCCGCTGCCACAAGACCCATTCAGATCAGCTTACACCTCCAGTGTCTGCTGACCTGCATGTGAATTGTGGGTACTGAGCTCTGCTGAAAAGAGGCAGTTTTTACTTATGTACCTAAATACATTTCTAGGTTTGAAAATATTTGCCTTAGAATATTATGAACATGTGAATTATTAGGCTGACAGTTAAAGGGAACAAATCTCATCCTGGAAATTGTTTGTGAATTGTCTTTTTAACCGTTATTGTTTCTACCGCTAGAAGTCCCTTGTTGCTGTTGCTGCTCACTGTTGCTGCTCTGTGATAAAAGGACTGAATGTTTTTGAAGAGTATCGGCAATTGTGACTGCAAGGTTTGCTGGTTCATGCATTGGTCCCTGGCTCCCCGAACAAATATGGGTGTTGGTAGGCAAAATGGCCATTCCCCAGGCTGGTGTGTGAAACACCCATTTGAATGAATGTTCATAAACAGCAGATAACAGAGGGCATGGACATGTTTGGAATTTGAGAAGTGTCCAACACTTGCAATATTTAATCAACTCTGGATGCCAGAGACCGCTCTGATTCCTATTCATCAAGCTGGATGTTTGTAAGATTTGTTGTGCCAAATGCATCCCAGCAAGGCCAAAAGAGAGGAATCTCTGACCCCTCATGTGTTTGCTTCTGCCTCAGAGGGTTCAATCTTTCAAGGGCACCTCTGAAACTATCTGATCTGGCATCTGCTTGCTGGTATCTCCTAAAACAGCTGGATGCAGGTTTCGCCAGACCTGCTCATGAGTAAAGGGCTGGACTTTTGCTGAGTCATTTTTTTTCTCCTTTTCAGAATTCAGCATGCTCTTTTAAGTGAATTTGCTGCTAACAGGGCACTGGATTACAGCTCTGGAGACTGACATGCTCTGCGTGTCCTCTGAGGAAGCAGTGCTCCTGGAATAGTGGCTTCCCCTGCCTGTCTTGACTTGAAAGAACCACCTCTTTGGGTGTGATGTTAGTTCAAGCCTCAGGCTCATTCAGTACTTGTCCCAGATGCCCATTACAGAGGTGATGGGGAGGTGATGGCTAATGCACAAGACAAGGTGCTAGGATATCTGGGTTCTGTTTCATGTCTTATCAAATGCTCATCATCTAGGACAGTGGTTCTAAAACTTTTGCACCTTACGTCCCATCACCGTTTTGTCAAAAACCCCTGGTCCCACCAGGTTAAAAACAAAACCCCACTTTTTCCAAGAAGTGTATTTCTGCAGAATCTCGAGCCTGCAGGCCCTCTACCTTTCTCAGGAATGCCACTTGTTTTGGATAAGTCCTACCTACACAACCTTCACGTCCTACCAGTGGGCCGCGTCCCACTGATTGAGAAACACGGATCTAGTACATGTCCCTGTGCCTCACTGTCACAGAGAGATCTGTGATACTACTTTGCCTCACAGGGGGTCTAGGGAGACTTAATATTTGTTATACCCTTTGAATTCCTTTAGTGGAAAGTCCTGTAGCTCATAGTATTATGTGGTCACCTGTGTACCATACATTTGATCTTGAAACTGCCAGCACATTTTACCTAGGCCAACAAAATACCATGAGAAGATAAATATGACCTTGGTCCTACTTATACCAGCAGCCTAGTAGAGAGAGAGTCATAGACTTGGGACTGGTCTCTGTGTACGATTGCTGTGGTGGGCCATTAGTTGTCAGGGTTGTTTTGCCAACTCCTTCCTAGAACACTGCTTGTCGACCATTGCCAGTCCTTGCTGGGAATACAGAATCTGTGTGGATGTTTTCTGAATCATACCCCTGATGTCAATTTTGTACATACCTTACATGGTAAGAAAACTCTGTCCTCTGTCCATATTTAAGTGGTGCATGTAATTGCATTCTTGCTGTGGACTTGGCATATGTTTATGCAAATACCACTCATGCACAGAGGGATTTGCATCCCTAGCACGTGTTGCCTGGGGGAGTGTTCCCTGCAGCGCATTCGTCCCTTACTGGGAAATGAATCTTGAATGTCTTTTTGGATGGTTTGAGAAGAACACAGCAATGTAATCATTTGCAGTGAGAGCAAACACCAGATATTATAAGCAGCACTCTCTGGATGACTCAGGGACAAGAATTACAACATGCTGTCTAGTAAGAATTCTAAAGCTTGTCTAACTGAGATTTTCCATTTTATAACTTACCCAAAGCCAAGGGTTGACCTATTAGCCTGCATTATGGCTAGAGGAGCAGCCACAGAACTATGCAACCATGTAGTTTAATGTTAGTCTCAAAGCCAAGCTCAAATAGAGGTTGAAGATGTGAATTAATGGTAACTGGATAATAGGAAGAGGCAATGTGGGAATGTTGGCTTTGGCAGCTTCACTCTAGGCTCCTGGGAAAAGAAGTGAATTGTAGACCATAATGTTCCTGTCTTTTTGGGGTCAGAAAGCCCAGGATTCAACATTTGTAAGACAAAATGTCATCATGGCTGAGAGAGACATTGATTCAGAGATCTCTGTGTACTACAGTTCCAGCTGTTTTTTTGGTCTGCTGAAAAAACTGGGATTAAGAAAACACGTTTTGAGTGGAAAGGCAAATTTTTGGACTTTTTTTTCCAGAATTGACAAGTTGAAAGCATTTCATATTACCTAAAACAAAGCATTTTGCTCAAGCCAACATTTCTTGTTTTATTTTTGAGCTGTTTTCAACTTTTTAAAAGAAATGAAACAAATTTAGAAAAAAAAAAGCATTGCTTTGAATTGAAAAAAAGGTTCTGACTTCTAAAGAATTTTCTCCTCATTTTTTTCCAACTGAAACGCTTCACCAGGATCAATACAAATTTCCAAAATGTTTTGGTTATCTTTAAGCTGCATTTTTTGGCCATAAAAGTGCCAGACAATTTTTCCCCCGGCTCTGTTTAACAAACCTGCTATATTTGTATTGTACCTATCATCATAACATTTAGGTATTGTGTAGATACCAGATAGTCTAAGCAGTATCTAATCTATGGTAGTTAATAAGTCTCCCAACCTTCCTTTGATGCAGGCAAGTATTATTATCCCTACTTATATTTTTATAGATGAGGATATAGAGGCTCTAAAAATCAAGTGATTGACCCAAGGTCTCAAGCATATTAATGCATGAGCAAGCCAGTTACAGGATCCAGGCATGCTGACTTCCAGTCGCATTCCCAGTATACTAGACCAAGTTGTATACATCTGCTCACACACATGCATGTACGCACAGGTGCGCACATATGCACACACATGCACACACAGAGTAAATTGTAGTGCTGTGCAATTACAAAGTTGACTTTGAACCCACTCAGAGATTCGGGGTGGAGATGATTGACCTGTTAATAGTGAACAACTTATAGGATTGGTCTAGTGTTTGCTCAACTAGGAGCTTATTCAGGGACTGGTCGCTACCCCCACCTCCTTCCTGTGAGAAATGTCCAACTTCCTGTGATGTGTTTGGTAGCCGTGTTGGTTTGGGACAAAAAGAATTTCAGAACTCTAAAACTCTTGGTTCGGGGATCTGAGTTTTAGAGTTTTGCAATTCTTTTTGTCTCAGACCAACATGGCTACCAAACACATCTCTTAAACATGGAAGATGCTGAATAGACATCCACCTTCAGTTTCCTCTGTGTAAAATGAAGTTTATTTTTTACCTATTTTCTTAGTTGGTCTGAACCAAGAGTTTTAGAGTTTTGCAATTCTTCTTCCTGTGAGGAAGGCAGAAAACTCTTTGAACTCAGTTTTACCAACCTGATCTGGGTCATGTCCTCACCTTCCACCATGGACTTTGTTATAGAAAGGGGTGGACATGGGAATGTCTTATCTGCCTGTGGATGGAGTGTCTCCAGTAGGTAGGACAAATCAAATTTACTGCTGCTGTTAAGCCTGGCTGCCTGGCACTCTTCAAAGCTGGGGTAATCTGAAGATTGCTATTAAAATCTAATTTTGCCTTTTTCCTTCCCCAGGAAAGCTCACCATGGAAATAATGAGGCTTAGGTTTACTAGATAAATTATTTTTGTAAAACTCTCTTGTGTTACAGTTGAGCAGAATATTCTTCCCTTCTTCTCCTAAGGTATCATGTGACTTGTATGATGTCTGTGCACCGTGGAATAATGGTTTGATTTCATCCCAGAGGTTGCTGATTATTTGTGGTGAGTGTGGAGATTCTTAAATACAAAAGACAGACATTTAGTTCAGCTGCATATCATGAGAGTCAAGAAAGTGGTGGAGCTGGACATGTTTAAAACAGCAGGTCCAGATACAGGATCTTCACCCAAGGGTGCTGAGGGAATTGGCAGGGGTCATAGCGGGGCCCCTGGCACGGCTCTATGAGCGCACATGGGGCACTGGCCAGGTACCAGAGAGTTGGAAAAGGGCCAATGTGGTCCCCATTTACAAGAAGGGGAGAAAAGAGGACCCTGGCAATTATAGGCCAGTCAGTCTTACCTTGGTCCTTGGGAAGACCTTTGAGAAAATTATCAAGGAGCACATCTGCAAGGGTCCAGCAAGAGAGGTAATGCTCAGGGGCAACCAACATGGGTTGATTGTGGGTAGGTCCTGCTTGACTAACCTGGTTTCTTTTTATGATCAGGTTGCCTGGACAAGGGTGTTGGGGTGGATGTCATCTTCCTGGACTTTAAGAAGGCCTTTGACACAGTTTCTCACCACATTCTCTTAAAAAAACTTGGTGACTGTGGCACTGGTGCCTACACAGTCAGATGGGTGACAAATTGGCTAGATGGTCGCACCCACAGAATGGTGGTGGATGGGTTGTTTTTGACCTGGAGAGATGTGGGCAGTGGGGTCCCCCAGGGCTTGGTCCTGGGGCCTGTACGGTTCGACATCTTTATCGGCGATCTGGATGTGGAAAGCACGCTGTCCAAATTCATTGATGACACCAAGCTGTGGGGCGAGGTGGGCGCGTTGGAGGGGAGGGACAGAATCCAGCTAGATCTAGGCAGGTTACAGAGGTGGGCAGGGATGAAAATAGGATGAAATTCAGCATGGACAAGTGCAAGGTGCTGCATCTAGGGAGAAGGAACCAGCAACACACCTACAGGTTGGGGAACACCCTTCTTGTCAACACGGTGGCAGAAAGGGATTTTGGAGTCATTATTGAATCCAGGATGAACATGAGCCACCAATGCGAGGAAGCAGTCAGTAAGGCTAACCATACCTTGTCCTGCATCTACAGGTGCATCATGAGCAGGTCCAAGGATGTGATCCTCCCCCTTTATGCGGCACTGGTCAGGCCGCAGCTGGAGTACTGCGTCCAGTTCTGGGCACTGCACTTCAAGAAGGATGTGGACAGCATTGAGAGGGTCCAGAGGAGGGCCACTCGCATGATCGAGGGGCAGCAGGGCAAGCCCTACGGGGAGAGGCTGAAGGGCCTGAATTTATTTAGCCTCCACAAAAGAAGGCTGAGAGGGGATCTGGTGCCTGTTTACAAACTCATCAGGGGGGACCAGTGGGAATTGGGGGTGGCTCTGTTCCCCCAGGCACCACCCAGGGTTACTAGGAATAAAGGCCACATTTTTAGGGAGAAGGTTCAGGCTGGATATCAGGAGACATTACTTTACAGTTAGGGCTGCCAGGCTCTGGAATGGGCTCCCAAGAGAGGTGGTGCTCTCTCCTACCTTGGGGGTCTTCATGAGGAGGCTGGATATTTGGCTGGGGTGATGTGATCCCGGCACTCGTTCCTGCTGGGACAGGGGGTCAGACCTAATGATCTGTTTAGGTCCCTTCCAACCCTAAGTACTATGATACTATGAAATGGGTAGAAAGACCCCAAATCTGGTGGAAGGACCTGCATGATAAACTGCCATGGCCCTGAGAGCCCACAACAGTCTTTATGTTTGTGCAGCGGAGAGATGGGTGTAGAAGCTGAGAAGTAGAGTATAGCAAATTCTACTCCAAAACTGGTTGGAGGACTGCTAGAAAATCCTCTCCTGCATGTTTTTTACCTAGGTGCAGAGCATGGCACAGGCATGCGGGGACATGGGAGGGCTCTAGATCTTCCTCGTGAGACATGCAGCCAAATGAGAGGGTGAGCAGTGTGGAAGGTCACACTCTTGCCTAAAGAAGGTATTCTCAGGTCTTTCCGTCCTATGCAGGGATCACTGCTAACGTTCCTTCTGACAAAATGCTAATTCTCCTGTGTGAACTAGTGGAGTCTAAACTTGATGGGCTCATGGCTAGGTCCCAGGAAGATCCCTCAGTCCCCTTGCTTGATTGACTTACAGGTACTTAGCCAGTTATTAGTCCATCCTGGGGAGCCAATGGAGTTGAGCGAGTGCGTTGAGCATTATTAGTATAAATTGATTATGGGGCCACCTGGCTTCTGGGTAGGTCATTGATAACTACAAATCCAGATGTGTCCAGATAGAAAGGTCAACTGTTACTGCAGAAAGAAGCCACAGGCTATTTGAGATGGGTTAGAAGGCCCCTCAGGAGAGAAAACAATTCATACAAACTGTGTTAAAAAACTCAGGGTGAAAGAGCCACCTTGAGCAAACAAAGCCATGTGCTGTTTGTACTGTGCCCAAATTTAACTTTGTTTTGAGCTTAATTTTCAGAGCCAAACAGGGCTCATCTGTTTTATTTACTTGTGTAACCTTATTGAGTGTTTGGATATATTTGCTGTTGACCTGGAGTTTTGGATGGGCCACTGCTGGAAATTATTTTTTACAGAAATTGTTTTCTTGCTTCCTAAGGGAAGCAGAAATGTAACCGTTCTCAGAAGGGACAGCTACTGTGATAAAGCAAATAATAATAAATGATGATAGTTGAAATATTGTTGTCAAACCATTTTTTAAAGCAAAAAAAAATGGCTTTAGGTCCAATGTGCACATTTTTGTTTTGGTCCAAATTCTGTAATTCATTAATTAGTTCTTTTTAGGTCTTTGTTGCCCATTACAGCATTGAGAGGCTTTCATGTTGAATTCACTGGTACAAGATTGAGCCCAGGAAGGAAAAGAGGCAGTGCTTTTTATGTTTGTCCTTTATTTGTTATCAAGCATCTGCTATTTTTTCATCCTGATATGTGTCGACTTTCCATGGGTATAGTTTCTATTCTGTAACCTGAAATGCCTCATTGTGATCCTTCCTAATTTAATGCACCTGGACCTCATTACAGTTTCCACTGCAGGAGGAGAATGTACATAATCAAGGAAACTTCTGGCTTCTGATGGGAGAGAGAAAGGGGGTACTTGTGATCGTGAAAATGAAATAGGGATGCTGTGGATTTATGACACCACTCATACAACATAACTAATATTGTCCATGATTCATTGTGCACATGTATACAGTGATGAGAAGGGTCCTCACCAAACATCCTCATTCTCCCCATCTTGGATTATGCATTTGATGCTGTTTCTAGATCAACGAGTACCAGCAGGCCTAGAAACAATTTTCCCTTAACAAACCCTGCTGAGCCACTGGCAGAAGGGCTCCTCACTCAATAGCCAACTGCCTCACCTGATAGAAGACAGTTCTCAGTAGAAAACTGGGTTCTATCCCTGCTGATGTCATAGAGAACAGATCTGGAAGTAACTGGAGCTGCCAAGAATTTTTCACAGAGAAAGAAAGTGCAATGGGGAGGGACAGGCAATGGAAGAATAAAGAAGCAAAGGGTAACCTAGATACTTTCATATCTTAAGGATAAACTTGCAAAATTTTCCAGGGCCTGGGGGGGGGAGGGGAAGAGCTAAAAAGTGCCCCATGTATTCATAATGGAAAATCAGCACCCTAGATTTACTGTTCTAAAAATCCCGTCCCCAATATGTTCTGGTTGATTTTACTTTTCTCTAAATGGTTTTGGGGCCATTGTTTGTAAGCATGTAGAGATGAGAAACAAACATATAAATACTACCCAGAAAGAGTTAACAAAGTGAATAGCTCCACCACTGATCACCCCCTATCTGATCACCAGCAAGCACATCTTGATGGCTTTGTAGTTAGCTAAATTTTAGCTAATGAAATAAACTTTGCTGTTCTTTGTGAAGGTCACCAAACCATGCACTGGTTCACAACCAAGGCAGGGATGTCCACAACTGGGGATCTTTCACTGAAAATACCCAGCTTTGAGTAACACATCCCACAAGTGCTCCAGTATGATGAGGAGGGTGGGCCAGCATCTAAGGCAGTATGTCAGTGCATTTAGGGTCTAAGAAGAAACAAGCAGCACCGTAAATTGCATCCAAGTGTAGCCAGAGTTGGCTTATCCTCTGCAAGTTAAAAATGTAGTTTTGTTAATTACCAGCTCTGCAACCAGAACCTTGTACTAGATCTGGAAACCAAGCCATGCTGTTCTGCTTTGTACCATACCATTAGATGTAGTAAAGACAGGACCTTAACACTTCAGCTGGCAGGTCTGTTTATTATTCACGAGGTATGACAGAATGCAGCTTACTCTACTACGGCTGGCAGTTCTGGAGCCCTGACAGCAAGAGACTAGACTAGGGCCAAAGGAAGTGGTGCTGGATCTAGGTCAGGTTCAAAGGTGAATTAACATTGTGTACCTTCCTTTATAGGGTCAACCTTGAAGTTGCCCTCAGCCAACCCAAGCCCCATCTTATATCCTGCCATCCTCACTGAAGTTCTTTACAGTGTGCAGCTTAATTACAAAGCTGAGACCTTCTAGCAATTGTTCTGTAACTATTTGGGTCTCTCTCTGGGGTTGTCTGTCTTTATGGGCAGTAAGCAATGGAAGTGAGGAAGTAAAGAGGAGGTAGTTAGGAACAGGGAGTTGTGTGATTGCTGCTGGAAATCTTCCTGTGATAAGAGGTGAGTGAGGTGGAATTAGCTTTATACCCAAGGTTTAGCAGAACTTCCAGCTGGAGATCAAGTAGCTAGGGATCAAGGTCAGGAGTCAAGTGAGATGAATGGTGGGTACGGGCTTAAAGATGACCTTAATGTCTGCCCTCACTAACAGTTTAGAGAGAACCTAAATTTGGAATTAACAGTACTGAAATAGTAATGTGAAGAGTTCCTTTTAGAATCCCTCCTACTAGAGGTGCACTGGTACATCAGTCCAATATTGGATTGGCACTGATATAAAGAAAATTGACTGTATGCCCCACACATGCACGCAGTCACAGTGCAACACATAGGTGGCGAGGAGCACAGCCTAGCAGCTTGGAGAGCTACGTGCAGCTGGTAAGTCTGTTTTGGTGGAAGGGAAGGGAAGAGGTGTGGTAGATCAAGGCCCCCCATGGTGAGGGAGGGAGTGGGGCTGGAGCAGGCACTGCCCAGCCACGGTGGGCATGTG
>NW_017728914.1:20796328-20817925 GCF_001723895.1 Crocodylus porosus
TCAGGCTTTTTTTTTTTTTTTTTTTTAAAGAGCCAGGAACTGGGAGACTGGGTGGGGCAGCCATTGAGATCAGGTGGGGGACGGGGCTGATTTGGAGATTTGGCCAATATGGCTGTAGCAGAATCTCCGAATCAGATTCAGCTGAATTGAATCGGGACAGTGATTCAAATCACCAAATTGAATGACTGTTCCCTGAATTGGCTGAATCTGAAGCAAATACTAGCCACTTCTCACAGGCCTAGTGTGTATACTCTTTGACTAGGTATAGACAGTCAGAGAGCCCGAGGCTGAATCGATTCAGCCCTTGCACGTTAGTATAAACTGCACAGATTAAATTGAAACAGAAGTGAACAGACATTTACCTTTGATACAGGAAATGTAGCTACCGTACATGCTCACAGTGTCAGGCCAGAAGCAGGAGGAGGGGGAGGGGAAGGGGAGCGGCTAAAGCACAGCTCTCTGGCTCTGTGTTAACTTTTTTTTCCTGCTACCTCTGAGGTTTCTGGGATTTGTAGTCCAGAATTACAGCAGCCGTACTCTGCAGGCTTGTTCATCACTTCCTCTTCCCACTTCCAGGAGCCTGTGGAATTTGTAGTCCACAGCTGCAGCCAGCAGTAAGTTTGATTAGGGGAAGTGGTGTTTAACCCCTCCTCCCTGGCTCCAGACCCCAGCTGGAGTTTGTCTTGGGAGGGGGAGGTAATCCTCCATCTGCAGACTGAGCTGCATCCCCAGGTAGGCTTGTCCCCCACTCCCCTTGTTAGCCAGCCCTCACTCCAGCTGGGGAGCAGAGGGGCAGGGCCATCCCTGCTCTCTGGAGCAGAGGGCACAGCTCAGCCCAAGGCTGGAAAGCATGCTGGGTTGCTGGGGACTGTGATTTAACCTGAACCAGGAAGGGGTCTGGGACAGAAGTTTCATAAACCGGTTTGACTCAAATCAGTTAAGTCTGATACTACATTCAACCAGGTTCACCTTAAACCAGTTTCAGCCATTTTGAAACTAGTTTATGTGCACTGAGCTTTTGTTTTGTTACAGGTTTAAACCAGTTTCTGATCACTTAAACCAGTTTATATGTAACGTCTGTCCCTAGCCTTGGATTTTCTACAGCTTCAATGAGATACACAAGATATTGACAAGATCTAGGGCTGCTCTGACTCGAGACCTTATTCCTGAGAGCCTAGTGACCTTTCATCAAGGAAAGCCACAAGCAGCTCGCTCCCTTGTTCCCACTTGAGAAAAGAGCAATAAATGGTTGCAAAGAGGCCTCTAAGTACTTTTTAAAGAAATGCTGGGAGGGTGTGTGAGATGTATGCTTGCGTGATGAACTATGAGAGTTCACTGGGTCTTAAGACACATCCATGAACATGTCAAGGGCTCTTCACCTGGCAGCCATATGGAGCCATGTGGAGCCAAATGTTGCCCTAGAAGAGGAAGGGTTGAGACAGTTTCCTGGAGTCTCTCCTGTTTATCCTATGATTGTTCTATTTTCAGAACACACATGGGTTGGAATATGATGATGGATTTTGTAAAAGAACTGACAGTGTGAAGGGAGGCTTTCCAGACTGACCAAGGGTCAAGCTTGTCAAACAGTGTCCAGGATTGTACTGCATTATTGGCAACCAAGCCATGCAATGTCCTGATTTGTTAGAAGGATCCCTAGGGAGTGCAGTAGTGGAGCAAGTTGGATTGTAAACCTAAAGGTGTGTGTAGAATATGGTTTGCTCTTCTGTGGACACCATAGCACCCAGGTTTACTTTCCTGCTTTCCAAGGTTGGGCCTATGACACAGCAATCACGTGCCATGGCTTCCTGACCAGGCAAGTACCCAGAGAAACCTGTTGGCATGAAGTACAGACTAGAGATGACATCATCTGATGTGCTGGATTGCAGTCCTGACTCCGGTGCCATGTGACTCTGAAAGTGATGCAAGCTGAAGAGTGAACCCTTTCCTTTGCTTCCATTCACTAACTTTCTTCTTTTTTTTTGTTTTTCTCTCCTGTGTTAGTTTTTGTAACCACTTTAAGGTGCAAGTGAGAGTGTGTATGTGTTTTGAAACGATGGCCTGTGTGTATAAACTTATAGTAGGAAGATAGTTAGTCATTTCCTAACCCAAGTCCTAAAGAACCAGCCCCCCCGCCCCCTCCATATCCCAGAACTGTAAAATAGTGTTAACAGAACTGCTCTACTCTGAGAAGGGGAAGAAAGCTGTGGTGACCAACGTATATCGAAAGTGGCTGAATTAGGCCAGGGGGGAATAGTGTAGTTACTTATATAATTTTGTGGGACTATTCCAGGAATTAGGAGCATAAGTGTGATCTTGTTTCAACCTGTATGATTCCTGGAAAATCATTAGCGTGCTTACTTGTAATCCTTGTGATCTTAGCCACAAAAAACCATTGGTAAAGCAGAGGACCTATCCACCTTTGTGTTAATGGTTTTTCAGGAACTTGAGCAAGATGCAATACACTTATTATTTGTGCCTGATAAGTGAAGCAGTTTTGGCCCAAAGTACGTAGAAACTTTGGAAGGGTCTATGCAGTCCTTCAAGGGTTTGAGTTTCTTGGGTTGTGAGAAATGACTGTGGTCTATTAACCTAATGATTGAGGTGTTACTGTCTCATAACTGTTTCACGTGCACCTACTGGATAAATTAGTGGTGATTCAGTACCACTGTCAATTATCTGATTTACTGATTCAATTTTTGGGTATTCACTTGGTTTGATAAGTAGTATCTATACTTCATGTAATTTTCTAAGAAAAATTCTAACATTTACTGAAAAGCTTAGTGCGCTAGTTTATTACTTTGTAAAGAAACCTAAAAAAACCCATACAATGCTGGTTTTTCATGCAAAACTGTAACTGGATGAGTAATGTAATAAAGGTGCTTACCTCAGGTATTTGAGAGCCACTTGGCTCTGTCTCTAGATTAATACCTTTGTCCTTCACAGTGGTTTGGCTTTGGATATTCAACTGTCAATGTGAAATGGTTTCGATTTGGTGTTTTCTTTTCCCCCCTCGTTTGCTGACAAGATTACTTGCTAGGGCTCAGAAAATGCACAGGCAGCAACAGAACTGGGATTTATCAGAGAGCATTTTCCTTGTGGTGTCATTTCTCTGCTCATAATCACATATTAATATGGCTTTAGGGAATATTGATTTAGATTTGTGGGGTCAGAGAGCAAAGTCCTTTAGTTTTGTTTTTTTTCCCCGTCAAGTATGACCTGCACAGGTGAGGACAAATCGGAGAGTTGCCAGTTATAAAAGAAACAGCAAAAGAGATTCAGTTTCAAACAAAAATGGGAAAATCCTTATCCCAAGTCTCTGGGGTTCACCAGGTATGTAGTTTTATCACTGAAGTAGGCATTATATAAAAAGGCTTTTTTGCATGAGCTTAACCCCTCAGCTAATGGATAGAGCTGTTTCAATTTCACTCAGTCATTCTCACTATGGATTGTATATTCAAGGGAAAATCCTCCCCGCAATACTGGGCATGCCACACTCTTAGCAGACTGACGTTTATTAACTAATACAAAGTTGCAAATGATGTACAAACACAGCTAAACAAAAGAGCCCAGTGTTGAGCCTAAATCAAGGTCCTAAATCAGAAGCCGTGGTGTGACAAACTGCACAATGTTTGCCAGTACTTTTAAAATGGGGCTTTCTTGCCAGGCTGAGAATCCATAGAGCCTGGCCAAAGAAAACAGTGGGAGGGAGCCAGGGTTCTCCCAAGTCTTGGCATGAAATCCACAATAGTAGCTTTGGCTGAGGTCCATGGAATTGAGCACATGCCCCATAAGGTCACTTCAGAACACCATAATTACTTGATATTTACTTCAGTGGGTTTTGCAGACAAAAATAAAAAAGACACTAGTACACTTTAGGGAGCAGTTCACAATCCCAGACTTTTGCCATCTCTATGCCCCTAGTGATAGGAGACCTTGTCTTACGTCCCGCATGCTCTAGGGGGAGAAATGTGAGGTTCCCTTTTATAGGAGCAAGATAGTTGAGTAGTAGTAACACCAGTTACATTGTGGTAGGGACTGGAAGGGACTTGGGTCACAGTTTCTACTCTAGTCCACGTCAGTAGGGGGTGGGTGCATCATTGCCATCTGATGGCTGTTTGCTGGCCTTTGTGAGCTACGTCAGTGGTCACGGCTCGGTTCATACGAAACATTCCAAAATCTTGGTATCTCGTCAATAGTCTCATCAGAGAGGTCGAAGACTGAATGGGCCATAGGGATCGAAGAATGCCTTGAACCAAAATCTGAGTTTGGAGGAACACACAATTAGGAGTCCAAGCTGATTTCTGAATGTCGGGGCCTGGCCTCGTGCCGGACATGGACTGAAACACAGTCCCTGACAGAAGCCTGCCCAGACTATATGTGGTTGTGATTTGGAGTTTCCAAATCCACAGGTAGATTTTAATTGAAACAGCCCTGTCCATCTCTCAAGAATAATGTTCAGTCATATCTGTGGAGCGCCTTTGCCCAAGGCATTTTTATGCCTTAAGAGAAGACCTCAGTCCCTGGGGCCCTCAGGCTGGCTCTTTGCACCCATAGGCACATTCACATGTCGGTATTTAACTTTTTAAAAAGAAACCACATTTGATTATGCAGCATTCTTGTTTTACACTTCGGCAAGGCCAGACAAAAGCAACATCCTTTAATACTTTAGCATTTTAAGGTGTGTTCAGACAGCAGCGTCCGGCAACCTCATGTTCTTTGGCAGCTCCACTAGTAGCCTCTATTCCTTCTCTGACCTTGTGGAGTAAGAGAGAGGAAATAAAAAAAAAAAAGTAAACTAGAGTCAACTCTGTTCTGTTTATTTTTGTTGACAGCTCCACTTGGGGTTTGTGCGTAGACACGGGATGAAGAGAAAAAACATTTGCCCCTCAGCAGAGTCCTTGAAAAACAATGTCACATCTTAATTGTCTTGGGCTGGCAGTGCATGCATTCCACACACTCTGGAATGTAGAACTAATGAAGACAGAAGTGCAAGAAAACATATAATCAAATCCAGGGCATACCAAGCATAGCACACCACAGAGCACACTCGTCTGAGATCATATGTACTAGAAGCAAAATCCGGTCTGTGAAGCCTGGACGACCAAATATTTCTAGATAGGTATTTTTTAGGCACTGTAAAGCAAAGCCAAACTGCAAAATGTTTTCAAGCTCTGTGTATTGCACTAAATACTTGCAATGGACAGTATTTAGAGAGATCAAGCAGATAGCTCTAAGCATGGTAGAAGAAAACGCAGTGTGTGATTCCAGCATTCGCTTTTGAAGGTGCTTCAGGAGCCATGCATTTGGCACTGCCTTGTGTGCCAGGTGCTTTACGTACATAAAGTGTATATTTATAGGACAGTGATAGAGACTAGAGATCCCAGAGGAGCTCAGAGTGTCATTGTCCTGGATTTTTACAGGCCTAGAGCAAGAGACAGTGCTTGGCCCCCAAAAGCTTACTGCACTGCCCAATATCATCTCATTGCTTCTTTGTCCTCCTTTGTCTGTCTCTCTCCATCTGTCAGACAATTGTATTGAAGTGTTTTGGGGATGAGGAGCGTCTTTCTGGTTTACGTTTGTTCAGTGCTGGCACATAGGTCTCAGGCACAGCCTGGCACGGAAGCAATGTAGACATGTCCTTTGTCCCATATTCTGCCTCTGAAATGGAATTGCCTCCCCGTTCGTTTTACCATCTCATGATCACTGTATCAAAAAAGTGGTGAAAGGGGTAAACAATACAAGGCTGTTTCTTATTACTTTAGCTTTCTTTCTGTTGTGTGTGCATGTATTTGTTTTTCATTAAATCCTTTTCTATTAACTCCTTTCAGCTGCCTCATTGTTGTAATGGAGCCCTAATCTGATTTGCTCAGTGGTTCCTTAAAAAGACAAAGAGGAGTTAGGATGCTGGCCAGAGTTCAAGCCCCAGCTCTTGAGACTTCTGTAACCTGAAGCTGGTCACTATCTCTGCTCCCCAACTGTATAAAAAGGTAACAGCACTTTCCTGCCTCACAGGAGAGTAGTGCAGATCAATATGTTAGAGTGTGAGACATGTGGCTATTACTTTTGAGAAGTGTACCTTGCCTTTAATTGTTATGATCAAGAGTTTTTGCCCCTGCTTAGTCCAGCCTCCCTGTCCTGGCCTGTTCTCTGGTTTAGTCCTGTCCTCATGTATAGTACTTCAGCCTTGTCATTGTCAGCCAGCCCCTCTCCGTCCCGTGTTTACGAGTTCCTCTTCTGCCCTCTGCTCAGGGTACCAAAATTTTCATGAGCTTTTTTTTTTAATAAAAGGCTAATTGATTTGTTTTAAACTCTGCTTTTTGAACTCTCCCCAACCTCTGCCTGTGCATATGTGACAATTTGTGTTGCTAGTTAACAATAAAAAGCATAATATGGGCTGTCACACCCTCAGAGTGCCCAGATCCCCACATCAACTCTACCCCCTGCTACACAACTCTGCTGTCCCCCGATTCCTCTTCAGTCCCTTCCTTCTCCTTCCTCTGCCCCAGTAAGCTCCTTCTGCAGCAAAGAGGGCAGCTCCAGGTTGCATCATAAAAGGGTGTCACCAGGATTTCACAAGAGCACTCAAATCAGTGGGAGTCAGGCCTTTGCTTTCACCATCCAGATGCAGGGGAGTGCCCTGAGGCTCAGCATCCCCTCCTTGCACCTGTGGTTCTGCAGGTGCCACTTTCCCAGGTTTGCCAGGTGATCACTGAAATGGTGAAGATGAGTTGCCAGGCATGCATCTCCCTGTCTGTCAGCTACACATCCCTCTCAAATATGACAACTGATGGGGAAGCCATTGGTGGGAACCTGACAAAAGGGTACAGAGGTGTCAGATAAGGAGTAGCATAACATTGGCTTTTGCTTCACTGTGATAAATCAGCAGGTGTTTTCAAGGGGCAAGTGGTTTGAACTGAAAACCTGAAACCCAATTCTTGCATCTCAGGGCTGTCTTAGTAACTATGTGAAGCCTGAGCCTCTTGTGAACTTAGCTCTCGGCTCTGGGCTGCAGCTCAGTACAGTTGTTGAACAGATTCAGGTATCTGCACATCTGTAAATAATGAACGATAGCAATTAAGTGTTCTTTTAAAAAGACAAAGCAGCACATTGAAGGCTGTTGGCAGAAAGCAAAGCCCAGCAGGATTTATCTTAGGGCTGCTGATTTGAACACTCTGCTCTTTAAAAGGGCACCATCACTTAAATTCTCTTGCTGCCAAGCTGTGTGATTTCTTTGTATTGGCCACATCCTGCAGTCCTTGCTCAGGCAAAACTCCCATTAAAATAAAGACTGTCAAATGGCTTTCTTTCCCAGGTTCTTTTTCATTAACACCTCTCTGATACATAACACCTTTGGATCAAAGATCTCCATCCCAGATGGAAAAATGAGGCTCAGAAAAGGCTTGTGTTGCCTGAGATGACACAACCCTTGAGTGACTGAACCAGGAGTAGCATCGCATTCTCCTAGTCCCAGGCTTAAACGCTAGAGGTGGCAGTGATTGGGTTTCTGAAAAATACATAGATGCTTGTGTGGGGGATCACTGGCTGGTTTTGTACTCACCGGCCCCTGTCCATTTGCGGCTTTTGAGAAGCCCCACACAGTGATGTTGAATTCAACCCTGTGGATTTGTGAGCATAAACAGCATTTACCTTTTGCCCATTTGGATCCCGGTAGCTTGCCCATCCCAGGACTTGTTTGTTTCGTGCATCTAAACTCTATCGTTATGAAGCAAGAGTGTTTTGGTGCAGTGAGTTCAGAGTCAGACTGTGCCAAAGCTTAATGAGCAATCAGAAAGGTGAAGGAACATTCAAAGTGCTATTTGTCACGGCTCCTGCTCTCCAGGGTGTCCTTTAACCCTCTGAGTACAATGTTAGATTATGCAAGTCCTGTTTTTGTGTTTACTGGAGTGTTTAATTGTCCCTTCACTGACTTGAAGTGCTCAGATTGTTCAAAGACCATTTGGAAAAGGAGAAAAAATACCCAAAACAAGCAGATAAGTGACTAATTTAGACAAAGTTCACACTGATTTCACTTTCTGTTTGGTTTGCGTAATTTGGTTTGCAGTGTTAATGTGGGTACCTCTTAGCTCTGCAGCAATAGCGATAACTGTACAATAGGTAACTGTTATCTTATGGGGGTTCCTAGATCCTTGAATATCCTTGTATTGCCTGATTGAGCCTTCCTGGGCATCTGTTGCAATTAGGTGACAATAGTTTGCTTGTATGTCTTTAACCTGACCTTATCCAGAGACTCTCAGTCCCTTCCTATAGCTTCTGGAAGTGAGAAGCTTAAGAGACTTTTTGCTTTTGATCACCCAGGAAGAGAAAAGAAGATTGTGCTCAGATTGGATTGTCATTAAAAGAATGACAATGATATCCATCCCCACACACGCTGCCTTTGCCTTCCCGTATTTTATCAGCTAGGAGGATTAGATGTGATCATGGTATCCTCAGTGATGGTCTGCAGAATGAGTACTGGAGAGCGCATCTTGCTGTCTCCCAGTGATAGGACAGGTGCATCCCAACAAAATGGGCCCAGTGGCATCCAAGCAGGGGAAACTGCTGCAAGTATGGTTCTGCTCTGTGGATTATGGGAAAGAATCACACTGAACATCCAACATGCAGTTGCACCTGAGTGTTATTTAGGTGGTGCACCTGGTCCAGGATTTGCTCTTAAGTGAAGAGAATTATAGGTAGGTGGAGAATTACTGAGCAATCAAACTTCCATCAAGAGAAGCATCTGCTTTGCTCATACCATGGAATTTATACTGAACTAACTTCTAAATGCTGGATAGCAAGGCATGGGCAAGTGAGCCACAAACAGCCAGGAACAGAAGCAAAGAATGCTTTGTTGATTAGGAAGAAGCTATTATGACAGTAACAGTCATTGTGCAGCCAGAAGACACAAGCAGAGATAGTACAAATAAGTGACTAAGCATTGTGCCTGGACTCTTCATGGATGATGGCCTTAAAAACATGCATCGTGAGAGTTGCTCAAGCACAGCAAAGACTGTCAGAGAAAAGATGGAGGGATGTGTTGGGAATCTGGCAGGGCTGGCTTGCAGGCAGTCAGCCCCAGATGGGGAATATCACTGACATCAGGGTGAGAGCTCTTGGCTCCAGTCCAAAGGCAGCTCTCGTTAAGGTGGTTTTGGAGGGCAGGCTTTGTTAGGGCTCTGTGACAGGAAGCACGTAAACTTACACCTGCAAAGAAGTGCTTTGACATGTGGACTAGTTCAAACCCCATGGAAGCCAATAGGAATCTTTCCACTGACCTTCAGTGGGCCTTGGATTAGATCCATGGTGATTAGTGTAAAGTGACACACAGACCATTTTTGTTGGTCATTTGTTTCATTTCTATGTTTTCCAAGAATACCATTAAGAGAGAGACAAATGAGATTTCATCTCAACCTGGTTCTGTTATCTAACTAGTGTGGGTGGGCAAAATGCGGCTCGGGGGATGGATGAGGCCTGCCAGGCCATCTTATGCAGCCCGTGAGGCCCCTAAAAAATTTAGAAAATTAATATCTATCTGCCCTTGGCCCTATCTGCCCTTGGCCCTGTCATGCGGCCTGTGATGGCTTGCCAAAACTCAGTAAGTGGCCCTCCACCTGAAATAATTGCCTGCCCCTGAACTAGTGGCTGAGTATTGTACTTGGTATCACAGGGATCTCAGCACAGGCTGTAGAGCTGGGTTAGGGCTTTTGCTTTTTACACTGGTCGTTACCCAATGGACCAGGGGCATCACAGAGGGGAGTAGAGGGATCTTTGGAACCATTAATGCACTTGTGATTTACCTGTTTTGAAACATATGTCACAACGCTAACGGTGATCCAGGCTGATTTTTCTGAATTTATACAAGCAGCTGACCAGCCGTGCAGCACTTGAGCAATGGGGGTTTAATGCAAGTTTGGAGCACAGTGTATCAAAGGGGGGTTCAGTTCTGCTTTCCTCCAGTGTGCTTATGTTGGCTTTTCTTCCTAGTCATCCATCTATACTACTTAACCTCTTGAGGCCCAGCCTAGTTTTAAGATCTGTTGACTACGATTCGTTAGCACTGGAACAAGTTACTCAGAGAAACTGTGGAGCGCCATTACCCAGAGAAATGATGGAATCACCATCCTTGGAGGTCTTTTAAGACCTAGCTAGACAAAGCCTTGGCTGGGATGATGTAGTTGGGGATGGTCCTGCTTTGAGCGGAGGGTTGGACTAGATGATCTCCTGAGGTCCCTTACAACCCTAATTTTCTATGATTCTAACCACTGGACGCCCCCTGAATGTAGAGTCCTATGCTATGGTATATCCTTGTCACTCCTTTCTCTCCTTTGCCTATAGGAGGGGCGGGCATTTATTTTGGGCAGAGGGCGGCTTACTGAGTTTTGGCAAGCCATCGAGGGCTGCATGACAGGCAGCCAGGGGCAGATAAATATAAATTTCCTAAATTTTTTAGAGACCCCATGGGCCGGATAGACTGGTCTGGCGGGCCTCGTCCGACCCGTGGGCTACATTTTGCACACCCGTGGCCTATAGAGTGTTATAGGACTGAGGATCTAGGTGGTCTGAGGGATTTCAGGGAATCTGAGGGATTCTTGCCTTGTTTTGTCCAACAGATAGATTGATTTGTAACAGTGGCGTTCAGTCCTGATTGGGTCAGGAGCTACCTGAGCAGTCAGTGTTAACGAAATTGCGCATGGAGAGAGAGCGAGCGAGCGAGCATTGCATTATTGAGGAACGCTAGAACGCCTTGACATTTTCTGCAAAGGGCTACAGGTGCTAAGTTGAAGAGTCTCTTATTGCTCACGAGTTACAGTCTGGGTGTCACTGGTTGATAAACTTTTCTTTATTGCTTTTCTGTTGGAGGCCGGGAGAGGGGATATATTCAGCATTTGCTGAGATAGCTGTAGAAAATAGCACCTGTGCAGATGCAGTGCAAGAGCTTAACTAGACATCTGGAAAGCCCTGTTGTTGTTTGGACTATGTAAAAATATTAGGAGCCAATGCTTAACTTCCAGTGAAGGTACCCAAGGCAGAGGGGTGTAGCTGGCTTAAGAAACATAGTAACCTTCAGATTGTCCTTTTAGGGAGTACAGAAAATTGCATTCTCTTGGGTTACTTCCTTCAACATCCCAAACCTGGACCTAGATCAACCAGAGAAGAGACTCCTTATGGGTTTGTCTTAGGATTTACATTATAAGTGCAAGTACAGGTGCTGGGGAGATTATGAAGTGTTGTGTGGATGCCCATAGGGTAAAGTCATGATCAGCAGAGTCCAGTGATGACATCACTAGCAAAACTCAGGGATTTGATTAAAGGTGTTCCCAGTAAAGGGAGAAATGACAAAGCATTTCAGGTAGCTGTGTTATCATCAGGGGAAGATTCATACTGAGAGACCCAAGAAAACAACGAGAAACATTTAGTCAAATATTGCTTTAGAAAATGTATTTGTGATTCTTAAAGACCTCATAATTGGTTTCAAACAAACTTGGTAAAAACTACCTTCTATCAAATTTAAATACAGCAGATATATTACCAGATGTGTTTGTTTCAAGTGGAAGCATTTTTTTACATGCAGCATTTGCAGGTCTGGGCTAGTGAGAATGCAAGACTGGCAAGAAACAATCATGCAACTAAAGGTTTGCATCAGTTGTTTGCAGACTGGGATATCTTGACTTTCCACAATTAACTTGTTCAGGCAGAAGGTAGTCTCTGTGGTGCCACCCTGTCTTAAGCTTCTGCCTGACTTCAGGTTAGCATCTGAGTACCTCTTCTTCAGATAACTGGCTTGTGTATCTAAGAACACCATGCCACGATCACAGCTTAACTCGACATGGCCAAAACACAGAATATATAAAGTTGGGAAAAGAAATGATTAGCAGGCTTAACTGTGGGCTTTGCCACCAGTGTCACCACAGGTGGTGACTCTAAAACACTAATAAAAAGCCTTGTAAACAGCATCAATCCATCCTGAGGATTAGGTAAAGACATTCATGCTAAGCATGTTGGACTTTGAGGGCAGGTCTTTGAAGTTGCCCATCTCCCCTATTCCTATTTGTATGGCAAATGTTAATATTTGATGTTTGCTGAATAACAGCTTCATTTTCACTGTGCAGTTCAAGTTTTATTCCTCCTTAAAGCCTGGCAACACCAAACATAAGAATTCATTTAAAAAAAAAATATTTTCACTCTTTTGCTAAAAGCTGCCCTTGGCTGGGAGAGAGTGGGGTGTATTGACTGCAAAAGAAATGTGTTGTGCTCTGAAAGAACTATTATCACTGCTCACATTGCAGTCACAGAGCTGGGCTACTTCACAGATTCCAAAACCATAATTGCTGGCTGTTGCCTATACTGTGAAACACTTTATTAAGTCTTCAGAGTCATTAAGACTATGTAGGGAATTTATGGGAGCTCAGGTCATATTGCCTGTTTGTTTACATAGCCAAGGGTTGGCCAAAATGTGGCCTGCAGAGCTCTGCAATGAAACCCACCCTCACCAATATATGAATGTGAGACACATGGAAGCCACCAGTTTCACTGTGTACAATGACATCTTCATTGGAGCTGTCTGGAACATTGCATTCTGGGATATATGTGTGTTCCAATGGGCTACACTTCTGGAATCAGGGTGGACAGGAGCTGGGCAAAGTCCAGAGTTTCTTGATGGACACAGTCAACATCAGTCAAATCCTGGAAGCCTGAATCATTAGCTTCCCACTGACTTCCATGAAAGAAGCACTGACTTTAGACTGGGAAAACACTTTTGGGAATTGATTCCATGTGTTTTAATGGAAGATTGTTTCTTGTGTACTTGGTTCTGGGATACTGGAGAGTTCTGGTATTGTGTAGGCTAGCTGGAAATTTGCTCTTTGACAAACATCATGACACAGCAGGGTATCTCAGAGAGGTACTTTGGACCCAAACTAACTATCAAATCCAATCCTTTATTTTCAATGAAATTTACACTCCACAAATACAGTGTAGTGCGATGACCCTATCCTCAAAAGATGCTGTCTTCTGTGGCTCATATTAAGTACACCAAATGAGACTGTCACACTGGCCTGTCTAGTCAATAGAGATGGTCACCATGAGCAACTGCTTCCCTACATCAAACTTACTGTTTCTGATAGACTGGTTTTGGGTGGAGTGTGTAGGTATTTGTGTTCCAGAGAGAAGAGGAGGGTGATACTGCTATTGAGAGCAAAAAGGAATTCTTCTGTAGCCCAGGTGTTGGAGACCCATGTTTTAAAAGCTGAAAGATAGGGCATCAGCTGTTCAGATGTGTGTGCATGCATCTTTTAATGCATATAATAATTGTGGCTTTGGTCTGCAAAGAATGCAGTTGTTACAACATTATAGAAGAGGTTACTATAAAGCAACTCAATCTAAACATTGTCTCTGTAACTGTACAGATAGATATTCTCTATATATCTTTTCTGTAACTATTTTAAATCTTCTGGTCTCTGTTTAGTATCATTATTTGTGTTTTCAGCCACAGACTAGATCACTGATTCTCAGCCAGGGTACTATGGCACCCTGGGTTGCTTTGAGATCCTTTCAAGTGTGACACAGGGTGCCATGAAATGTTTGTAAACCTAACAGTACAAACATGATTCACAAGATAAACCTAGAGATTTCAAATACAAGCCAGAGTTGTGGTCTTCCTGAGTTTAATGTAACTGCAAAACTACTTTATTATTTTTCTGTAGTCAGAAATGAGTGATGACTCACACCTGGCTGTGACAGGGGGCCACTCCTGGGGCCGGGTCACAGTACTGGCCTGCCCATCTGTTTAGGGCAGTCTTCCCGGTCTTTCCTGCCATGCCTTTGATGTAATGTAAAATGGTATTATAATAAGTGGGAGGCTGCCCATTTAGACCCCAATGCCTATGACTCCAACCTCCCCATATCATGTATCAAGCCTCGCAGATGGCATCCTTGAATTGCTCTATGCTCCACTCAAGGCTGGGCCAAACTCAGTCTCTTGCTAGGCCTCATACAGTTGTCTTTTCTCTTTGCCCCAGTGGGCCTCATTCACACCACCTGCTTTCACTGGGTCTTTTACATGCTGCTCCGCACAGGACCACACTCAACCTGCCCTGCTCCGTTGAGTGGCTCCCGTAGGACATCAGGCTTCTGTACTTCCACTCCTTGGCCTTGCGGTGCACAGCCTCTTGGGCCCCCTTGTGACCCTCATCTGCACAGTGACCAGCCAGTTTGCCTCACCCTGAGCAGAGTTCTGACCCAAGCCCCTTTCCAGGTAACTCACTCTCTCATTAGAGCCAATTTCTCGTCCCTTTTATCCACGATTCCCACTGAGCCACGTCACTCAGGCCCACTTGTGGCCTCAGGCATCCAAGGACTTACTTGGACCTAACTGCCCCCTTCCTGGGGCTTCCCTCCATGCTACTAAGACTGCCTATTTACTGGGGCCAACTTCACTACTATGCCCATGCTGGGGCCAACAATACTACGTCTCTCCTTGCTGTATGCCTACAAGCTGTTACACCCCACCCCCACCCCTTGCTAGGCTGGGCCTAGCTCTCTCTAGACCTTAGCCTTCTCCCTGGGGCTCAGGATCCCACTGGGCCTGGAGGAGCCACCTGCCACCCCCATAGTTCCTCCCTTAACTCCAAGCTCTTCCATGAGCAGTAGCTCAGCCAGGTGTTGTTGCACTGGCTGCCAGTAGCAGACTGCTGATTCCTGAGCTAAAATTGAGGCAGCTCAGTTCTCTCCACCAATCACATGGCCCAGCCTGTGGCCATGTGATCTTCTCATCAAGGCTGGCCCATACCTGTCAGTTGCCCTGCTGTCTGCTCTTGCTCTTAAAGTGGCGGGCATTGAAGTTGCTCTACCACGCTGGCATTGTCCAAAAGGTGCTTCAACTCTATCTAGGTGTGTCTTGAGTCTAAAAAGGTTGAGAACTGCTGGACTATGTAGCTGCACCAGAAAAACATCTACCCACCCATTAAAACTATGTGTTTCTGTAAACTAGAAGGGGCAATTGTTGGTCCAATTCCCCATTTTTGGTGCAATTCCCTGGTATCCTTGTTTTAGCACTAATTATACTTAGCACTACTGCTACTGTGCATAGTGTTTTTCCTGTTTGTTATGCTTACAGACCAACGCTCGTGTCAGGCAGGTTAGTAAGTACATTAAGTCCGGCAGGAAATCAGAGCTCAAGGAAATACCAGAGCAAGATTAGAAATCTTCTGCTACTGCTTCTGACTCCCAGACCTTTGCTCTGGCCTCCAGTTTTTCAAAGGCTCGCTTGCATCCTTCCATGTCAAACTAAATCGCTTAACTGACACAAAGCAAGCATCTTCAGGAAAAAAGGCTTTATCTGTCTTGGCTGTTTGCCTTAAACAGCTCTCTGTACAGGAAAGTGAAATACACCATATGCCTCCATTTCCTGATTTGCAGGATATCAAGATATGGCCAGATTTTTATTTATACAGTGGGGTAAGAAATAAAAAGTAGGTTAAACGGAGTTCCAGGAATGTTGTGCCAAAAATTCTGTGCAATTATTGCACCTCATCCCGGTGGTTCCCTGGGCTTTATGAGCAGAATATGTCCATAAGAATGCGATTAGCTACAACAGCACTCCAGGGTAGCCTGGGAATTCCACTCTCAACAAGGAGAGAGGCTGAGCCATGGAAACTCTCTGTTCAGAGGGGAAATCCCTTTTTTTTGGCAAATTATAGCGGTGCACTTGGAATTTCTTTGTCAGGCAAGTGGAATGGAACTGGCCTGGGCTGAATGGCTGGTCTGTGTGATGTCCAAACTCCATTTTTTTCAGGTGCTCATTGCTGAGTTACATGAGCTGATGATTAGCATCTGCACTGTGGGGCTGGAGAGCAGCTGTGGCCATTCTGCTAAGTGCCTGGCTGGAGGGAGCCTGCTGGAGACATATTTCATCCTGCCAAGTTAGGACAGACAGGGGATGTTTCCAGGAACCTCTCATTGTCCACGCTGCTGTCGAAATGGCACCACCTTGGCTTCTGTTTTTGTGAAGGTCGTTGACAGGGATTTTGCCTGGGCAGAGGAGTGAGCAAGGCCGCAGGATTTGATGTTTGCACCACAAGTGTTCTGGTCTCTAAAAGAATTGGGTCCAGATCCTCAGCTAGTGGATGCAGCTCCACTGCAGCCTTTGGAGTTCTCTTGACTGATCCCATCTAACGATGTGGCCCTTGGTGCTCTAGAGGATATCTGTCATGGCAGTATAAGAGGAAGACGGTTGTACCTATTTGATATTATGGTAAAATCCTTTTCAATCTGCAGTTCCATGTGGCAGGAATAATTCCAGCAGCTCTGATAAAAGGAATGTTAAACCCTAAACCTGGCAACTGCTGGAGTGGGCTTCCCTTCCCCCCCCTCCACCCAGGGCCCCAGTGTAACATGTGGCTGGATAATGCACGCACGCACATACGCACACACACATTCACAAATGGCTCCGTTCTGTAGGGAAATTTACAGTTTGTATTTGACAGTGACCATCCATTATGGTTCGGTGCAGCTGTTCATGTGAAGACAGCTTTAAACTCTTCCAGAAATTGTTTGCATTCGTCGGCAGCCATTTCCCCTCCACCCCCTTGCTGGAGCCCAAACATGGGAGGGCACCCCTCACAAATGGCCTTGACCCCCCCTGGCAGGAGTAACATGGAACGTGCTGCAATCAGTTGTGCTGCTTGTTGGCCTTTTCTGTTATGGTCATGGATGTGAGAGCTCCTCCCTGTCCCTTACACTCTCTCTCTCTCTCTTGTCCTGGTGCCAGTTATCTTTTAAATATAACCTCAACATCTCCTTTCTCTGAAAGGCTCAATGTTGTGCCCAAGCCCTACACATCTGCCTATGTCCTCACAAACAGTCGTCTACTTCTGAAAAAACAGCCAGCCACAACTCAGCATTGATTTCATGTTAGGTCTTGGCCATCTGCTCTATAATGTGCCTGCATGGGATTGTCTGGCTAATTCAGTTTGCAGGCTTCTTTGTCTGGGTCTGTCTTCCTCTGTATGCCAGGCAGACAGAACTTAACCACAGGCACAGATGTATGTGGTTATATATACACTTGCATGTCCGCACTTACGCGTCCAGACCTAGTCACCAGTTCCAGTTCCACTGACTTTGCTTTCAGTGGGACTTGTGTGCCTAAATCAGGTAGGTGCTTTGGAAAATCCTATCCTTCACTGTCTGGTAGCATGAATTCCAAAATATAGTTTCTTTTCCTCTTTTTTCTCACTCCTGAGCTGTTAACTGTTAGTAAAGTGATTCCACAATGCACATGCAATCTGAGAGGGCAAGCTGATGAAAACACAGGCTACACTGCCAACTTGCTCATCTGATTTCAGACTGGCCCTTCATCTACCATGTAACCTTTGCAGTGGGGGTAGGTGAGGAAGTCCATAAGTTCAATTTGCTCAATATCTTCTCCATTGAAGAGATTCCCCACCCCACGCCATCAGGAGATGAAGTTGTCCTGATTTAGGTATCGATTCATGTTAGGATCAGTTTTGAACATTTAGCATTTCTCACTCTGTAAGAGGAATAATCTGTAACTCTCTGGGTGTGTCCACAGTACTTATGGAAGTACTAAAGCATGTCGCAGTAACTGCCTGTACTGCTCTGTGAGCACAGTGCATGGTTAGATTTTGCTGCTACGTCGCTATAGTGGCACGCTAAAACGGGAGTGCACCGCTATGTCACTGCTGATCACCTGTAGATCCATGTGATTGCTACATACCTGTGGTGTACTATTTGGCGACATAGCACATTACTACATTGCTGTAGGGCGACATGTAAACGCATCCTATGTGTAATATGGACCTCACTGTATAGTAGGATCTGCCTCATAGTCCTCAATCAGTTTATTCTTAGGCACCCCTATGTGGGTGGGTGGTACTATTATCCTCAGGCACCCCTATGTGGGTGGGTGGTACTATTATCCCAGCTGGGCAGCTAGGGAATTGAGGTACAGAGGCCACACAGCTGGAAAGGCAAGTGGAACTGAGTGCTCATCTGTTCTACCACTGGACAGTCCATTTTCTTTGCTGAACTTAACAAGAAAGGGAGGCGCTTATGCAGGCAGAAATAGGAATCAGAGTGAATTTTGAAAGTGTATTTTTAAATGTAAGCATTTAGTCTCTCATGTCCTGGGCTGGCTGTAACCTACAGGGTTATATGGATGTCCTGGACTCAAGGAGTCTTGTGGCTACTGTTGCTTGGCATATCCTACAGTAGCATTCAAGAGACAAACATAGTCTGGGTTCCTAAAGACTTACTGTGCTTTGCACAAGTCCGCTGGGTTTGATTCCAAGACCAGTTTATTAACCCCTCAGAAGGAGCATCAGCACCCAGCACTGGTCCCTTCATCCAGTGAAGTAAGCCCTCATGACTCGGAAGGCAGTTGAGGGTGGCAAGGCCAAGGTTGCTCCAGGCTCTGTCTGGGACATCCAAGAATCCTGAGTGGGAAAAATATGGACAGCATATAGGCAAAAAATACACTTAAAAATGTAGAGCAACTCAGCTGTTTATAGCCAGGGGCTTTTACCCAGCTGTTGGTTTCCAATAGAGTATTACGATCAGTAATTGATACCCTAGGATGTCTCTACACAGTCCCTAGAGAAGAATGGCCCAGACAATATTTTTTCCCAACTTTCTGGAAAATTGAGCCCCAGCTGGGGCTAATAAGTGCTTTCATTAAAATACTGAGCTTAATCCAAAGCCGAGAATAATGTCCCCTCTGTGCTGCAGCTCTCCTCAGCCCTGACATGGGCTATGCTTTTTAACAAGAAATGAAAGGAGGATAAATAGATACTTTTCGCTCCAGCATTATAATAGCACCAATGTTAGGTCCCTATGAGGTCAATGTTTTTTTGATTGCACAGTGGAATGTGTTCTTGTTTTTTCCATGCAATGCACTCTTTCCAGAGATGAAGACAGAGGACTGCAGCCAGTGTGCCCCTTGTGGATCTCCTCCTCTTCCCTCATCCATGCCCATGGGTGGTCCAGAAGAAAACGGGGCAAGAAAGCTAGCCTGAGGGCTATGTACATGCCAGGCACATGTTGGCCTGCAAGGCAGAGTCAAAACCATTCCATGATTTTAGCACAAAGGTTTGTTTTGTCCTCCTGGTGCTTCATTTTCCTCCAGCCGCAGCAACGAGATTATTACTAATATTTACTCATGTGGCACTCCTCAGATGGAGAGACCATTTAGAAACCATGTGGCTTTGTCCTTTCAGGTCAGAATGGTGTTCTCCATTCTTACTCCATCTGCGTACAAAAAATTCTCCCATCCTCCCTGGCCACGGGCTTTGGGCTACAAAGTTCTGGGAACTAAAAGTGAATCACCAGAGCCCCCTTTCCCCATCTTTGGACACAGAGCCCTGCTTCACTTCCAGAAGCAAGAAACTTCCCTTTGATAATTTCACAGGAGTGAGAAACCAGTTAGAATAAAATCAAGAGTCCCCACAGCCAAGTTCATCCCTTATCCCCTACTCATTTTTCTTTTAAAGATGATTCTAGCTCTTTTTGATTAGTGCTTCTCTGCTACCACTGAGCTGTGGACAGGAATCAAAGCTGTGAGTCTGGGCTTCTGTGAGAAGGGACATTTTCATGGCATTTCTGGCAGAGATGAGAGCAAGCAATGCCAGCTGGAAATCTCAGGAGAGTTATTTGCAGACCCAACAGTTCAAGAAAATCAAGAAAGAGGGTCCTCTGAAGAGGAAATTATGTGACTTCTTGCTGTACTTGGCACCAACGTGCTGGTGCTACTGCAACGAGTACTCTGGGCATGCAGAGGTGGGGGTAGCTAGGCTTTGATAGTTTAGGGCAGTTTTGGGAGAACATTAGAACTTAAGGCTGCTTCTCTGACGTGAACTGAGGTTCAGTTGTTTAGGATTCTTTTACTCCTTGTCTTTTCATCTTGAGATCTAGCTTTCTCCATGCTCCCTGCCTACAAAAGGAAAAGAATCCCAGGTAATTCAAATTACTAACAGTGCAGAGAACCCAGGAAATTCCTCTGAACATACATAGCCCCAGTAGGTACCATCTTGGAAGGCCTGTAATTCACTTATCCTTGTGAATAATTGACTTATTCTTATACTGCAGGTGGCTTCAGTACTCTGTGTTAATCTCATATTCCTTCTAGGATTCCTTCCTAGATTCAGTGATATTTCTTTTTCATCATTTAGTCAACTACGAATTGCAAAGGGACAAACTCTGATACTTCTATTCTAATTCTAAGTAGCACCTTATTCTATAAAGAGCTGTGCTGATTTCAGAGACTGTCCATGAGCAGGGATCCAAGTTTTCCATTTCCTACAGAAAAACAGAAAAAAACCATGGATTTTCCCTTTTAAGAGAGAAACAGATTTTTCATTTTAATGGAGATGGATTTCCACTCATGGATTTTCCACTTTTGCAAAGAGCCCTTTGAAGGCTGACAGCTTTCCAGCCTGCAAGAGCTTCTTGCAAAAAGGGTGGTAAACCCTAAGCTCTGTCCTGAGGGGGAGGGAGAGGAGGAAGCAGCATGGCCTGAGACTCTGTCAGCCAGGGCTTGGCTCAGGCACGCTTTCCCCCTTGGAGACTTTGATGTAAGTAGGGCTTGCAGGGGGCTGGGGGTCAGCTGGGAGAGGGTGGTCAGCTGGGGGGGGGGTTCAGCTGGGAGGAGGTGGTGGGGTGTGGGTCAGGGATGAGGGCACCAGCAGGGTTGGCAGGGGGCCATGTGGGGTGTGTGCAGGTGTGGGTGATGGCCAGGGCTGGGGGGCATTGGGGACTGTGGGAAGAGCCAGTGGGGTGGGTTGGGTACAGGGCAGGGGTGTGTAGATGGGGCGGGGGGGCTGAGGGAGCAGGGTGGTGTCCACAGGAGACCCAGGTGGAGGGCTGGCTTGGCCTGGCCTGATGGTGCATGAACTGGGAGCTGTGCACTAACAAGCTGGGCAGGAAGACGACCATGGAGGCATGGAGTCGCACACCATCAGGCTGGGTGGGCTCCTGCTTGCCTCCATGGGCAGCTTTCCACTAGAGTGCTGGAAGCCCCACATGGAGCCATGGAGCCCACTTGGTCTGATGGCGTGCAGCTCCCAGTCTACGCAGCATCAAGCTAGGCCAGTTGGCTCCATGCCTCCATGCTGGGCTTTAAACACTCCAGTGGGAAGCCACCCATGGAAGCAAAGAGCCCACCAAGCCCGATGGTGCACAGTTGTTGCCTGTAGTGCCACGATCCACAAATGCTGGTACGGAGACAGTTTGGTCTGGTTCAAAGGCGCACACCAGCAGGCTGGGCCAGCTCTGTGCCAGCATGCGCTGGTCTTGGGTATCATCCAGAGGCATGTGCCACCGGGGGCTCTACCTGCCACACCCGTGAGCATCCTAAGGGCCCACTGCTTGCTGCTGCTGAGCTGCCAGTGACGTGGGTTGTGCACCACAAACCCCACACCTGCCCACAAACTTCACATACTCCAATACCCACACCCCCTCCCACAAACCGCACATCCACCCACAAACCCCACATACTCTCATACCCACATCCTCTCCACAAAACCCACTTTCCATCTACTCCCCTTCATAACCCCTCACAAACCCTACACCTGCTCACAACGCCCCCAC
>NW_017728914.1:20818230-20825916 GCF_001723895.1 Crocodylus porosus
TTTAAAATATATTTTATTATAGTGATTCAGGCACTGGTAGGCTTCCAAATTGCTTTAAAACTATAAATATATCAATAAAACATTGTATTCAACTGACACCTATATTTATAGTGATCTTTTGTTTTAATCACAGATTTTGGGAATTTTATCAAAGAATTTGTGTGGGGGTTTTTTTCAATCAGAGAATTTGCTATATTTTTAGCAAAGAAAACCAGGATCCCTGTTCACACGTAAGGTAATATTTAACATGGCTAAGAGATATTGAAGTCTGGTTCCAAGTGTCATGATGCCTCAATAAATGATGCAGTTTAAAATCCTAGAAGTACATACCTCCCAGAAGGCACCTTGTAGGGAACTGACTTCATTGCCCTAATATCTAACGCTAGCTCTCCCTTTTCTACTTTATTTCACTGAAGCGTGTTGTCTAATCTCACCATAGATGAGGCATCACAGGCCTGTTTCTTTGTGATATTTTCATTCATCTTACTTTTCATGTCATTTCTTCTTACAAAACAGCACCAAGTAAAACTACTCTGTGCTCCACATTATCATTCTCTTGTGTGTACACATAATTTTTATCACCTTAAATTTTAGAGCTGTGTCCACACAAAGATTTTAGAGCTGGGTCAATGGGCTTGACTCCAGTGTCACTTACTCCTATGTAAACCGAGTATAACTTCGCTGAAGTTCATGAGATGAGATGGCAAGCCAGATACAGAAAATGACAAAAAAGCTACATTAAAATCAAAGTTAGAGTTAGAGCTTTGGGAAACTTTTATAAGACAACCAAAAACAGGGTGAAAGATCAAATCTTATATTGCCTAGTACATTGGGTTCCTAGTCCAAAATTAGACTTGCTTTGTGGATCATAACCAATACCTTGAATTACCCCATGGAAGCAGACACATACCAAGCCCAGAGCAGTAATGATATGTGTTCCCAGACATTTATCACACTTGAAAGACAAGTCATTGCCACTGTCTGTAGATTCCCAGAGTCACCCAGGACCATGTATAAAACCTCAGCTGGATTGTTGGGAGACTACATTTTTTTATAACTTTGTCCCTGTTCCTTGGCTATTTTTTGCTTTTACCAGTATCTTTAGTGTAAAAGCTCTTTAGGGCAGGAATGGTCTTTTATCTTTGTCTGTGGACTGCCTGGCTTGGCCCAGTTATGGTTATTCTGAAATATTAAAGCAAAGTAATACTATTTGGTTCTTCCAAAGTCCCGCTCGAATATGGAGGAGTGTCCCCTTTGCATTACACCAGGAGATGTGCCCAGAGTATCACTGCTGCAGCTGTGCCCCTACTGCCAGATGAAATCTGTTCTGATACTTAGCCGGCTGGTGGAAGACAAGCTATTCATTTAGACTGCTGTTAACCCTTTGCAAACGAGGGAGCAGAGGCTGAAACAGGAGGAAAGGGTCAGTCTCCCTCGTGGGTTAAGAAGGAGTCATTTGTTTTGGTAGATGTGTTAGCAGCGGGGTCTGTCGGGGTCTTTCTGCAAAGCCTCATGTACACCTGGAGGCCAAATCAAACCTTTGTGCAAACTCTTGCTCCACAAGAAGAAAAAGCAGCTCAGAGGGGAGTTTATGTAAACAAATACACTTTGGCTACTCAAAGTATTGCTTGTGTGTCAGAGAAGTGAGAACCCTGATGTGTTAGGTGCCTAAATGTCTCTTTAGTTAAACACACACATGGGCCACAGGCATGGACTGGTTTCCCTTCCTTTTCACTAGGGACATGGCATTTGGCTGCTGTTGGCCCCTCCATCACAGCTGCCCCTTTGCCCTCCCCCTGGATTCCCGGACGCATTTCAAGTGCTGCCAGAGCTCTGAGAACCTGCTCGTTCTTCCCCCAAACAGGAGCTTTATTCCAGAGTTGCTTGAGGGATCAGGTCATTCTTTGCAAGTTCTTTCTCACAACTGCAATGGCTGGGGTGGATGAAAGGCGTTTGGATGGAGAGGCTGGCTGTTTACTAGGGTGGGCAGCTTTGGGGTTTTGGATTACTCACTAATTCTGTATAATCCTCTCAGATTCCCAAGGCTTTGTTAAAATTAGCCCACTTGTCTTTCGGCTTGCTTACGTTCCTGATACTGAAATGTAACTTTTGTTTGCTAGCAGAATACTTTACTGTGTGCAGCCTAACAGGAACACCATATAGTACCTCTAAGATACAGTTAAGGAGCAGACTCAGGATTTCAGTGATGTTCTTCCTTCAGGCAGTCCATGTCCATTTTTCTCATTCTGTATGCCCAAAGATTGTTCTTTTTTCTAGCAGTCAGAATGACAGATGCCACCTGGGATCTGCATATGAAGCCATGCTGTTCTGCCTTGTCCCTCATCTTGCCATAGTTTTATCACTAGTGTGTATACTGTACAGGTATCACAGTCCTCTGTTTGTGAGGGGCAGAACTGCTAAACTGTGTGTCATAGGCCCTATTCTGCTCACAGAAAGGGGCAGATCTTTGCTTCCAGGGTCTGTGATTTTGGAGCAGGAGGGTCTGAGTTCTAGTCCCATTGTTGCTGTATAATTCATTGTAGTGGCAGTTTATGGCACAGTCCTAAATGAGAGTGGTTCTTTATTCTCTTGATGATGTATGGGGCTGAATGAGATCTTTCTCCTGGAATTGTCTTGTAGTTATAATGGGAGCATAGTCTTGGATTTAGGAGGTAAATTCTACAGACATGACCCAAACATGTCTATAGAGTAGGTTGACTGAGTGAGGAAGAAGCACTAACTGGTCAAACCAAGCCCGTGGACTTGGACTGGGATCTGAATTTTGCAGCTGTGGCCTGTCGCCAGTTTAAAGTTCAGATCCTATGAAACATTCATTTCTCCTTTCTTTTTTGTGGAAGTGCTTGTCTGGGCTGGATGACTGGCAGCTGTCCTGGCTGCTAGAGTGATCCCATAATCCCATGATGCTCGAGAGCACTGGACATGAAAAACTGGAAAAGACTGCATTAACAGCTGATAGAGCTCCATGGGGCTGGTTGTGTCAGGCCAGCACAATTGGTACTTCACTGGATTTTCTGAACTGGTCTTGTATGGAAAAATATGAGCAAATTATGCTCTTTGTCAACTTTAATTCACTAAAGATGATCATTTCACAGTCACTTTGTAGACTAATCTATTCCAGGATAAAGTATTTCCTCCCTAGATATGCAAAGAGAAGACCTTATGGCGGAAGAAGACTTATATGTTGTAGCAAAGTCAAAGTAGCTGTTAATAGACATGAGAGAATGAGCCACATGGAGGAAATATAATGATGGGAAGGACCTCAAGATGATTGTTTTAGATAGGCACTTAAAGGTTTGGATGTGTATTTGAACCATCTGATCTTGCAAATGTGGGCTGCAAATCTAAGGAGATGCTCTCTGTCTCTTGCCAGAAGTTTCAAGAATTTCCATCTTGTCAGCAATTTCAGTCATGTTGTCTGGATATGTATTCAGTTTGTTGGTGACTCTGCTGTCTGATTATGTGTAGGGTTAGTTGTGGGAATGTATATTTCTGTGGCGTCAGAACGATGGCTTCATCGTTGATAGTATTTTGTTTTTTACATCACAAAATGGTGACGTTTTTATTTGTGGAAAGTCTACAGATTAAAAAAAAATCAGATCCTTTTGACCGTACAGGGAATGCACATCTTCTTACATTGTCTGAATGAAAAGTTAATGATACGCTGACCTTTCAACTTTTGAACACCTTCATGGGGGTCATTTTCCATACGTAAATGGTGCTGATATGAAACAGTATGCTTGCTTGGTGCTCAGAGGGATGGTCTTTTGCATGAAGCATGTACCCAGAAAACAGGTGGTCTGGGCACCATATGCAGTCCATCACAAGCTGCCTACATGTCTTCTGGCAACTCCTTCCTCCTTTGTGTGCCTCAGTTTCCTTTTAGTTTCCTACAGTAAATGAGTAGCAATAGATGCTATAAGGTTTTGCTAACAGTGCATGTAATGTGCTTTGATATCCTTGTATGGAGACTGCATTAGAAGCTCAAAATATTCCTAATAAGACTAATATTACCACCATCAGAAACTTTCTACTGTACCTGTCCACTTAAGCTTTTTAGGATGCAAAAAATCTTCATGGCTTGGTCAGCTTGCCTTTCTTTTGCCTTTTCCCTAGAGAAATAACCCTCCTTAGATTCATCTTCGTTATAAAAAGAACGAGCTAGGAGATAAAATATTTGAGGTCAGGGATCTGCCCAAGCCTAGCAGCTCATTGATTACAGCACACCAGGTTTTGCAGCTAGTGGTACACTAAAGAACAATACAGCTAATGTCACAGGTGGTCACCTTTGACTACCTGGCCCAGATGACCTTTTACACTGGGTTTGGCCTTTGGCATCAGTCTAGAGGAAGGCTCTAACACATGTGTCTGAAGACTCACCAAGATGCCTTGTGTCCACCCTATGAAAAAGACTGTGACTAAGACAGGGCTGTCTAACATGGTAGCTCTCCCCAGCCTCTTTTCCCTGTTGATTCCAGCCCATGGGCCCACAGAACAACTGCAGCATAGGTTCCCTGCCGCCAGCACTACTTTCACCTTGCGAGACTTTGAAACTCACAGTGAACCTAAGCTTCAAAGTTTTCAGGTGGATGAGATTCCAACAGCCCAAGGGTCAAGGGTGCTTTGATTCAAGGCTTTGCTTCAGGCCTGTCTTGAACTGAAACACTTCAGGGAACACCCTTTCTTCATCACAATTTTTTGTGTCTGATCTCCCATGAATAGGCTCCACTGCTTCTGCTCTGTGGCTGGGATTTGTCACTATTCATGATAATAAAGAAGGGTGGGAGATTCTGGAGGGGTATTTCCACTCTCCTTGACACAGATGATAGATTGTTTCAGTAGGAGACGGCACAGGAAGGAAGAGAGGGGAGGGGCGGTTGGAAACAGGCTCATCATGAAGACTCTGCATGAGTCTGCTGAAGTGTGTGGCCTGGTTTGTGCAGGATGCAGGCTTTCCTATGGATTCTCCTGAAATGAGGGAACAAACAGTACTCTTGGAGGGTAGCAATGAAAAAGCCCCCTCTTTTAATTCAGGGGTCCATCTCTTTCATGAGAACGGGTCCTTAAAAGCCCCTGTCTCTCTCTAGTAGCTGCAGTCAGATATCCAGCAGTGATGAGCTGGTTTTCTGTGTTTGCTTTATTTGTCATGTTGAGCTGGCAGGGTTGAGTGCTCCAACTGACTGAGCAGCCGAGCTGGCAGCAGGAGCATCCAGACAGTTCCTGAACAGCAGCATTAATGTATGTGCAGGTACAGTATGTAATGAGATTTGAATGCTGGTCTGTGTTCATGTGTGCATGTGTTCCTGGGAAAGTTGTCTGACTGAGTGGTTAATGCATCTCAGTTACACTCAGGTCCCAAGGAACAGCCTTGCAGAAAAATTGAAAATCTGTAAAGAATCCACTTAAGTTGGAAACACCATTTGGTTTCCTTCACCGTGGGACGCTTGTCAATATTGCCCTTTGTTACTATCAGAGGGTTAATGCCTTGGCAGTTGTTTCAGCCTCCAGATGCAGGCCAAGCTTTTTTTGAAAGATGATTTCTTTGCCATTGGGTTAATTGTCAAGTTTCTGCCTGACCTTGCAAGTGTCTTAACAGGAACAGAAAGAAATTAGTGCAAAGGGAACGGTCTTTTGGGGATTTTTTGTTTCCTAGGAATGAATCCGATACATACTTTATTTCTGTGAGGATGTATCATCAGAACTCCCTCCCGCCATGGCTCGGGTTTAGAACTCAGATCCTTTGAGGGGAAAGGATGGTACATTACTATGAATGTTTTGTACTTTTTGGAGTTGGAGGAAATGGAGCACAGAGGAAAGCAACTTGCGTAAGCCAGTTGCGGAGTCAGTCACTTTCATAGTGGAATGGGCATCTTAATTTCCTGACTTGAACTATAACGTGAACCATGCTTCCACTCAGACCTGGAAGGAAAACCTAGGAGTCCTGTCTGCACTTCTTGTTTTAAGCTATGAGTGACATGCCTTTCTAGAGCCAAGAATATCATACATTCCTGACTCCCGCCCCACTGCCCACAGTACCCCTTTTAAGTGAAGTGATTGGCTCAAGGCTCCCTGGCAGGTAACCGAACCGACTCCATGTTGTTCTATTCCCATGCATGCCACTAGGAATTTCCTCTGGTACTTTTCAGTTCATTAGCGTGCTGCTGTCTGACACCACAAGCCCTCAGCAGCTGCTTCCACCAGGGCTGTTGCAGTGGCTGTAGCATAGAGAAGGGCACACCTGTTCAGCGCAAACTCCCTGTTCTTTAGGAGCTTTGCAACTCAACTACAGACATCTGCTGTGAGCTGAAAGTTGGCGCTAGAAACATTTGGCCTAGGAATGAATTTATTTACTTTGTACAGGATTTTTGTAATGAAGCCTAGGTTGGAACAGCTCACTGATCTCTTTAGTCCAATATCTTGTCTCTGACAGTAACCCATGCCAGTACTCCATAGGCAAGCGAACAATCCCCACCATACACCTAGTCATTGATATAATACGTTCCAAAGTAGGGTAAAAAAATACCTTGCAAGCTTCAGCTGATGATCACATTTGCCCTAAAACCTCAGAACCAGCATCATTTTGTGTCTGGTTTCACAATATTTTTCAGGCTGGTTGGAGAAAAAGTTCATGCACTTGTTTAACAGAAGTCATTAAGTGTCTTAAAGTCATAATGGTTGCTTGTAGGTTAAAAAAAAAAAAAAAGCATCACTTTACCTTAAACTTGCTGCATTCCCGTGCAGAGCGTAGCACGTGCCCAGAAGAGACAGTGCGTTACCTGGACCTGGCTTACCCAGCGTCTGTATAAATCAGGTGCTTTAGTGGGGCTTTTTTGGCTCTTTTATCTAATAGCTGATTGAATCAGCTATTCCCAAGAGGATCTGCTACTCTTCTCAAGAGGATCTGCCACTGGAAGCTTTATCCATGTCTAGTGCTATCTCCTGCCAGCCTGCAAGCATTCGAACTTGGCTAAGCATGAGTGTATGTCACAGGCCATTCCCTTGAGAGACTGTCAGCCAAGTAGATTTGATAGCAGCACAAAAACTCTGCTGCCAGAATTAGATGCGAAGGTTAAAAGTATACGTGTGCCCTCCTGGTGGAAGCTAGAGTGGAGCCGCGACTGATGTGTGGTCACAATATGGGTATGCGAGTGTTTGGACTTTGGCTTCTCAGCTAGAGCCAAAATAGATGCCCATGTGATGTCACATCAAATTTTCACAGGGTCAGACCACAGCTACTTCATGGAGATTGAGCTCGACGCAGGACTTGTCATCTGACAGCACGATGCAGTACTCTGCCTCTCTTTTCATGAATTCTCCAAGGTCACTGTGGCTCTGGCTATAACTCTAGAAATACCTTTGCTAGTTTGCTGCATTTCCACAGAGTGGCTTAATGTGGCTGGAGAAGCAGGGGTAAGAATAAGAATGTCTTTGTCATTTTCTGAGAGCCCTCTTGATCCTGTTAGGTGCCTGAGCAGCTGTACAGACCAGCACCTCCACTTATAATATTACAAGAGTGGGAGGGATCAAGTAGAAATTAGGGATGCTTCTAAATATGAATCCATCCAACTGTTGCAAAAAATTGTGGTCCGTTTCTTGGAGGCCACTAAAATCACAGACACACACTCATTAGATGGCAGAAAAGGTGTATTTGCAAATAGGGTCAGAGCA
>NW_017728914.1:20826111-20857361 GCF_001723895.1 Crocodylus porosus
TGCATGAGAAAGGCTAGGGAGAAGCTGGGGGAGAGTCTGCGATTTAGTATGAGAAGAGCTGTGGCAAGGCTGGGCAAGGAGAAAAGTCCTTGGCAGTGTTTCTTTCTTATCAGGCGCAAGATGCAAGCTGTGCATTTCTAACAATACTCCATTTCTAACAATATTCCATTTCTAACAGAACCCTGAATGTCACAAGGCCTTCCAAGATCCTCCAGTTTTCCTTTCAATTTGTAAGGCTCATGTGTTATCCTGTCCTGTAAAATGGAGATGATAGCACTTACATACTAGAAAACAAGACACGCATTTCCATAATGCCTTTAGGTCCTTGAGTAAAAGAGCATTGTAGAAGTCTCTCACTCTCATACACATACACAGCAACACTTTCCAAGTTGTGAACCTAAGAATAAGCATATACATTTGTAGCTGATCTCAGTAAATATATAACAGGTCACCATTACAGCCATTCCGAAAATTAGCTTGGTGGTATCTGCCTAGCCTTACTTTATGTCATTCTGATAATTTGGGGAAACTTATGAATTCTGACCAATGTTATGAAATAATGGTGTTATTGAATGCCTCTTACATGGGATGCTTACTTCAGAGATGCCTAATTAGCTCCACAGTAAAGCATCACTGTCTATACATGTGGAGCTATTAGGCCAGAGTAAACTAATTAACTCTGTCATAAGTTAGTACTGCTTGACACAAGTAGTATTGTATGGCAGAATTATTTACTTCACCACAACGCACGTGTAAAACGTGACTGTGGATGGCTGGGGCATGAGGGTGCTATTGCAGGGGCTGCCTGGTGGCTAGCCCCATGCTGTAGCACCCTTGTGCCCCTCCCAGCCCCTCTGTAGCATGGTGTACCAGGGCAAAGAAGCCCAGCTGACCACCCAGGCTCCCTGCCAACTAGGGCCATGCTGCCCCAGCTCAACATGTAAAAGCTGTGTCTGGGAGCAATAAACTATGGAATGCATTGCGTCTCACCGATTTCACATGTAGATGCACCCAGTAGGTAGTAACTTGGCCATAGACTAGGGGTGGGCAAAATGGCAGATCCGGCCAACAGCCAGACTCCATGTCCCAGCAGCCCCAGGGCTGGGGCCGGTTTCCATGGAGACCCCAGTAACAGCCGTGATGTGATAGCACAAGGTCAGGGTTTCCATGGAGATTGGCCCCAGCTGCCTTGGCAAGGAGTGTGTGGTAGGGTATGGAGCTGGTCTGAGGCCAGGCTGGGATCTTACGGCGGTGATGGTGTGGTCTGGAGCTCGGGCAAAGCCGTGACCTGCTGCCTGCACGTCTTGGCCCGGAGCATGCAGGCTGCAGATCGTGGCTCTGCCTTGGCTCTGGACCATGCTGTCACTGCCTAAAAATCCCAGCCTGGCTATGGAGCAGCTCCCCATCCTTCTGCATGCCCTGCCAAAATTCCCCCACACCAGGAAGAAGCTACAGAAACCCCCGCCCTGCACTGTCATAGCACTGCTGCTGCTGGGGTCTCCATGGAAACCAGCCCCAGTCATGCAGGCAGGGGCTGTTGGGAAATGGAGTTCACTGCTGGCTGGATCCAGCCTGTGGGGGCAACAGAAGTTTCAGAGGAAGAAACAGCGGTGCAGGGTTTTGGAGGGAGAAGGAATTTTTTTTTTTACTTGGGTCAGCATAGTCAAAAGAAGCTGGCTGCAGGGGGAATTGAGAATGGACTCCACAGGATTGGGCACTAACCCAAATGCTGAAGAACACTTGCCAGGGGTGGAGAAACCAATGCAAGAGTTTTATTGCTTTGCCTGTATATTTCTTGAGTAAAAAAGTGTGAAGAATTTGGCTTAGCTGTTTTTCTTCTAGGCCCATCAAACTCAGCCCACCCACTGTCTGCCCAGAACACAGTTGTTAAGAGTCATCGATTTTTATCTGGATGTGGTCTGTTGTCTCTTCTGAAGGGGGTTGTGGTGGTCTGTGACAGCAGCCTTGTTTGGGGGCTGTCTGCAATCTTTGGTGCAGTCTCCATGTTATGTGCTTTAACTAACGGGCGTCCCTGTGGAGGTAAGCTGGAAACTAGGGCTATGCGAAATTTCACCGGCAGTTTTGTTTTCGACACTGTTTTGACTCATTTTGAGCTTGAAACAGGGAAATTGAAATGAAACAGAGAGCTTTGAAACAGCTTTGAAATGAAACGAGGCAAGTCAAAATGTTTTGAAATGTTCTAAATGTTTCAGGTTTCGAAGCTCAAGCTGCACTGGCCAGCAGGGAAACAGAAACTAAAGTAAGGAGAGGGAGTGGGAAGAGGGACGAAAGGGAGGGGAAGCTGTGCCCTCATTATTGACTGTGTAGCTGGCCAGTGACTGTCATCCTTTCCTGAGGCCCCTTCCAATCTCAGCGCTTGGGGGAAGGGATGGAAAAACTGCATAAAAGGCAGCGTTGTTTGAACTGCCCTGCTTTCTGCCTTGGTGTCAGGTGAGTGAGGGCGCACCTTAACACACACACCGTGTCACCCACCCATGTCATGGGTTTTGCCTGTCAGCAGCGAGAGGTGCAAGGGTTCTGGGTTCTGCACCTCTTGCTGCTGACAGGCAAAACTCATGCCGTGGGTGCTTGTGCAACTGTGTCTGTCATGGGGCACAGAGGGGTGAAAACTGCAGGCCTGCTAGGCCCTGCTGTGGCCACAAAGCCTCCCAGCTGTCAAGGAGATCAGTGCAGGGCCCCAGCACCCAGATTCTCCTTGCACCTATCTCCTTGACAGCTGGCAGGCTTTGTGGCCACAGCAGGGGCTAGTATGCCTGTAGTTTTGATCATACTGTGGCTTAACACATACACGTGACATGAGTTTTTTGCTTTCAAGACTTTCAGGTGCATTTTCTCTGAAACTCTTGCACGTATCTCCTTGAAACTTGGCAAGCTTCTTGCCCTCAGAAGGGGCTATCATTCCTGCAAGCTTCATCCAAATCAGGCCAAAAATGACAAAGTTATAGGCTTTAGTTTTAGGTTATAGTTTTAGGTTTTGAGCTTCCTCATCATAGCCTATGGGTGAAACGTCGAAACAGCGAAACTTGTGACGAACCAAAACGGAACGCTGTTCAATCCAAACACAAGTCAAAATGGAACGGTGCCGTTTCGCACAGCCCTACTGGACACCCCCGGTGCCCACAGTGCTGCAGCTCAAGGAAAGGGCGTGCTGAAGCACTGGGAGTGTGGGGGAGCTGGGACTAGTTTCTGGGCCTAGCCATTCACACCAGGAGGTGTCTCCTCTCAGAAGAGACTGGGAGACAGAGGGTTTGCACCCAGAAAGTATGCCTAGATTCTGGAAACCAGAGGTCTTGCATGGTTTTTGGTCAAGGTCAGGAGGCTTGAAGTGCACATCATGTTAGGACCTTAACCCATATGGCTGGCAAGTAGCCAGAAAAGGGATAATCTTCACAACTAAGTCTGTGACAGTCATCCCCAGAGAGTCCAGTCTCACCTGTTGCACCCTGAGGGGGCAGCTCTGCTCAAAATGGGACGTAGAGCAGAACAGCAGAGGGTGCTGTCAGTTGTACTTGTGGTGCAGGGATACTTGGAATAGCAGGGTTTGTATACAGAGATGTGTGGGATCCAGGCCCAGGGTAGTAGTGTATTGGCAGAGTGGGTGCAGGAGCCAGGACAGGAATAGCAGGGGATTTTTGCTTACAGTCAGGGTCACGGTGCACTAAAACAGCGCTGAGTGCAAACCTGCAGTGTCTGCCCAGCTTAGGTTTGACATCGGTCAGCTCTGTTGGCCCCTCAGTTTTCTGAGTGTCAGAATTCATTTGCAACATGATGGTGATAAAAATACGGGAAAGGAACTCAAAATACTGGGATGAAATGGCCCCAAATCTTTGTCAGCACCTTGCAGGTATTGTTTTTCTGCTCCCCCTCAGAGTTTTACTGCCTCTTTAAAACAAAGGCTCCCAGTCAGTGCAAGTCTCTCACTACTTACAAGGGATTCTTCATTGTGGTGCCTTTAAAGCATGATTAATTGGTAATGAATGGCACAGATTCCTTGGTACATAGTGATCTGCCTCTAAAATTCAAAAGGGCATGGGGCTATCCGTGTTGCTTCTCTTTCAGTGTCAGGTTGTTAAAAAGGTATTCTTAAGCTTTGTTAAGCAAATGTAAATTTTGGATCCTCCATGAAATGGCCATTGTGGAGTGCCAGTTGTTTACCCCATCTCCCTCTTGTTACCAATACACCTCGAAGCACCTACACAAGAAACTGTCACTCACCCCTTATTGCTGCACTGCTTTGTTTCTGGGCATGAGCATGGGGTCCCTCAATCAGTCCCTTATTTCACTCACCACTTTCAAGACCCCTCCTTTACCCCCCGCCTTGTTCCTTCTAGCCAAAGAGGTCTGCATAGGACCCTCAGGAGAACAAACCCCTTTGTTACAGGCAATTCTTGAGGATGGGCAGGTCTCTGGATTTCAAATAGGAATCCATTCTGACCTGGTGTGGTCTTTCTGAGTCTTGTCCCACTATTGCTCTATTATTTTTCGGTAGTCAAAAAAAGACAAAGCTAAGAGCTGGCAATTTCCGAGGGGCCCCCTGAGTCTGAGGAGGGGAAGCTTGTGTCTAACAAGGTTGAGAACCACTATACACATCAGCCCAAAGGGTGCCAGGTGCTGAGAACAGAATGGCAGCGCTTTACACAGACCTTGCACACATGTGAATGATAATGAGGGCAGGAAAAACAATGTATTCTGGCTCATCACACAGGGGATGAATATGCTGCTGCTGGGGATGGCTGGAGCAGTGAGAGAAAGAGAGGCAGTTATATCTGGGTCTTCTGCATGATGGGAGGGGATTTTTCTACAGGGCAACAGAGAGGAGCTGTATTATCCTGGCTCTGCAATGTGAAGGAGGAGCGGAGGGTAGGACTGAACATTCAGTTTCTCACAAAAAGGGTTGAGAAGTGCTTTGAATGGAATGGAAAACTAAGGAAATACTTTCTTGAGGAGAAGATACACGATAACGATAAAGAGCTCTTCAATCTAGCAGAAAAAGGCCTAATGAGAACCAGTGGCTAGAAGCTGAAGCCAGACAAATTCCCATTAGAAATAAGGTACACTTCATTCACGGTGTTGTTGAGAGACCGCTGGAATGTGCTAAGGGAAGTGGTGGATTCTTCCCCTGTTGACATCTTCTAATTGAGATGGATGACTTTCTGGAAGATACTGTTTAGCCAAACACAAGGTACGGGATGTGTGACAGTGATAACGGGGTGAAAAAACAGCCAGTGTTATACAGGAAATATGGGGAGATGATGTAATAGGCTCTTCTAGCCCCCGTGTCTGTGAATCTATGGATTACAGCCTTGCTTATCTGTGTGTCTGGGATATGATACCCAGCCAGTAGCCAGTCTTCTTTAATGGGAGCTGGGCACCTAACTCCCTTTGGGCTGTTGGAAAATCCCAGCCTTGCTAAGTCCTATTCAGAGACCAACTCTGAAGTCCATGCTTAAATCAAAACTCATGTTGCCTTTTGTTAGGAGGAGCTGAGCATCACTCAGGTTCTCTTAACTGCAGTGGAGGGCTGGCAGTGCCAGGTTTGTCAGTGCTTGTCAGAGGACTATTAGGGAAGTAGGATGATCACCAAACCGATAAAGTTAGGAAATGCCAAGTGACTGGACACACAGTGGTGATGCACCCAAACAGGCTCATGGCAGCCTTGCTAAGGCTGAGTCCAAAGTTCAGAAGAAAAGATAAGGTAAAGCCATGAGAAGGCTGTTCCCAACCTGAAATGCCATTTCTGTCTCTTGGTCTCAGGGCTGGTCAGTACTCTACCTCACCCCTCTGGCCTCCCAGTTCCTTGCTGTGTTTTTAGTTTTGCCCTGGCCTGTAATATCACCCTCTGAACTTGACTCCTCAGATTGTCTAGCAGCCCTTCATAGGGTATTCCCAGTGTCTGAAAACAAGGAGAGCAGCAGCTGGCTGGCACATCCTGGGACAGGCTATTGGGATATATTGCTAGACATGTAGGGAACATAAGCCCACTATCCTCTTTCCTGGTGAGTATTAACGTGTATGGTAGGTGGGAAAGGTTTCATCTACTATCTTTCCTGCTCTTTCCAAAAATATTGCTTTTGGGTGCATTCTTTTAATTTAAATCCATATTCTGTTTTGGATAAATCCAGGATATTTCAGAGATAGATAACAGTTATCCATTAAATTGCTACAGTAGAAGGAGGCTGGGGATGTTTCTTCTTGTTGCAAGCAAGGGCTCCTACCCGGTAAGGCCATTTAGGGTTGTGTTACTGAGAACAGGGGACTAAGCAGGAAGGTCACACAGATGAGAGCAAAGAACTGTAAGGAGTCAGGGTGCTGGGGTCACTTTATTAAGAGAGGGGTGGGGGAGTCTTGTTACTGAGACCTCTTGTTACAGAGATGAGGGATCTTGTTGCAGAGAGAACATCCCAGACTGCGGGGGGTGGGTTGTGTTACAGAGAGGAAAGACCTCTCCTTACCAAGCAGGATCCAATTTCTGCTGGCCCAGGTTCTCAGTTGTCCCAGATGGACCTCCACCAGGAATCCCTGAACCTCAGAGTAGCATCTTGGGACCACAGGAGACTAAAAAGGCCTTTGAGATTGCTGAGTCTGTCCACCCCTATGGACAGGAATTAGAGCTCCTGCTTGTGGACTCTTCCACTGTTCAGTCATGGGACACTTGACTTTATTGCACTCATCAGTGCCCCATGTTTTCAATTAGCTTCCTGAGCTACATCACACTGCAGGCAAAGGACTGCAGAGACACTTCCAGCCTGTGGGCTGTCACTGTCCCTTAGGGCTAGCTTGCTCTTGCTTTATCTGAGATACTCAGCAGAAGTCCTGGTGAGAACTTTTATAAAAATCATGAGACAAGCCCATCAGGATGATAACAATTGCTTCCTCATCCCAGTCCCCATCCCCTCACCCCTGTCTGGGTTGGGTTCTTTAATTGTACAAAGAAATGTGGCTGTCACACTGTGAAGATATATGGATTATTGTGTTTGGGTTGTAAAAGTAGAACACCCCCCCAAATGAATAATGTGCCTTGAATGCCAACTGTTAATACACTCTAATAAGAACATCTGCAGTGCTCAAGTGGGTGCTGACAGACATGCAAACTGTCCCCCCAGTGCTTTACTGGAAGAGGAATCACATCAGTTTGACCCAGCTCCCCAGCATCTGCATAGCTCATGTGCTTCAGTGGGGCTTTTTGGCACTTTTTTTATCAAATACCTGATTCAATCAACTATTAGATAAAAGTGCTAAAAAGCCCTGCTGAAGTGCACAAGCTATACAGATGCTGGGCAAGCTAGGTCAAACTGATACAGTTCTTCCGGGCATGCGCTGCTCTTGGTGTGGGGGTGTGCTGAGCTGAAATAAAGTGCTGTTTTGTTTTTTTCCCCTCCCATCTGTAAGCACCATAAAAAAGCAAGGAAATCCCTAGAGTAGACAGGCCTGTCTGAGTATTTGTAATGTGTTTAAAAGGGCCTATGAGGCTTGAGCTCAAGTAACTTCTGCCCAATGGGAACTGAGTAATAGCAGCTTTAAGAAGATCCTACACCGTTACTCAACAAAGGAGCAAAAAGGCACAAAGACCAGAAAGGGAGAGGGGAAGAGGTGGAAGAAGAAAGGGGAATGAGGAAGAGAGAAGAAAAGGAGAGTTAAAGAGGACAGTTAATTCATTGCTCTGCCTGTTCTGTTTCTGGGTCACACCTCCTTTATTTCTCTCCCTATCAGGCTGTGCTCCTCAACTTAGCAGGTTCTGAGCTCTTCCCTTCTTTCTTGTTATTTTTTCTTTCATCATGAGCACCCTACATACTATCCTAGAGCTTGATGCATCCTTTCCAGGGGACAAGTTATTCCCATTCATTTCAATGGGAGTAGCTCCTATACTACGGGAAAGAAATAGACTCCAGGGTGCCTATACACAAGCAGTGAGGCTGCTCCAACATGCTGTAATTACTGCATGTTGGGGTAAACTCAGTTAACTGAGTGTGGTAATTACCATGCTCCAGCAGCTTCCAACATCCCATGTATCAGTGTCCCTGCACCTAAAACTGGTGGCAGGGGTGCTTGAACTAAAGTTCATTCTTGGAGCTGCTCTAATTAAAGCACCCCTTCTTCCCCCACACACACTCCTGGAACATGTGTATAAATGCCCCAGGAGTCTTATCTTTTGAATTCTCCATGTAACTGAGGAGATTTGGCCCTGTAAACTGAATCCTCATGATAACTGAATTCCTGTAGAGGACAGGAATTTGGTCCTATGACCTACTTCCTGTGTAAGCACATGCAGTATCAAGATGCTTTCAGAGTACAATTTAGTTCCATAAAATCACCCACTATTTCTCTAGCTGCAAGAGTTTTGCAACAGAGGATATATTCATACTGTATCCCACGTACTCTTGTCTGTTTGTTGGTGAACTTATGGGTGCTTGTACATGTGATGGGAGTTTAGTTCTCTGGGTTTTATTCTATGCCCGGTGAATTGAGTGATTTTTTTAATTGAAACCCACCAATTAATTTTTTCCATCAGGTTATGGTGAGGGGCCAGATTTTTTTTTTTGTCTTAGCTGGAGCCTGTCTGCAGGTGGGGGGCAAGCTGCTGGAGGCCAAGCCTCCCCTGAACTGTGGGGGCCCCCTGGTCCTTCCCTCCATGGTGGTGGCACCTCAGCAGGCTGGGTGCTGTCTCAGCTCAGAGGCAGCACCTAGCCCAATCCAACTGTTCCCCGAGCCCGCCCATGGAGCAGCACCTGGCAGGGGTTGCCACCTCTGCGAAGGGAAGGATTGGGGACCCTCACAGCTCAGGGGCTACTTGACCCACTGGCAGCTCATCCCCTGACTGCAGGCAAGGTGGGCAGAATCTGCTGGAAAAAAAAAAGGCTGAGGGCCCTTGCCACTTCTGCCTTCGGCAGGTGCCTGCAGAAGGCAGAAGCAGTGAGGGGCCAGATCCCTTTTTCCTGCAGAGCCTGCCCACCTCTCCTGTGGCTGGAGAGGGGAGGGGGAGGTGAGCTGCCAGCTGCATCATTGCAATTTGCAACATTGCAAACTAAACTACATTCAGGTGCAATGATGCAATCTTATCTAAAACTCCCCAAACTAGTGCACATGTAATATGTGATGCCATTAAGCCACACAAATGACATTTTCATCACATGTATGTCATGACGACCATCACGTGTACAAGCATCTTATTTGTCTACTAATATGGTTATTACTATACTATCCAGACATCAGTACAATAATCATTGTTGTCTGGAGATGGGACATATTTTCTGTTGCTTCCCTGGTAAAATTACAGTTATTTGGGAGGACTGTTGGAGAAAAATCCTGAAAAGAAGAGGAAGTTTGGCAACTATTTGGTAGCTGTTTTTGTACTAAAGGAAATCAATGCAAAGAGCTTATCATCCTGGGCTCTAAATTGGATGAGGTAACTTTTTTTTCCTCTTGAACAGGATGATGTATTTCAGGAATTCAGACAGATTGTCATCTGTTCTTTGGGAGGTCAGTTTCATTAAAAGATGTGCATGTGTGTATGTGATTTGGACTCTGGACTCCAAAAATGTTCAGGCAGTTCTAACTCTAGGAGTTTCTGGACTTCAAAAATATTTTAGAAATTACATCTACAATTGTATTTTCCCCCAAAAGAAGGAAAAAAGAATCTTTCTTTTAAGGCTCTGATCTCTAGAGGCTGTGAAGTGCCGGCAAGTTCTCAATGGCAAGTTGTTAGTATGGTGATCAGCTGACACTTGCACAGTGTTCATTACATTGAAGAGCCTTGGAATAAGAGCCCAATTCTTCACTGCCTTGCACCTTGTACAGTCATTTGCACTTGCTAATTTGATGTCACTCCACAGATGGATTTCTCAGCCCCAGTAGGTTCCAAGAAATGTGATCCCAGGGCTTTGAGATGGGCAAAACCTGGCATCGTTCTATTCTTGGTTGATGGAACAGTGCTGGGACAGCTGGGAATTAAGATAACGGATTCAGAAGTCAGAGACATGGCCCCACAGATGGCGAGTCTATGGTAACTAGTTTGGGAAGAACCTCTCAGGGAAAGCTTTGAAAATGACAGCTCCTGGCAGGATCAGACTTGATGGTAAAGTGCAGGAGGACCAGGCTTGGCTATTGCAATTTCGACCATTGCCAATACAATCTGCCCAAACCTTCTAGCCAAGAGGCCTCAAGCCTCATAGTAGGCTGAAGATGGTATTAAACCTGTCAACACACACTAATCCTTAATGGGATGGAGAATTAATTTCTAATCCAATATCAGATCTGACAAATTCAAGCCAGTGGAAGGATGCAGAAGGATAAAACACCTTATTGGTAGTGTATTATGAGCTCTGCTCAGCCAAATAGACACATTCCCAACTTCGGTAGAATCATTTCTTGACTAACAGGCCTTACTGTTAGTCACCTAATACAGTCCAGTAGGGCTAATGATACTTTATTCGTCTCCCACTTCTTCCAAAGTCTTAAATTACTTAAGCAATGATGAGACTTTCCCTCACTGCAGAAAGTAAATACTATGATCCCCATTTTAAAGGTAAATTGAGGTGCTGGAGCTGGTAGCAGGATCTAGGACTTACAACTGCCAGTGCCCAGTGCAACCTATCCCTTCTCCTGGATTGAAGCCTGGAGAGAATAAAAATCAGCATGTCCATCATGGAATTGTGCAGCTAGCTCCAGTCTGTGATACATGCCACGGCCAACTGTGGAAGAGGACAGACAATCCATGATCATCTCTGGTGTAAAAGTGAGGAGATCTCCTGCATTCTTGGTTCTGTGTTGGGGAAAGCTCGTAAAAAAAGAATACTCTAGAGATGCCATTGAGTACACACTGTAATATGTGCAGAATCTGGCAATGTCAGCAAGCTATAAAACATCTGTGCTAGTTTGCTAGCAGCTGCTCTCAATTTAAAATTTGCCAAAGGTACAAAAACACTGAGCTTAGTTGCACAGCACCTTATGATGATGCCACTTGCCTGAGCTGTGTTTCTCCATTTGCAAAACAAGCTGTAGTATGGTAAAGCGGGGAAGGTTGTGCTTAAATGGAACTACTCCTTAGAAGGGACTTTCCAAGCATTTTTCTTTTTCATATGCTAATCAGGACTTAACTGTTTTCACTTGGCACTGAGAAAGTACAGCATGTATTTCAGGTCAGACAAATCATGAAGCTGTAGAGATTAGGGGCCTGCCTTGCTTTTTTGGGACCAGGTTGTCTGGTTCATAATCAAGCTAAACTCCCCTGGGCTTCCAGGGACAGTTTTGTCACCTACTGTAAGACAGCAAGAAAGATAGCAAGATAAGACCCTTGTGCTGAATTTTCTGAGTGCTGCTGAAATAGACAGGATGGAGCAAAATCCGGCTGTGCTTTGCAAGGGCAGCTGGGAATGGGTTGGAAGTAGTAGCAAAATGCTCAAATTGTGGGCTGGTAGGGATGTTGTTTTCTGGTTTGCCTTGATCCTATTTACTATGATGTGAGAGACAGCAGAATCTTTAAAATGGTTCTGGAAGGGGTTCAGAGCTCCATGCTTATGCCTTCTGGGTAATGATTTCAGCAGCCTGAAGGGCTGCAACTTCAACTACCTGAAGGGAGTTCAGTTTCAAAAAGGACAGAGCTAGACTGTTCTCTTTGGTGGCAGATGACAGAACAAGCAGCAATTATCTTAAGTTGCAGCAAGGAACGTTTAGGTTAGATATTAGGAAGAATTTTCTCACTAGGAGGGTAGTAAAACACTGGAACAGGTTACCCAGAGAGGTGGTGGAATCTCCGTCCTTGGAGACGTTTAAGACCCGGCTAGACAAAGCCTTGGGTGAGATGATATTGGGGCTAATCCGTCTCTGAGTAGGGGTTTGGACAAGATGCCCTCCTGAGGTCCCTTCCAACCCTAATTTTCTATGATCCTTTGGTTTTATGACTGGTGCAGACAAAGGGAATTTGATTTACAAGCTGGGTGAAGATATCATAGCATATTCAATACCTGAAACAGATGCTCCCCTCATTTATGCCATGCAAACCCTTAATGAAGAAAGCTGCCTTGGTGCAACTGTGGGCAGAATTTGGCCTTAATCTACTGAATTCTTACTCCTGATCTGGCAAAATTCAGCCTTTGTAACCAAGGAAAGAATTTGGCTTGTGGACTTCAACAAAACAGTGGGGAATTATAAACCAGGGCATGACCTGGTCTTGTCTCCTTACATCACAAGCTGTTCTGGAGTGGTGGTTTTCTGTATGTGCACAGAAGAGGTGAGGCTTTCAAATGTGACATGGAAATGATCTCTCTGGGTGGCAGCAAGAAGCACATGTCTCATGGAGAGAGCATGGTGGAAGTAGGTCAGCTGGTGGAGGCAGGCCCAAGTCCACAGCAGAAGTGCAGGCTGTGTGCCTTTTCAAATATCCTCTGGTTGATTGACTGTCAGCATCCAGTTGACACCCCCCTCTTGTTTACAGTCTCAGTAAGAGCCAGGTCCTGGAGCAGAGGCAGAATGCCCATCTTATCAACATACCAGGCAATGAGAAGTTCCGAGTAGCTTGGCAGAAAGGTCTTCTCAGAGTGCCATGTGGGATAAATCATCCTTACCATGACACACACGGCTATTTAGCACTGCACCACATGGTATGGAAAGGTTGGGAGACAGAATGGGAATCCGTAACCACTGCTGCTGCTGACCGTCTCAGGCTTGGAGCCCTGTGACTCTTCCTTTGTTATGTGCCTATGTGTGTTATCTCAGGGAACTGCACGAGTAGTGCTGAGCTCACTGTAGTTGCACAGTTACCTAGGACTTGGCATTGAGAGTAGCACAGGAATGGTCCACAAGAAGCAAGATGATGATGCTTTTGGGCCCATCAGGATTGCAGGCTATTTCTAAGGTGAAGTGTTCAGCCCAGACATGTTATAATGCTGCGTATCTTCAGTGTTTTGTTATTTTTGCAGCACTGGGATGGAAGAGCACAGTACTGGGTTGTCCCAGATGTGTGGGAAAGTCATGGAAGAAGCATTAAATCTGCCTGAAAGCTGTTCTAGTGCCTTTTTAAAAATAAAAAATTATTCTTGACCAAACATGGACATTTTCAGAAAAAAACTCACCAGAAGACTTCAATGTTTTTGCTTTTTATGACACAACTTTCTAAATTTAGGGAAGACTAGATACAAGAAATGCTTGTTGCCACTAACATTTTCTGCACAGAATAACATGATTTTTCTTTTTTTTTTCCCCCAGCTCTAGAACACGTGGCTAATCCTGGAATTGTATTTTGGCAGGTCAGAGAATGAAAAACAGATTTTCTCATATTTTACTTTTAAAATATTAGCCCTAGTTTAATTTGCCATCTCTACTAAGAATCCAGAAGAGATGGGTAAACTGGACAATAATTAATATATTCCCAGGTGATGCTGAAGTAGTAGCACTTACAAAAAACAGCAAGGACAGAGCAATAATGAACTAGAGAGTTCAGTTATATGGATGTGAAATAGAGACTCAATCTTGAAAATTCAAAATGCTCTTACAAAATTAAGAAAAAAATAATTTAAATGTCAGCTTCAGGTCTCCAGTGGACAGGATGACATGGAAAGCAATACAGAAGAAAGTAACCTAGAGTGACATCAGCCTCATATGAAGTAGTAGTGAAGATTTGCCCATTCTCTTACGGAGAAAAAGTAGCAGAAGGGTCAAAAAAACCCCTCTTGGCTTTGCAGGGAAGCCCTCCTACAGAAAAAAGAAGAGACGTACAAACAATGGAAGCTTGGGACAGCCTCTAAGGAAGATTACTTGACAATGGCCTGCACTTGTAGAAACCAGATTGGGCAAGCTAAGGCAGAAACCGAGCTAAAGCTAGCTACCAGAATCAAGGACAACAAGAAGTCCTTCTTTAGTTACATAGGGAGTAAAAGAAAAACTAATGGGAGCGTGGGACCGCTGCTCAATGTCTCAGGACATCTGGTAGGCCTGTGTGAAGCGGCTAGTGTTTGCTTTGGATTTGGATTCAGCCAATTTGGGGGACAGAGATTCAATTTGGTGATTTGAATCACTGTCCCAAATCAATTTGTCTGAATCTCTGAGTCAACCAGTCCAGGCCCATTCACCGCCTGCTTCCCCAGCCCAGCAATGGCTGTCCCACCTGCCCCAGCTCCTGCACTTGGGGGAAAAAAAAGCCCTGACTCACTGCTGGCGGGGCAGAGGGGGAGGGGGGGTGATTTCCACTGCTCCCCCATTGCCCCACACTGCATGGGGAGCTCTGCACGAGTCCCCCGACCCTCCCCCGCTATCCCAGGCCCCCTGTGGCTGAACTTTCCACCGCAGCTCTGGCCCTTAAAAAAAAAAAAAAAAGAGAAAAACCACACTCGCTATTCCTGCTGGTGGTGGATAATTCCCGTTGCCCTACACCATGTGGGGGGCTCTGCACAAGCCCCCTGAAGCCCCAAGACTGCTGCAGGAGTAGTGAGTCCTGGGGCTTTTCTTGTTTTTTTTTCACAGAGGGCCGGAGCTGGGGTGGGCAAGGTAGCCGTGGGGGGGGAGTGAGGGGGGTTGGGGGGGCTCATGCAGAGCCCCCCATGCAGCATGGGGCAGTGGGAGCAGCTGAAATTGCTCCCCTGCCTGGCAGCACCTGTTGAGTCGGGGCTTTTTTTTAAAGCACTGGGAACTGGGGAGGCCAGGGCAGCCATGTGGGGGCTGAGGGAGTGGGCAGAGGTTAGGTGGGCTGGGGGAGCAGGCAGGGGATGGGGCATGGCAGGGGTCCACCCATGGTCCCCTCTCCCCCTCCCCAGGCCCTTCTTCCCCACCCCTATTTACCAGCTCAAGTCTGGCTTCAGCTCCCTGCTGCAGCCACTGGGGACTGTCTGAATTGTCGAAGCTCTCCGAATCTTTTCTGAAGATTCGGAGAGCTTTGTATTGATTCGGACCTTTTAATTGGTCCCCTGATTTGATTTGGAGTCGGAGATTTGGCCACCAAATTGGGCTGAATCTCCTCCAAATCGAATCACCACCCGAAGCTTCGCACAGCCCTAATACCTGGTCACTACCACTGAGGAAAAAACCGGAACTCCTAAATGACTACTTTGACTCGGACTTTCACAAGACCAAAGGGAACAACACGCCAGGTGGGGCACAGAATGAGCAGAGCAGGATTGACGCCATTCCCACCATTGCCATAGAACTGGTATACGATCAGTTAAAGAAATTAGATGCATATAAATCAGCAGGACTGGATGAACTCTACCCAAGTGCTGCAAGAGTTGGCTGAAGTAATCGCAGAGCCCCTGGCAAAGGTGTTTCAAAAATCATGGGCCTGTGGAGAAATCCCAGAGGACTAGATGAGGGCCAGTGTTGTGCCCATCTTCAAGAAAGGGAAGCATGAGGACCTGGGAAACTACAGGCCAGTTAGTTTAACCTCTATTCCAGGGAAAATCCTGGAAACATTCATCAAAGAGGCTATATGTGACAGACTTGCAGAAGGCATGATACTGAATGACAGCCGGCATGGCTTCATCGTGGGCAGGTCTCATCTGACCAACCTCATTTCTTTCTACGATCAGGTAACCCGTCACGCAGACGAGAGAAGTGGTTGACATCATATACCTCAACTTCCAGAAATCCTTTGACCTGGTATCTCATGAGGTACTGATTAGAAAACTGGAAGATATCGAGCTCAACTGTGGGACTGTCAAGTGGGTGCGAAACTCATTGCGGGGTAGGACACAGAGAGTCCAAATGAATGGATCGGTGTCATCCTGGTGAGATGTGGGCAGCGGCATACCCCAGGGATTGGTACTTGGCCCAGTGCTGTTCAACATCTTCATCAGTGAGCTGGATGAGGGGGTGAAAAGCCCATTGGCCAAGTTTGCAGATGACACCAAGATATGGCGTTGCGTGGACACACCTGAAGATAGGCTGCAGATACAAGCAGACCTAGACAGGCTGGCATGTTGAGCAAGAACAGAACCAGATGAGGTTCAATGGAGAGAAATGCAAAGTGCTGCATCTGGGAAGGAAGAAGCCCCAGCCTGTAGGTGTGCTGGGGCATCGCTAACCTGTCCAGCACTACAGATGAAAGGGATATGGGGGTAACAATAGACCCCAGCATGAATATGAACCGGCAATGCGACACAGTAGCTGCTAGGCCCAATAAAACTCTGGCATGCATCAATTGATGCATCTCCAGTAAAACCAAAGAAGTGATTCTCCTGCTCTTGTCAACATTGGTGCAGCCACAGCTGGACCAATGTCTAGTTCTGGACGTAGATCCTTTGGGGTCCCTTCTAGCCCTATGGATACACAAAGACATAAGGTCTCGGAATAAGAGAAATTGGGCCTTCAGCCACATTCTTGGGGTCATGTAAATCAGGGTAGTTTTGTAATAGATCTATGCTGATTACATCAGCAGAGGATCTCTGTAGCTAGGAACAGACACTGTATTTGTCTCTGGACAAATTGTACCTGTGTTTGTCCTGAAACAGAAAAGTCCCAAGATGGCATGTACACACATTGCTCTTCCAATCAGGCTTTGGTGAGAGGCTGAATGCACTGCTGCTTCTCTGCTGTTGATTCAATGAAGCAATCCCAGGATAACTGTTCAGACGCATTTTGCAATGCCCCAGGATAAACTATTAGTACTTCTTATCCCTTGAATATTTACAGGATTTACTAGCCAATTGCCCATCAAGAATGGCGGGCGTGGTGGGGGCTGAGATGCAGTGCAACCACCTAACACCCCATGCTGCCGCTGTTCCTCCTCCTGCAGGGAGCAAACTTATCCCCCACCCTCTGCCCAGTCCTTGGCATGGCTTCAGAATCATGGCGGCATTCCCCCATGCTTGGAGCACTCTGATTGGCTGTTTCTGTCAGCCAATCAGAGTGCGAATAAAGTGTTATGGACAGACAGATTTAGGCTTTTATAATATTAAAATCCTGGACCAACAGACGTGGACATTTGAATGTATATATTTTGTTTCCTAGACAAATGCAACGTGTGTGTGGCCTGTAAGTTGTGGAGTAATCATGCAGTAGAGCCTTGGTCACAAATCTAGATAGATTTTGACAAATTAGAAAGATTTCTGGGGATAGCAATTCAAACGCAGGGGATTGCTTTGTAAGGAGAATTCAGAAGTAACTCTAATTCTGATTGCTAATGAGTCCATCACTGTGGAAGTCGGAAACTCTGGGTAAAAGGCTGTAAATCAGGTGGACATATGAAGTGCAATTCTATTCTGCCTGCTTGAGTCCCTGAAGAACAGTCATGGGAGAGGTGGGTGGGTCCTTCTCCTCCTTGCTGCTCTTTTGTGGCTCAGTTTGCTGCCTGCAGTGCACAGGCAGGGCATAGATTGGGAGGCATAATGGGCTTGTAAAAGCTAAAGGAGCAAAGGCCTCTCATTTTATGGTGACCGCCTGGTCTGGAATCTGGATTTTCAGGCATCTCTGTTCCTTGAATCTGGCAATAAGCAGTTCTGCTCTTGGTTCCAATTTACATATGCTGCTCCCTGGCTCTCGCTAGCCCTCACCCTGCTCCATTGTCTGAAGAGCTCCTTCCTCCTTTTAAGAAGCCCCATGATAACCCCTCAAACATTTGCTGAAGCACATTGCCAACCGTACACGGCAGCCCTCTGTGGTACTAGTTGAGCTCTGTGTATGTCCTCCTCAGTACCCAGCCTCTCCCCCGAGACAGAGATGGTTGCCCTCTAGTGGGCAAAGCAAGCCAGTAAGAGAAAGCAACCTGGCCAGATTATAACTTCAATTACCACGACTAAGGTTATTGATATGCACCGACATCTGAACTCCCGTGAGAGCCGTTAGATAGATATGTTTATTTCTGAGGACTAGATTGCAGGAAATGCCTCGCTGGAGAGGAGCAATAGAACAAAATATTTTCCAAACGTATTTTTCATCCAACCCATACAAAATAATTTTCTTCTATGATCAAAGAGAGGCTTGAATATCCCGCTACATAGATTTCCCACCTCCCAGATTAATTGCGGAAGGTGGCTGCTATTTTTCTTGCTATTTTTTGCCCAAGTAAATGTCAGATAATTCACATCTGTAAAACCTTATTTAAAACCAGGGCTGCGCTAATAAAGCTTTTAAAGGGATGCTGTTGGTTAGGGGCCCAAATTCAGATCTTGAGCAAAGAAGAAAAACAAACAGATAAAAATTTTAGTCTAAATACTTTAGATTTAGTTGAAATACATTAAAGAAAAGAAAAATCAGTCAAGGACAGAGACCAGATCCCCATGCAGAGCAAATGAGCCTGACTTGATTGACTTCAGCGGAACTGTGCTGTTTATAACTGGTAGAATTTGACCCTGATTATTTTAGTTTGGATCTAAACCTTCCCCTGTCCCCTTCGCAAAGCAAACATAGCAGCCTTCTGCTATTGCTTGAGAATCAAGAAATGTATATTACCAGTCTATTAAATTGTTCAAGATCAGTGAATTACCCGCATAAGTTATATGTATTGTAGTAGTGTCTCAACCAGATTTGGGGCCTTCTAATGCTAGCTGTTGGGCCCACTTTAGGACTTTGTTGTTTTTGCCTTGGATAGCTTGAAAAAAATAGGTGATTGCAGTAAGATATGATCTGACATAGACAGGGAAAAATACAGGTAACAGAGGTAAAGAAGTTTGAGTCTCACTTGCTTTAGTTTGGGAGGGGACCTGGATTGTATTTTTCTGTTCTTGGGGCAGTTCTGACACTGGCCCACCCCTCAGCATAAATTATGACTGCCACTGAACTGCTGTAAATTACTCCAATGGCCAGGAGTGGTTGTGGAAGCTGAGAATCACAGAGGTGCTGTATTTGGGTATGCGCTCCTGTCCTCAGCCCTCCTGCATGCCCCTGAGGCATGAGCAGTGTGCTGTCAGTGGTTGCTCTGGACAGGGAGCATCCTAAAAGCACTGGCTAAGCTAAACCCAGGGCTGTTTTCTACTCCCTGAGTGGCCCAAAGCATTGGATTGAGGGAGCTGATTTTCAATTTGAAAGTCTTTCTAAATAAATAACAGCCTAAATCATGTTGAAGCCAAACTGCAATTGCGTGACCATTGCTGTTTCCAGGGACAATAGCAAGTGCTTCTTAAAGAAGTTATGTGATATCATTTTTGAAAACCCCTGTTATTCAGAAACTACCTGAGACCTTGCAGTAATATCTCTTTCCACTTTTGTCTGGCCCTTTCCCCATATTTTGCATTTCTTGGGTCTCCGCTCTCATTCTCTTCAGGCTGTTGTCACTTTGTTCCCTGCGTTGTTAGGGGTAGTGACGTTTCTTCTCCTGTGTGAGCACGAATATACCTAAAAAAGCTCCTGTTAGCATTACTTTGTCCTCCCTTAATTTCAGCCACCTATTTGTCTTAGGTGATTGTCTGTAGGTGTTCTTAGGAAATACCGTCTTATTACTATATATGCAGTTGGGCATAGACCTATCCGACCCACAGATGTTACAGGGGAAAGACCTCTCTTTTCCTCATAGCCGCCTAGCCTGATATCTCCATTATAGGCCCAGTCCTCCTCCATTACCTTCTTTCTGGTAATATGGCAATAAGGCCTCCCATTGTTAGCCTCCTGTCTGGTCAGGGCCTTGAAAAGGAACACATTTTAGAAACTTCTAAAATGGTCCCCTGTGGCACCTTTTCTCACCATGTTCATATTGTGATGAGAACTAAACGATTTCTGGTTTGGTTCCTGTGTCAGAAATATGTGTTGCATGCCTTTTTTTCAAGGGTAAAAAATTTCCTTGTTTAGCTCTGAGGGGTCATGAGATCTCTGGCCTTAGCTGGGTTAATAGGCAAAGGCTGAATATTGAGCATATTGACTTAGCCTCAAGCTAATGCAGCTTTGTGCAATAAAGGAGTCATTGCTCTGGTGGTTGACCAGGAGTAAAAAAAAAAATATATGGTGTTTGAAGATGATTGGATGGATGGAAGGGTAGAATATCAGCAGAGGGAGGAATCAATGAACAGGTAAGATGGTCAGAAATACATACGATCTAACTTTGGAGTGTATCACATTTACAACCCACAGAGATGTGGTGTATGGAAGTATAGCCACAGTTTATACATAGGGACCTACTTAATTCATGGTTTCACAGCTTTTGCAGAAATGGCAAAATCCAGGATTCTCTGAAAAATCTGTGAAATCATCAACAACAACAACAACAAAACTTAATAAAAATCAAATGTTGCCTCCCCAGTGGGAGCCGTTGTCGTTGTTGCTGGGATGAGAAGGCACTGACTGGCGGGGTGGCATGAAGGGCAGCATTCAAGATGGCAGCCACCCCCTTGTTCTTCCCCCCAGCCTCTCTGCCAATCGGAACCGAGGCAGGGCCTGCCATGGACTGCCCGTGAGATTGGCTCTGCGTGCTGTGAATGGGCTGCAAAAACCCTTTGTCTCACCGCGATTTAAGTAGGTCCCTATTTATACATCCATTTAGATAGCTAAAATCATGTGTCTTTTTAGGTACATTATTGAGTGGTGTGTTATAAAGGTTTTCTGAATACCTAAGTTTGCTTGGTGTATTTAGTGGCACAGCCAATGCATTCCACATGTGTTTACCTGGGATGCTTACCAAGAGCCAGCCAGTCAATTAGTTACTTAGGTTAACTAAGTAGGTTCAGAATTCAGTGAGTATCCCACTGACCTCAAGTGAACTTTCTCCATGATTACCTAAGAGAACCCATTAGGTCCCATCTGTTCTCTCACTGACAGAACCCAGCCCATATCAGGTCCTGGGAGCTTCTTAGTTGGAAATGTAGCTATTAGTGTCACTGCTGGGACACCTACTTCAGCCTCGTCTCTGGAAGGCTTCCAGTCCAGGAGTGGGAAATCCAGCAAAGTTGGCTGAATGCGCCAGATATGAGCACAGGCCTGGAGGTAGATCCTTGACTTAGAGAGAATCCATAGTTGTTGCTATTGCCTTGAGATAAGGCAGGCAGATCCTAGAATTACCTCCAGTTGTGCAGAATTTGACCTTATAAGGCAATCCAGTGTCAGTAGTATTGTGTGCTGGGCTTTGTTCCTTACATCACAGAGTGTATTCTCCACCATACAGTGACTCCAGTACTTCCCCAGTAGCACATGTCAGTGCTGCATCCCCAGGAATGCATTTCAGAAGAATTCATACTTCTCTGTCTGGAGCAAGATGAATCATTTGATAGCTGGACTCTTCAAAATGTTTCCTCACAGCAAGCAGAAAACTTGTTCCTTTAAAGTCCAGTCATGTGGCAAGGTACAGCTGAATTCTCTTCAACAGCAATCTGCAATACAGAGAAGAAGCCTACTGGGAATTTTTTTGTTGTATTTTTACCTGGAGTTTGCTGCACCAAAGGACATTTGGATGCCAAAAGAGAACATTGCTATTCTTTCCTTTTGTGCAGTGACATCCTTGGCATGACAGTGTATCTGGTCTATGGCTTATTCTTGTTTTTATTACCATTCAGATTGTCACTTTCTTCTACATTTGTAACACATCACAATTTCACTGGCCTCAGTAAGGGCCTGAATCTTCTTGTGTCCATTGGAAATAAACAGTGAAAGTCTTTCTACTGACTACAGTGCTGTTGGAGTGAGGCCTTAAAGGAAGAAGAGTATTTGGGGGCTGGAAGCCTTAGGGATATAAGGAAGGAAGGCTTGGACCCTTTGGAAGGTCCAGACATTAATTCCTATCATTCCTGGTAGTATTTGCTGAGGTCCTGTTCTTGTTAACACTACCTCAGATGCATTGTGCTGATTCTCTTTGGGCACATGATCTCCCTGGTGTTTCCTAAGTCAGTACTCCTGTCTCTCACTGCTGCCCATGTAGGCAGCCTCTGCATCTCTATGAAGTCATGACCATTGCCAGGAAAGCACCAATAGGCTTTACATTAGCTGCTGACAGAGTGTGTCTACACATGCATTTGATCCGGGAGCATGAGTAAACTACTCCTGAGTAAATGCTCCTGGGCAGGTGTCTACATGTTCAGGGAAGTGGGAGCAGATTTGCTCCTGGGGCCCTGCTGCCATGAGGGGGAGCTGGAGGTTCCAGCTGCAGGCGCCTGCAGCTAGAGGCCATCTTTAAAAGGCCACTTCTCTGGCCAGAAGTAGCAGGCCCAGGGCACAGGCAGCATGTAGAGGCTCTCTCACCACATTCTGGTATGGCCACTGCTGCTGTGCCTGGACTGGCCTAATGGCTGGCCCTCGGCAGGGGCACCACTGATATACTCCTGGACACCATTCCTGGGACCAGTCACACCTTCCTGGGTCTCAAGCCCCACCACCTCTGGGCCTGCCAAGCCAACCAGTACTGGTGACTGCACATCATCCAGGCCACCTGGACCAAAGAGCGGTGGCTAGAGGCAATCTGTATGACCCAAGCCACCTTCCTGGACCTCCTGAAGTAGCTCTGCCTGTACCTGGAGTGGCAGGGCACCACCATGTAGCAGCCCCTCCCTGTGGGCACCCATCTGGCCATCACCCTGCTCAAGATGCAGGGTGGCCATCACCCACCAGCCTCTGCTGCATTGGCCACCTTCAGTGTATTTGGGCCCTGGTCAGGACTCACACCCCCATCACCTGCCCACCCTGTGGCTACCATGCTGTGGTAGAGCTCGATTGGCTGTGGTAGCAGTTGGGCTGAGGCTCCCCAATGGTGACCCAGAAGTACACCAGGCATGTCCAGGGATGCTGATGCCAGGATGAGGCAGGCTCAGTGGGAGGGGCAGAATGCAGCAGCGGAGTTCAAAACCTGCTTGGACACGGGGTGGAAGTGGAGGTGGCAGCTCCACAGTAGCCACACATTGGAAGGCTGACCCTGGCAGGGGCAAACAGTGGAACCCACAGCAGCAAATGGTTCTCATTGGAGGAGCCGGATCAATTGCTGGAGAGTCAGAACTGGGCTTCAGCAATGATGACTACTGGAGACAGGCCAGGATGACCTACAGACAATAGTGTAGTTGTGAGTACTGAGGAAAGAAAGCTGAATTTCCCTTGCTTCAGTATATGAATAGCGGTGTGAGAAGGACTTGTTAGCTCTTGAGTTGGGGGGAAATGTACCGGTGCAGAGGATTGCATAGACCTTCATGACAGTACTGGGAAGAGACTATTGCAAATTCTGATTAAACATTATTTTCCGGTGTTGTCATCTGAGAGGTGCCAGGTGGGGTGTAGGGGAGGCGGAGCCCTGAAACACGGGACCTTTGGCATCTTTGCGGAGGTTATACGAGGGTAAGGAAGATCAACCTCTCTATTTTTATATGCAATATTAAAGACATGGCAAGCAAGAACTTACAGCATTTGCACAGACACCCTAGCTGGCAAGCTAACTATGCACTGGAGAACAAATATTCACTCTCTGGGCCAGTGGTTCCACTGGTCATTGAAGGACATGCATGAGAGGTTACATGTCCCTCCTACAACCAGTGGGGCTTCCACTCCATTGTGCTCCCCTTGCCTTCCAGAACTCCAGCCTGCCAGCCATGGTGCAGAGTGGGTGCTTTATGCCAGGTGGTGGTGCTGCCCTTCCTCATCAGGGACCCCACCTATCTACTCCTTCCCTGGCTCGTGGACCTACACAGACCACATTGACTGCTGCCAGGCCCACTTCAACAGGTGCCTGGGCCAGACCCGCTCCCTCATGGAGTGTACCTTTTGCCACCTCCAGGGATGCTGGCACACCCTCACTGCCTGTGCTGAGTTGGCTGAGGCCAACGTCCCCAGGGTCATTGTTACAGCCTGCATGCTGCATAACAACTGTGAGGCTCGGGGGATGCTCTTTCATGAGGCCAGAGTGGAGAAGGCAGAGCGGGCAGAGGATGCTTGGCAGTGGGAGCACCAATTGTGGTGGCAGCAACAGTGGCGGGCCCCCCTGCTCATGCCCCAGGCAAGCAGCACACCTACCAGTGGGGGCCAGGGCACCAAGTGCAAGAGGCGCTGATAGACCACCTCCTCCTTCATTCTCTGCTGTAGTCTGCCTGGGCAGACTCCTGTCCTGGAGGGCCCTCCTCTCAGTGAAGGGCTTACCATGTGGGTGGGGCTGGCATGCCTGGTAGCTTGGGTAAGTCTCAGTTGGCAGTAAAGTGTAGCTCCTGGTGGAGTCATTGGTTGGAGGGCTGCAGTGTGTGGCTGCCTGGGCAGACGCCCCTTAGGAAAGAGTTGGTGCTGTTGGTGGCCAGTGGTGACATGGACAGCCATGCCTTGTGGCTGGGGCTGAGGTTGCAGAGCTGACAGGGCAGGTGCTGTACTGGGCTCCTTGAGCTGGTGGAGGAGGCTGGGGGTGGGGAGCTTGGTAGGTTGGGCTGCTGGTGGACTGAGGGGCCCTTCCCTGGTGACATATCACCACAGATGTCAGGCTGAGCAGGGGCTCAATACTGCAAGACACAGTACTGGGCCCATACTGTAAGACAGCATGGCTGCAGCCTGAGTCCCAGGGCACAAGGATGGCATCCAGTTACTGCATCAAGGGCATAGATTTGCAAGACTCCCTGACCGATGGTTGTGGTCAGTGATGGTGACCCACTGTGCCCTAAGGACCTTGACCTTTATGCAACACTGGTGTACCAACCAGTCATGCCCACGCTCCTGCATTTGGCCTGACAGTCCCTCCTAGACTTTGGCGTTAGAGTGCCCTCCCCATGAACTACCTCTGCACCTCTGTTTCACCCCACAGCACCTTCATCATTCTTCTCTGTTGACCAGTTGGGGCCCTGAGAAGCATTATATAAAGTCAGTGATGATGCCATTAGGGCTGCAGCGCCAGCTCTCTGGGCCTCCATGTTGTTGTCCTGGTACTGCTGGGCCTGGGCGGCTTCCTGCAGCACCCAGCACAGGGGCACAGTGCAAGACTAGGAGCTGCACAACAAGGCAATGTCCTGCAGGGTCTGGGCAGGCTGCTGTGGGTTGGCTGCGGCCAGCTGGAGCTAGCCCCAGTGGTCAGAAGCTGGCTGCAGTTGGGCCTGGGTGCTGGCAGACCTGGCAGGAGCCTGCAGCACCCTGCATGGCTGGACGGCATGGCCTTGACAGCTGTATGGCACTGTGGTGCCAGGGAGTGGCATCACAGTGCAGGCAGGCTGGCACAGCTGGCCTGTGCAGGGGGAGCAGTGGCCCCAGGCTCGCTACACATGTGCCCCAGGGCTTAGACTTCCTGCAGGCTTTTAAGCACCTGGGGCTGGGGCTGCCATAATGCTGGCCCAGCCCTAGGGCAGGAGAGACTCCCAGCCCTGAGCCTAGTGACGGGGCTGAACGAGAGCAAATTTGCTCCTGGTTGGCATCTACATATGTTATACTGCTTAGTAACTACTTGCGAGTAATTTTGCCACTTGCATTTGCAGGTAGCAAATTTACTCAGGAGTAGCATGGTTTACTGCACAGTAAGCATGTACATGTGTAGATGTGTATGCTTACTGCCCAGTAAGCTGAACTATTGTGCAGTAAAGCATCTTGTGTAGACGCACACACAGAGTACTACAGTCATCACCACTGGCTTTTAAATAAAGCAAGACCAGAAATGAAATAGTTCTTTAGCTTCTATTTGCTCAAGTAATTTTATCTTTAAGCTTCATGATTATTCCCCTGGCAGCTGTCAGTCAGGTATGGAGCCTTGAAACACGTATGGGTGATTGTTTGAACAACTGTGGTCGTAGTCTTTGTGGATGTAGAAATTGCTGCCTGTGAGCCTTTCAGCGGAGTCCATCCTTCCACATCATTGGAGATGTGTAAAAAGGGGTGCCAATCTAGCTTTTAAAGTCTATGGGATTCTTTCTGCCATCTTTAATGGGAATTGCACTGGGTTCTCAATCACCCATGGCCCCCAGTGCAACCCCACCCCCCTTTTAAACTATTGTCTTTTTGCTTTTACATGGACAGTCTGTTTTAATTGTTGGTATTACACTGGATTGGAAGTGTGTTATTCATTGCATTGTTATTAGTATTACTTTTGAAAACACCATTAAGAAGTAGCCTTGATGAACTGTCTAGACTTACTGAATGACTTATAGACAGACATAGTTTGAGTACTTTCACACTGATAAAACTGGTATTTCCTAGCCATCTTAAACCTCACAAAAATATTTTTGGAGCTAGAATCACTTGGCATCACTAAGCTCATTAAAGTGGGACAGGCTCATGTAGTACTCTGATAGGAGACTGCTAAGGAGATCACAGGGTGCTTCAGGAAGTGATGGAATTCATTCAGTGATGCCTTTCCATTTGCACAGCCATAAGTGGCTTAGGCAAAATGTAGAGGTTTCAGTTTTCTGGGGCCAACAAGTTTCTTCAAATTTGTCAGTGCTTCTGGTCTGAGATGGTTCTGAACCCATGCCTCAGGTCCAGTACTTGAGGACAGCATATAGCAGAAGGTCCTTCCTTTGGTATAACAGGTAAAAGTAAAGTACTGACTGAACTAGAGTTCCCATAGCTTACTTCACATATATATGCTAGCCTTGGGCCTGGCAAGATTCCAAATGAGGCCATTCCATTGTACTGCCCTGAAGTCCTTCTGCAGCTCTCATTCACACTTCTTAATCTCAAGGGCTGTCTTGAGGTCCCTTCCAGTCTTATTGTCTAGGATTTCTCTTGTTGCTGTTAGAGCAGCTGCCCTGATCCACTCCATAGATGCCTTTATAGGGTCTGATTCTGCAAGATTCTGGAGACCACCAACTTCTAGGCTAGGGACAAACATTACACATAAAGCAGTTTAAGTAATCAGAAACTGGTTTAAACCTGTAAGAGAACAGATGTTCAGTGCACATAAACAAGTCTGAAAATGGCTGAAACCGGTTTGAGATAAACCTTGTTGAATGTAGTATCAGATTTAACTGATTTGGCTCAAACCAGTTTATGCAATGTCTGTCCCAGACCCCTTGCTAGTTTAAATTAAATCAGACTCCCCCAGCATCCCAGCATGCTCACTGGGCTGGGCAGGGCTCTCTGCTCCACAGAAGGGCTGGCCCCTCCCCTCTGCTACCTGGCTGCAGCTCTGGCAGAGACTGGCAGGCATCTCCTTGGTTTCTGCTCCCCTTCTCCCCTCCCCTCCCCACTCTCTGCTAAGCAGGCATTCCCTCATTCCTCACAGACACCTCTCAGCATTAGGTAGCAGACCTCTGAGCTGTGGCACACTGGAAAAAGGCAGAATCAACAGGTAGCTGGTAATGTCCCTCTGTTGTTTTCTTAATGGGCTGATAAACACTGAGTTAGGGGTGATAAATATTCCCTGTTGGGCTTCTGTGGGGCTGGGGGGGTAGGGGAAATCCCACCCTAATCAGAGTGTCCTGCTGGGACCTGGCCATGCCCCCCCTCAGCTCAGCTCTGGGTAAGGGAAGGGAGGGCTGCTGTAGCAACCCCCCGGCTTCTAGCCTGCTCCACTGCAGGCACGTGCTTACATTTCTGGGATGTCTGTCTGGTTACAAACTGATTTAGCCAAGCCAGGTTAGACTAACCTGCAAAGATTGACTCAATTCAGGCTCAGGCTTTTTGAATGTCTGTCCCTAGCCCTATTGACTTTAGCAAAGATGAAGTTTGTTAGCATCATTCTCATGCCATTTGGCACCTTACAGCCTTGGGCCCCACCTTATAAGAATACTTTGGGATCTTTGAGAGGGAAGATACTGGGGGACCAGCACAATATATATTGGCATGGTTTGCAAAAATGCAGCTTACCTCAGGCAGTGAGTGGAAATGTGGGAGAGCTGACTCTTTGGAAGAAAAAAAAAGAGAGAAAGCTTTGAAGATGCCTCCTTTACTACATACACAGTGCAGAGTAAGTCCTTACCCTGACTGTTTCACATGGGATGGGGACAGCTGAAAATTCTCACACTTTTCTGTTGCTGGATCAGATTCCACTAGTGGAAGGAGGCCCGGGTGTCTCAGTGAAATATCTCAATAGGCCTAGGCCCCTCTTGACATTAGGTCAAATATTCTGGGTCGCATAGTTGAGGTCCTCGTGATGTAACTCAATATTACGATGGATCAAGTGCTCCCTGCCACATGGAGCTAACATGTTCCTGCACTGACATACTCCGTACACTCAGCAGATGCTCAGGGAGAGCTGAGCTTTTAACCGTGCCTGCTCCACAAGGTCCAGGCCATGATGGTAGAGAAAGAGAATCAGCCACCTGAGGCTGCACTTACAAAAGCACTTTTTGCTACTGTTTGGGCACTTCTACACAAGATGCTCAATGTGCAGTAGGCTAATTCTAGTAGACTAATCAGTCTACTGCACATTAGCATCACAAAAAAGCATGTGCCAGTGCTACTGTGCAGTAGTGCTGATTATGGCACATTAATGAATATGTAGACATGCCCATTCCAGTCTAAAGAGCGGGGATTGGGAAGTCAGATGAAGAGAAAGAATGTGGAGTTGGGGATGGCCGAGTTTCTTTCAACAGTAGGGAAGACAGGGAGAGGGATTTCATATTTTTGGAAAATAGCTGGCATTCCTCTTTGTCATGAGGATTTGTTCACGTGGGGCTGGAAGGGTAGCTTAAAAATGCATGTCCTGCTGTGTCCAGGAGGAGAAAACAAGTTTGTAGGACTTTCATCTCACCTGGTGCCAGAGTCTGAAATGAAAGCCTGTTAAATGGCTAAGTGTAGGTAGTGAAGAGAGTAAATCTATGTATATTTAGCAGCTGGCAGGAATTCCACTTCAGAGGTTTGATCCTGAACCAAGAATATGAAAAAATCTGACCCTTCTTCCAAAAACAGCTACTTCTCTAACATCTGTGAAAGGTGAAATTGTTGCCAAGCACTGAGCTATTATGATTTGTCTTTTGATTGTTTGAAGTCTCCTTAAGATGGATTTGGTTCTGGTGCTGTACTTCATACCATCTGCTCCAAGTGAGATGATTTCACTGGTTGGGAGACTCCTTTGTTTCATAGAATCATTACATACAATTTGACAAACGTATTATCTTTTTCCCAACAAGAAGCATATTGCAGGCTGAATTCCTTAAGGCCTTGAATGCTTTCAAACAAAGTGGAAAAAAGAGGTTTAGCAGGAAAACCTAATGCTATTTTTACTGCAGAATTGCTCTTTCACCTAATAAAATTCCTAGAACTTTTAAGGCCTTGTGAAACTTTATGGCTACTTAGGTTGGCTCTTATTTTTATATTCATACTATAATTCATATAATTGATAATGACAATGTGGTAAATGTCAGCTGTGTTACTAATACTTGTTTTTTGCAAGGTGAATCCAGAGTTGGTGAAAGGCGGTGAACTGATAGCAGGGAAGACTGATGTGTTATAGTTAATTGCACATGAGTTATTACTACACCACATGCAGTGCAAGCATCCCCTCATTCAGCCCCCCTGCCAATGTGTCTCATACTTGACCTGGAAGGACCATAGTCAAGGATGACTGTTATGGCCCATTCAACTCTCAGGCGCTGTGCTGAGGATTCAAAGAAGAGTTGCAGTTAATGCCAATGGGGAAGGTCTTTTCTGTAACCTGTCCACTAGAAAATGGACCGAGATCAACAAATTGTTTTAGGCACATCATTAAACTGCCACCCAATAGGAATGACTTTTAATTCCTGTCACTCTGGGGTAGGATTGGAGTCCTCAGCTAGCCTGGGTTCTGAGACTTTTTGCCATTCTCCACATATGCCCTTATCAAGTGGTAGGCTCCTGCCCTCTCTTCTCTGGAGTGGGATCCTACAATCAGGCCATTCTCCAGTCGGGTCGTTGGGTTACCCAAGTTGCTAACAATATTACCATAGGGGAGGCTACTGGGATTTGGCCCTGCTAGCGATTCCCTTTGCAGTGGCATTAAGATCTCCTTCGGAACAAAGGAGTATTAACCTATCAGAACACAGACAGCTTTTATGAAGATGGATCAAAACCACAGAGTCTTATATACACTTTTTCTTACTTAAACTTCACTTTTTATCTCTATCTCAGGTAGCTCCTTGCTTGTAACATACTCGCCATGTGTCTGTGTATCAACTTCAGCCAGCTGACAACTCTTTCTTCCCTGTTCTAGCTTGCTCAGACTCCAAGGTTTTACTGTCTCCTTCGATTGGAGGTTTAGGTCTGGGAGCCTGGCAGGGAATAGCAGCTTCTCTGTTGTTTGCTTCAGGAATGCTGGTACCATATTTCTTTGCATACCTGTTTCAAAAAATAGCTTCTGGAAATTGGAGTGAGGATTGTATGTGAGGAAATATGGTAAGAACAGTTTTTGCTGCTAACTGGGTGAAAGCAAAAGTAAGGTCTGCATGCTACCCACAGGGAGCAGAACAATGAGCAGGCTTGGCTCCCTAGCTGCTGTTACTCATTGACTTACTACAAGAAAAGATGTTTTATTTTTCTTCATTCCGCCTTTCTAAAGCCAGGTCTGTATTTTATTTTGGAGCATATTGTATGTAAGAAAATATGGCACTTTTTCTGGGACAGAATCTTATTTGCTTGGTTTCATTTCTGTTGGTTTCTCTGACAAGCCCATTGATTGAACTCTATGCAGCCAAATAAAGCAACATCATAATATCAAACAAGCAACCTGAGGCATGTATAATATTTAGTTAAAAAAAAACAACAAAAAAACCCCCCAACCCCCAGGCTGGAGGAGATGGAGCCCCTGGGACTCCTGCACCCACGCTGCCCCAGCCCACATCATCCCCAGGAAGAGTCTGGTGGCTCCTCTAGAGGCATGCCACCGGGCCACCAAGCTTGGGGCAGGGGAGGTCCCGTGGCCCCCCCGATCTTTACACGGGCTAGGGTGGGCTGCAGCTGTGAGCTGGGCTCAGCCTCTGCTTCATGTCTCCATGCCTCGCCGCTGCCACTTTGAAAGCAGCAGATGCTGCCATGTGCATCCCGCCACCGGGCAGGCTGGGCAGTGAGGCATATGGCATATGGCAATGCCCTACCCCACTCTCTCCTGCACTGTGGGGGTCTCGATCTGTCCTCTCCCAAGCCTACGGAAATAAAAAAAAAACCAGATTAAAAGAAACTCACCTGCCTGTGGCTGGGCCGGCTGCTCAGCGTGCCCGTCCCTTCCCCCTGCTGTAGGACCCTGTGGCCGGGCTGCCCTAAGGCAATGCATGCTGCTGCTCTGTTTGGGGGGGGCTGAGCCCCATTAGCCCCTCACTTCCGCTGCCCATGTGCAGGGGGTCCTTTAGCTGTGGGGTCCCCTGTGGCCACAGGTTTCACAGTAGTGTTAGAAATGGAATATTGTTAGAAATGGAGTATTGTTAGAAATGCACAGCTTGCATCTTGCACCCGATAAGAAAGAAACACTGCCAAGGACTTTTTTCCTTTCCCAGCCTTGCCACAGCTTTTCTTATGCTAAATCGCAGACTCTCCCC
>NW_017728914.1:20857372-20880849 GCF_001723895.1 Crocodylus porosus
TGACCCTATTTGCAAATACACCTTTTGTGCCATCTAATGAGTGTGTGTCTGTGATTTTTGTGGCCTCCAGAGAAACGAACCGCTTTATGCATCAGTAGGATGGTCTGGCCCTGTCTCTGGATCTTTTCTATGTCAAACTTGTTTCTTTAGGGATCACCCTACCCAGGAAACCCCCACACTCCCTGTGATGTGTGATAATGGCCTAGAAACATTTCCCTGCTTTGGGTTGGCAAGGACTATTCTAAAATGGGTTCTTACTAACATCTGTTTCCACAGGAGACAGGACAAGTAGTAATGGGCTTAAGCTGCAGTGATTTAGATTAGATGTCAGGAAGACGTTTCTAGCTGTAAGGGAGCTTAAGGTCAGGAAGGGGTTGCCTAGAAATTGGTGGCTTCTCTACCATTGGAAGTTTTTAAGTGTGAGGATCAAGTTTGGACTAGCAGGGTATGCTGTGGGCTACTTGAAAGAACTGTGTGTGTGTGTCTAGCACAGCACCTACCTGTACCTGTCTTGAGGTAGGGATATCAGTCTCTTTTCTTCTGGGCAGTTGTTTTCAGAGAAGAGTGTTCTGTGTTGCACGGCAAATTGGTAACATCAGGAAATCTGGCTAAGTCTGTATGGGTGTGTAGATAATGTAAGTTGTGATGTACATGCAGTATTTCTTCCCAGCGTAGCTATGCTCAGAGAAGCTGCTGTGTAAAAAATGGCTTTCCCTCACTCCCTGTATTAGATGCACGGTTGTATCTCTTTACTTTTCCGTGCACACAGAATTTTCTAGTACTTTTAGCTGTATGGGCCAGCATAGCTTTGGAGGGCACTGGATTCTCTTCTTATCTTCCATCTTCAATAGCACTGTTGATGAAATACCAGGTTTGGAAACTTTCTTTCTGGTGGACAAACCAGCTAACCTGCCTAGGACACTGGTTCACTTGGAAACTGAGCAAATCTGGCCTAGAGTCCCTGAGATTCAAAGCAACGGCTGTGCTTTCAAAGCAGATTAATCTGAACCACCCAGCAAGCTGCACTGTGACAGCTCATCTGCAGAATTCATGAATAGCTCAAATGACTAGGCCTGAGCCTGCAGTCCTGAGCAGCCCTGCAATAGCGAAGCAGCATATGTGCACTTAACAGTAAGGAAAAAAATATTTGGAGGAAGACTTTGGCTTCAGTCTCCAGAAACACTGATATGAATGAGCTTAAAGGATTTTTTTAGCAAATGGCCTTAGTTGTGCCCTTTTTGTTAAGTGCTTTTTCACCTGTTTTCAGTCCCCTATGCTGGAGGAGTTTCTGTGGCACTGGAATCGTAAGAGAAATGCTAGGATTTTGTGCCTGGGAGTCCTGCTCTCCAAAATAGCTGGCTGTGAGCAGCTGTCAAAGACAGCCAGTTGTGGGACTTCCCATAAATCCAGCCTATGAAAAACCTCCCCAATAAAAGCTCTCCTCTAGCTCATGTGTGTCTGCAGTCACGGGAGCTGGAAGAGGTGAGGGAGGCGGTACAGGTGGGTTACATCATGCGTGCAGTTGTGGAGCAACCCACCTCCCAGGTCACTGCTGCTCAAGGACAACTAATGTCTGCGTGTGAGCTGGGCCCTGGAGGTTCGGATCTCTCTCTCAGGCAGGATCTTCTTTTAAGGAGGCATTTCTGGGCTTATCTGGGTGAACTGACAGGGATTAAGCTGTGCCACGATCACTTGCTTTTCATGAAGGGCAGCTGATTCAAACTTGTAGCCCCCCCCCCGGACCTGGCAGTTTTATAGCAATAGCATTACCAAGAGACAGTCAGTGCAGGTGGTGGCTGCTACACAAAGATTGGAAAGGCTGGGACACATCCAGCTTTCCATTATACTAGGTTATACACTAGTGTAGCTAGACCAAAGTCTGAGCTGTCTAGGTTTGCCTCTGCCTGCTCTTGTAAACGGCCCTTTTTAAAGGTCTTGGTCATCTAAAAGTGATATCTGGTCACCTCTGGGTTGCAGAGGTAGAATGAGCCCAGTCTGAGCTGCTAGGGACTAGAGGGAGCTGTACATGAGACTTGACATGATTCCAGTTCAGTGCCCTCAGCTTCGCTTTGCCACGTCCTTTTGTGGAACGGAGGTTGTTAAAACACAGCGAGGACCCTGCAGTTTCTGTATTGAAATCAAGCCTTGTCTGAGAACCACTTGGGACTCAAATCAAATGCTGCTTTCAAAGCAGAATTTTTAATTTCCACATCTAGCCCTTGGGACATGTTGAGGATTTTGCTCAAAAATAAGCTACGAGGATGGGCGGTGCAGACCTCACACTAGCAAAGAAGGGATCAGTGAAGTTCCTATCAACACCAACCTGCTGCACCTGTCGTCAGGCCTGGAGTCAATTAACGTTGGAGAAAGCCACTATACTAATGGTGAAATGGGAGAAGAAGTAGATGTTAGGTGGTGAGATTTTACTGGATCAAGAGTGAGGCCAGATTGCTGCCTGCCAGAGCCTTAGGAAGCAAGGTAGGCTTGAAGTGGGCTGTTTACTTGCACTGTTTGGCCCGGGGGGACTGTGATTGCTGTCTGTCATGGGTCACCCTGTAGAGACCATAGGCGTGAAGGAGGGAGCTTAGATGAGTTGTGACTAGAGAAAATGGACGCTGGCTCTGTTGTCAGTTGGGCTGCACAAATGGCCTTTTTTGTTTTTTCTGTTGTGTTAGGCTGAGGATGGTAGGGGGCACTTCAGAGTGATTTGGGACAGAGCTATGGTGACTCTGGCCATGCTGAGAGTTGTTGCTGCTCCCTGAAGGCCTAGAGGGAAACGGGCAGGGAGATGGGATGGTAGCTCACAGGGGGGTATTAGGGAACTGCAGCTAGTTTTTTTGAGCTGATCTTTCTTGGGAAAATAAAGCTGCTCCACTTGAACAGAAGAACAGGGAGCTCTTAAAAGTGTGCTGTAACAGTGGATGATGTGGCTTCTGTCTCCCTGAAAAAACTGCACTGATACATGAAACACTTTTATAGTGACTTTATGTTTTCTTTATAACTCATTTGCATTTTTGGAAATTTGCTACCATCCAATAACAGCCCAGCCCTGCTCAGACCCTGCCCTTGCTGGGCTTGCTGCAAAAGCAGGACGTAAGCTTGAAATTCTCAGTAAACACCTCCGTAATGGAGGTGACCTTCCCCCCCCCCAACTATGTGGAGCATTATGGTGTCTTTCTAGCTGCTGGGACTGGTGCTTACAGCAGGTGATGCTTTCAAGCATTTCTCTGTGAAGGAAAGAACTGAAAATGCAAGCTGAGATGCTCTTTTAGTAGTCCTGAGCAGGGGCCCATGTGAACCCTTCTGATCTCTCTCTGGCTTATCAGTAGTTTGCGCTGATGCAGCTTTCTGCTTAACAGAAAACAAAGGATGAACCAAACTCCCCACCCCGCAACAATAACAGTATTGTGGCTAATGCTGCACTGGTGAAAGATGCTGGACTGACATCCACGGAGGCTGCACATACCAGCCACAGTACAAGTTTCTCTAATGGCATCCACTTGCATGAGATCTATTGGTGAAAAAGTACTTAAGAGCAGCCCTGCGGCTCTTTGTCAATACCCATGAAATGCCCCTTCAGATTTTTGTGTTACAATGCAGTATTTTGGCACCATTCTGGGAATACTAAGACCAAATATTTTTTCCATAGGTCTCAATACTGCACTAATGGGGACTCTCAGAGTGCCACAGATAGACTTGGCAGGCTATTGAACTCCCTCAGCACACCACATCTTGGAGAGTTTGCAGCTCCACCCTGTGATCCTGGGAGTGGACTTGGAATGGTTGAGTCCCTTTTGCCTTCCAAAGACAGGTGCAGTGATATAGAAGCTCTGTGCTTTCTCCCACCAAGATAGCGGCAGGAGCCCTACTTTCTCACAGGATGCAGAAAGAGTCCGATTTCCTGCAGTAGTTATAGGCAATGGCAGTACTAACTTTGCAGCATCAAGTATTGCCTTAATGGGTGGCCTGAACCTGCTGTATTCTCTTTTCCTACAGTTGTCTGCTGGGGTGGTGTAGACCTGGCAGTCCATCATCTGTACTGTGGTGCCAATTCCTCACCGGTGCATGGGGCAGTTAATCCTCTCATTCATGGTTTTGGCTTGTCTTACTCTCAAGCGATTTCTCACTATATTGGTTGTGCCGGTCCTGTTTCCAAAGCATTCTTTACAACATTGAGAGCTAGAAACTTACTTAAAACTCCCAAGACGTAATCTTATGGCTCCAGTATCTGGACATGGGCACGTAATGTTTTTACCTTTAATCTCTTGTCAGACCAAAACTGGGAAGGTTTTAAAATTAACAAGGTCAAGGTGTGAAACAATTTTGTGTATTTTGGTCCCTGACCACTTGAGCTATTCCATTCCTACTTCTTCCCACGCAGCATTACTTCTTATTTCCCACATTAAATCTGATGAGAAACAAAATTGCTTATTTTTCTTCCTTTGGGTCCTAAAACACGCTTGGGATTTAAGAAGGGGTAGGCTGAGAATCAACTTCATGCCTCCTGAACAGATTCACGTGGGAGACAGCAAAGGCTTGGGATTGTTACCCAAGTTCTGCTGGCTTTTCTAAAGTAGAGCTGACAAATGAAGCAATAGCTTATCTCCCCCTTACGGCCAGAGACAGTATGGCTGCTTTCTGCTAAAGCTACTAAAGGCTCTACAGGCAGTTTGGAGTTTGGTGGCATGTAGTTTTAATTTGACACCATGCAATGTGCTGGGAGGGAGGAAGACTGCAGGGAAAGAGGCAGAGACTTGCTGCCATACATGCACTCCAGCAGGTGCAGAAAGATAAGAAAAGGAGGAGAAAATGTGATTTTATTTATTTATTTTTATTTTATTTTATTTTTTTAAAGCTGACTAATGGTGCTTTCACTGATAGTCATTGAAGGATGTAGAGCTGAAATAGCAGAGATTGAGTTGGATGAAGTCAAAATGAGCTGGCAGCAAAGATGCAAGAACCCTGAAGCTGTAAGGGTTTCTCTGACTGTTGCTGCTTCTGCCTTCCCTCTGCTTTGCTGGTTGTGGGTGGGACAGCAGTTGGGATGTACTCCCAACTCCCAAGAATTTCTTGTCACTTGCAGCAGTTGTTTGTGAACTTGTTGGCTCAGATGTCCTGCCTGAGGTGCCCAGGAGGCTGCGGGTGGCACTGGGGTTCACTTCTCCCCAGGCACTGCTAAATGTTGCCATCCCCAGGCTTCTTCCCTGTCTGTGCCCCTGAGTGGGTTACTCCACGCTGAAGGGGTGGCACCAGTGGGCCCAACTCCTACCCCCTTGTTCTCTGAATAATACAGGGGACATGCTAAAGGAAGCCCCATTCTTTGCAAGAGAGTTTCTCCTTGCCATCCCCAGCTATTGGGATTTCAGTGGAGGAGCAGAACTGTAGGGGCAAAGTTTGGTTGAGCTGGGAATGGAAGAGTATGACACTTTTGTGTATCCTGCTTTACAGTCCTCTAGCGTGGTCTTACTTCTCCTACAATTGCATGTGTCAAGTCTTGAAAACCAGATCCATGTAGCTATAGGAAGGAACATTTGTAGCAGTTGTCTCTTCTGAAAAGTGAACACCTGTGTGTCTGTGTGGCCCCTTCCCCACCTTTCTATAACAAGCAATTGAATACAGGTTTCACACCTGATGTCTTTTTGTTCTTTATAGCTGTGCTTAAAATCAGTATTGGGTGTAGATTCAATGTGTTGGGCAGATTCTGGCCTTTCTGGTAGGGATGAGATGGCTGAAAGTCTGTTGGATCTCAGGAGGTGAATTTCATACCAGGTTAAAATGAACTGTATAACTGAAATGCTAGTAAAAAATCCAAATCTTGTCACAAGATCTGGGTGGGTAGGTATGTGCAGAAGTGGCATCTGAAGCAATCTCATTTTAGACCTTGACTGGAGAAATGGTCTCAAGTTGCAGCAAGGGAAGTTTTAGGTTGGTTATTAGGAAAAACTTTCTCATTAGGAGGGTAGTAAAACGTTGGAACAGGTTACCTAAGAGAGGTGGTGGAATCTCTGCCCTTGGGGGGGGTTAAGACCTGGCTAGACATAGCCTTGGCTGGGATGATCTAACTGGGGATGGTTCTGCTTTGAGGGTTTGGACTAGATGACCTCCTGGGGTTCCTTCCAACTCTAATTTTCTATGATTCTATGACTGCTTGAAGAAAAGACATTTGTTAATTTTATAGGCAAGAAATTGAATTCACAAATGCTCTGTCTCTATTCACGCTGTCATTTGTGGATCTTACAGAGCAGTAAACCCTGCTTCATCATGAATATTTTAGGGAGCTGCATTCCTGTAACACTTGTATGAAAGGTTACCAAAATATTAGAAAACGCCTATAAAAATGTGTAGCTACAGTAAGATGATGCCTCCAGCGGGCATTTAATAAATACAGTATTCCAGTAATTGGAAATACTGTGCTTCAGGTAAGCATTACCTGAAATCCAGTATCTGTACATGTACAACAAAATCCCTTATGTTTCCAGCTTTGTTTCATAGGCACTGTGCATATGACTATGTGCTATAGAGATCAGAGCAGGATTAGTGGTGGGTGGGAGCAGGAGAATTGGGATGGGATCTTTCTGCAGCTACTCCTGAGTTTAGAGTTTGGGAAGCAGCGGACCTGGGGAGATGAGGCATTGGACACGGGCAGCAGAACTTGGTGAAAGCAAGGGAGGCCAATCTGTTTCTTATCTGGGTTTCCTTTCTGGAATTTCTTCTTTCAGTAAATAAAAGGTTTGAGAGTTTTATCTCAGGGAAAAGATGCTTGTGCATGACTGCTCAAGGTGTTTAAATTCAGCTCCTGTGCAAGCTGGGACAAATACTTGGCACTAAGAATAGCTTCTCAAGTCTGCTCTCACCAAGAGCCAGCTGGAGAAAGTTTAACATAACCCACTTGCCATCATTCTGATACTTTCAGCTCTGCAGTGATGAACACGACCCACTGGCGCTTGAGGTGACCTGTTTATAATGCAGGGTGGAGCAGCTGAAAATACCACCACCTACTCTTATTTGATACTGTTAATGACCTTCCTTTGGTTGAGGGCAACTAAATGGACTTCATAGAACTCCTCTGGGATTGGGGTATCTCTTTCTCTACATTTTAGTCATAAGGGACATGTGGTAATTCCCTTAAGAGGCAGCCATTGGCTAGGATTTCAGGTGCCACCTGATATACCCACTTGGTTGGGACTGAAAAATACAACTGGTGCATAGTAACCCAATCGTCTCTGGCAGATCCATTCCTTTATCAGGGATTGTGTAACTGGGTTCCATTGTTCACTCTGTAGTATCTAATTCTGGAGTCATGCTCTGGCACTGACCACAAGTCTTACAACTCTGCCAATCTGGCTTGTAGGGGATGTGCACTTCACAGTAATTGTGCGTGCCCTGGGGTTGCCATAAGGATTAAGCCTTCAGACCTGCTGGGGCCAAGAACAATTCATTGATATGAAATGCACTGACCCTTGCCTGTGGACACTAGCCAAGGTACCTGGATAGGCCTCAGTTGGCATGATATGCCCATGATATTATGCCAACTGAGGCTTATCCAGGTACCTTGGCTAGTGCACATCCTGGCATAATATCATGCCGACTTCCGTAGCACTTTCCTTCTGAAGATTTCGAGGTGCTTCATGAACATCAATAGTCTTGGTACCTGTGGTAGGTGCACTTTGTCATGCTATAGATGGTTGATTTACACAGCAATGAAGTAACCTGGTCAGTCTCAAGATGCTGGACAGAGCCAAGTTCTTTTTAGCTTCACCGCCATAATCTACATGACAGATAGTGACTTAGCACATGTGTAGGATTCCCAAATGAGCTGTATAGAAAGTAATACAGGACACTGGGACCAAGATGTGCTGTGTGGACTTGGGGAAAGGAATTTAACTGCGCAAGCTGAAGTTTGTGGCTACAAAGCCAACTCAGACTCCTGTATTGATGCCACAGTTTCTGTTGCCCTAGGCTCCACTGTCCATGTTTTCTCATCATCAGGGAGCATTGCCCTGGTTTCTTGTGTTGCAAGACACTAAAAAAAACTATTTAAAGAGAAGTTGCAAAGCAAATCTCTGTAGATTCAGCCTGGTGATTTGTGCTACAGATCTTCATACCACAGGCAGTGTTCAACACAGGGAAAGTTCAATGAAGGGCTCAAAGCTGGATCAGGCACAGAGGGTCTGGGCTGTACTAAGATTACTGTTCATGTTTGCTCCTCTGCCATTCCAAAGGAGAACTGGGAGGTATCCAAAGGTTTTGGAGGGCAGGGAAGGGATTAAAGTGGGTTCAACTTGATTTATTTGCACAGCTTGGTTAGTGCAGCATAACAACAGCCTCATTCTAGCTTACCCCTCTTTTTTTTCTATCCCAGGTTTCCATCATGAAGCTTTTTTCTACTCTCAGGCTAATAGGATTCTGCAGAATCTGACCCTGAAGGCAGGGTCTGCTTTTTATCTGTGAATCTCCAAACACTTTGGATAGGAGAACAGTGTTGTCTTTACTTATGGATGGGCAAATGGTGGCTGAGAGATGAAGTGACTTACCCGGCAGGTTAGTTGAAAGCAGGAATAAACCTAATATCTTGGTTCCCACTCTAGTGTCCTATCCACTGAGCCATGCAGACTCCCAAGGGCTTCAGCGTCTGACATTCCTGCATAGCGGAGCAGCCCATTGAGCAGAGAGGCTGGTTTTCCAAGAATGCAACTCACATTTTTTTTCCCTTTAAGTTGCAGCTGGTCCCTAGTGACTCGGCAGAAGGGAATACGTGTGCTTTGGGCAGGGGAAAGCTGAGAAGGCAGAAAATCTTTTAAGCCCCTTCACATTATTAATGTATCAGATGAAGAAATGCAGCAATTTCCTGAGACCTATTAAAGGCATTAATGTATTCATCTGAGAAAGCACATTCAAAGTATTAAGTGACTACCCAAGATGCAGGAACACTATCAGTTAGAACCTGAGAAGCATTGTGGGAAGGAAAAGACCTATTGGATCCAATGAGGCTCATCCTCTTAATGCAGTCTGTACCCTGGCCCCAAGAAAACATCTAATTGCTTCTTGAATTACCTCAGCATCTTAAACTTGTCAACCTTGCCAGACAGCTTGCTGCTGAGGTTACTTGCTCTTTGAGCAAATCCAACAGCACATCGGGTCTTTGGTAAAAGCTAGACAACACAACGGCTGAACTGGAATTAGCAGATCAGGACATTTTCTGGTCTGTGCGAGGGGGAGGGAGCAGGACACAATAATGTAGAACCTGTTGCTTCACAAGGGTGGAGGGAAGAATTGCTCAGTACTGACAGTATTCTTCTGGCATTGTAGCAATGAACCTGTACCTCTGCCTGGTTTGTGTTAGTTAATAGTGCTGTGAGCTGAATTCTTAAGACATAATTTAATGGGATGTGCTAATTAGTCCTTGTCTCTTAGGGATGGAAAGAGCTCCCTCCTGTCTTTGCACAGGGCTTAAGTTAACATAAGAATTGCCACACCAGAGCATACCACTGACCTATCGAGACTGGAATCCTGTCTCCAGCAGTTGCCAAGGACAAATGCTTAAATCAAAGGGCATTAATCCCTATAACTCTCTGTACTATGGTGATGGGGAACTTATTAACTTTTCTAAGTCTGTTGGGGACATGACTTATCACTCCTGATGGCCGGCCTGCCTAACCTGTTACATGCAAGGTGCATAAAATAATTGCTTGCCCTGTTTTGTTTTTCCCTTCTATGGTAGTAAAGCTGAACTAACCCTTTAAGTGCTAAACAAGGGGTTTTTTTTCCAGATTATTTTAAGAGCATCCATTAAGTCAGCGCAACCACCCTAGTATGAACTCTTCCTTTTTAAATGAGTTCATTGGGCAGCAATGAAATGCTACACTTATGGGTCTGTGGAGGGACACTGCACTAGTTGAACTGAATCCCTTTTAGGATTGATCTAGTTAAAACGGGCACAGTTCTGTTCACCCAAGCTTCATAAAACTGCCTCCAAGAATTTTTCAAAGGTGGCAGGTGCTCAGATCCTTGCAGCCTTAGGACTGCTCATTTACCATTTTTGTCCACACGCGGCTCCTTCCAGATCAGACTTGAATCATAATTCTTCAGAAGGGGAGGCTCATCCAGTTGCTGCCTACGTGATATGGATAGATTCTGCTTTCGCTAATTTAGTACCTACCTCCTGCCGTTCTTGATAGAACAGGAAGTACACAGAGTAGAGTAACAGTAATTGTTTTACATCCCTTCTGTGTTCAATCAATGCATAGGACTACATCCAGTTTTCTACTGAATGTAACCATAAGCTTTGATACCCCACTTGTAACTTGTGAGGGATGTGTGCTCAGACTAGCACTGGGCCTGTCTGCCTAGCACAGGTTGCACAAGAGTGCCTGGAAAGGTCTTAACAAAAGTGCTGCCCTTGAGCTACTGTGGTATGTTGTATGGCTGACTTTGACTGAAGTCTTAAAGGTGCATTTGGCTTTACATCCTAGACAATTCTGACCTCAAGTGGTTTGGGTCTGACTAAGTGTACCATAGCACATGGCTATTTTTCCTCATTGAGCTGTATGCGTCATGAGAGCGGTATGAAATAGGAACTTTGTGTCCTCCCATTAAGGTGCCTGCAGACCTGACTGAAGAGTGCTGCTGGGGGTGACTTGAATTTGTGGTCTGAGTTTGAGAGGCTTGTGTGTTTCACCCACGGCTTGCAGCACAGCTGGCTTATGTTGAGGGCGAATCCTACATACCCCAAGGATCCCTGTGATACAAGGATGATCCAGTTGTTCCCTCATTGCTATCAGCATGATTGTAGCTTTTTGTCAGACTGTCATGCCAGTCCTGTCTGCACTGTACAGACTGATGAAACTGTTCACAGAATAAGGACAGACCAATTATCTAATCTTGCTTCTGTACAGAAGAGGCATTGGCACTTATAGTTTCATAGTAGCTAGGGTCAGGAGGGACCTGAACAGATCATCTAGCCTGACCCCCTGGCACAGGCAGGAATGAATGCTGGGTTCACAAGACCCCAAACAGGTGATCATCCAACCTCCAATTTGCCCAAGGTAGGGGCAAGGACCACTTTCCTGGGAAGTCCAGATATTGGCCACCCTAACTGTAAAATATTGCTGTCTTATCTCTAACCTAAACCTATTCTCCATCAGCTTATTACCATTGTTCCTCATCACCCCAGGTGGTGCAAGTTCACCCAGTAACTTGTACATCAAGCCTGTAACTGCATGGCTCTTGGATACAGAGACATAGAAAGTTAGGATAGGAAGGGACCTCAGGAGGTCATCTAGTCCAACCCCCTGCTCAAAACAGGACCATCCCCAAGTAGATCATCCCAACCAAAACTTTGTCTAGCTGGGTCTTGAAAACCTCCAAGGATGGAGCTTCCACCACCTCTCTCGGTAACCTGTTCCAGTGGTTTACTACCCTCCTAGTGAGAAAATTCTTCCTAATATCTAACCTAAACTTCCCTTGCTGCAACTTGAGACTGCTACTCCTTGTTCTGTCTTCTCCCACCACTGAGAATAGTCTAGCTCCATCCTTCTTCAAACCCCCCGTCAGGTAGTTGAAGGCTGCTATTAAGTCCCCTCTCAGTCTCCTCTTCTCATAAGTCATGTGTCTCAGCCCCATCACCATTTCTCTTACCCTCCACTGGACTCTCTCCAATTTGTCCACATCTTTTCTGTCGTGGGATGCCCAAAACTGAACACAGTACTCCAGATGTGGCCTCACCAGTGCTGAAGAGAGGAGAATAATCACTTCCCCTGACTTACTGGCAATGCAGCTATCAATGCAGCCCAGTATGCTGTTAGCCTTCTTGGCAACAAGGGCACACTGCTGGCTCATATTCAGCTTCTTGTCCACTGTAACCCCCAGGTCCTTTTCTGCAGAGCTGCTGCCCAGCCAGTCAGACCCCAGGTTGTACTGGTGCATGGGATTGTTCCATCCTAAGTGCAAGACTTTGCACTTGTTCTTGTTGAACATTATGATATTTCTTTTGCCCTATATCTTCAAAGGGAGAATCTGTAGTCTTGGAATAGATTGTGCCAACTGGTTTGGTCTCACTCAGTGCATTCTATAGGGTGCTGTAACAGTTTTGGGGGAAAACCAAGCTTGCAAGTATATTGTAAACAAGAGCTTTATGTCAACTTTGCAGAGTTAAACTCAGGCTAATGTGCTCCTGTCCCTTTTCTCTAATCCTGCCCTTTTTCCCCTTCCCCCTCCACCCCTGCAACCAAGGATGTAGTCTCAGCTACTTCAAACCTGTTTAGATCATGATGCCATTTCCACAGCTAGCAGCTGGCTCCAAGCTCTCAGTTGGACACATGCCTAAAACTGTGCTACTCCTAGGTCTCCTGGCAAAAGCTATAGTTGGATTCTCCTGCACTTTGAGAGCTCCCCAATACAAAAGCATTCATAACATCTGTCTGCATTCTCCTGCTACAGACCAGGAGAAGCTGGCTTGCTAACTCCCTTAAATCACTTGATCCTGTTTACAGCAGCTGTGGTGAGAACCCAGGTGGAGCTGCAACAATGTACTACAGTAACCCCCCCCCCCCCCACCTCCTCATAAAGAAAGCATTAAGGATGCATGTGATGCTCTTGGTCTGGAAACCTTCCAGCTGACTGCTCACAGGGTGAGAGAGGATGGGCTTGGTGGCTGGAAGGGCCTGAGTAGAGCAGTAAGTGAAAGTTGCTGGGGTACTGTTTACAGCACATTATGCTGCCTCCTGTTCCTGTAAGAGGGTACAGACAAAAGATTACATTGGCTGGGAGAACTAAGTCCCTTCTTTTCTGATGGACTTTTTTAGCTCACAGGAACCATGGATGGAGTCTGCTTTCAGTAATTCAGAAACTCTCCAGCTTGATACAGCAAAAAGACTACAGAACAGCAGACCTGCACTTTTTTTCCATATATCAAATGTGTTTTTCATGGACTGACTCCATACAGCAGCTCTATGCTGCACATGATCTTAAGTCCAACATAAGATCTTATCACTCCATGCTGCTTATTTAGCAAAATCTTGATAGGTGCTGTGGCTTAGGAAAGGAGCTGACCAAGCCTACAATATCAATCTCATTTGCTATCAGGATTCTAAGGGAACCAACTAGCTTTTCAACACAAGTATCGGTGACTGCAGTAAATGCTGGGGATACAAAACTAATTGGAGGGAACTGGCAAGAAAGCTTCCTAACCACAAAGTCAGAATCCAGGTGCCAGTGTAGAGAACCACTCCTGTAACAGCCCAGACAAGCTGGTATTTTCCCCCTACCCCCACCACAGGCACTTGAGCTTGCCCCTTCAGCAGTGTCTTTTTTCTCATCTGACACTTGTCACAGTAGGCCTATTAAAGCATGAATTGTTCAGCTGAACTGCTATCTTTGTCGTAAGGATGACTCTCTCTCTCTAGTTCAGTCACGGTGGGCAGTAGAGCCAGACACAGACACAGACTTGGGCTTGGGAATCCTGAGTTCTCTTCCCAATTTGGACACTGATCAACTACAGTCAAATAGTGTGCGTGTATATGTGTGCGTGCATGTGTGCACGCACCCATTGTCCTGTTTTTCCAACCCCGCCCCCCAGCACCTGTCACTGGAATGCACATATTTTGGAGCTCCCCGGGGGGTCGAGCAGTTCAATCTCTCGACATAGGAAAAAATAGTGAGGAAAAGAATCTACCCAATGATGCAGCGAGCATATGACTAGATGTTAAGACAAATAAAATGCACCAGCAGTGATTAAACTCCAGTGAAGCCTTTACAATAAGAATGAAACTTTCGCTCGAGGTAGTCTAGGAATATTGTCTTTTAGACCTCTTACACTAGAGCCCCCAACCCAGCCTACAATTCTTAGAAATATAACTAATCCTGGCAAGGCAGAACAATGTGCAACAGAAATGTATTTAGAACAGTTATTTAGGGTTAAAAATGTGCTTTAGAATATACTATATACCACCTACAGAATATTATTATCGGCTCTCTATTCAGAACCTTGGTGGCAAAAATGCTTGATAATATAACAGCACAAAGTACTGTATTGATTTGAAGGTAAGATGAGTGGTTCCCCTCCCACCCCAATCAATATGCAGGTTTGGGGGGAAGCCCCTCATCTTACATTGGCGTACAAGGAAACCTCACTAAATACAGTATGTCATTAAACTGCTGCCAGAAACAAATATGCTTAGCAATGAGAACCAATTAAGATGATTAAATGCAGCCAGCACAGAGCTGAGCATGACTATAAACAACATGGCCCACATGGGGAAACATACTGATAGGAAATTTTGGGGTTTGTTTGTTTGTTTGTCTTTTTTCTGGGCCTTAAACAGGGGGTGGTGGGATGGCATTTCTTCCATGGGGAACTGGCACCAGGCCTGGAGGTACTGCAGTATCAGACTGGCACCCTCCCCTTGGTGCTAAAAATGCTTGATCTTAGCCAAAACAGTGAGATGCTGATGGGAACCTACCACAGGGACAAGTTAGTGCAACCCATCTAAGACATATATGGTGGTGCCCCTTTTGCTCAGTTCCCCTCAGCACTGACTCTCTTTTTCAAGTCCATAATGAGCCACTACACTGAAGACATTTTGATTTCCTCTTCAGTACCACAGTTGACCTGTGCCTTTCCTTCCCCATTTCCAACAAGTCCTGCTTTTTAATCAGCTGCAAATGTCTAACAAATGTCATTGAATAGGGCCCCAAACAGTTCACCCAGAATTCCTGTTGCTTCTCTCAGCCTGTTGCATATTAATGTGACCCTGCCTTCCAAGAGATGGAGTCAGACCAGGCTGTCCTGTGCCTCATCTGCATGTAAATTTTTGGAGGATCCCAGGACTCGTGACAAGAACACTAGGTTCCAGTCATGCATGGGGATCTAATTAGCACATGGCTTCTTTGGGGGTGGGGGATCTGGGGTACACAGCAGTGGGGTCACCATGGCTTGAAACATTGTCTCTGCTGGGGCCCTGCCTAATTAACCATATGGTAAATCCATAAGCCTTTTAGCTTTGGACTAGTGTTGTACCTGGCAGGTGAAGCACCATGACCATATAGGTAGGCTCCCCAGGGCAGGTAATTGTCTCTGATATGTTCTCCATTGGAGGTCTATATTGAGCAGATTCTTTTTGGTGTTGGGTGGTGGAACCAGAGCTTGCTCCATCCATTACATGCATTGACCTGGTATTAAAGTGCTTCCAGGACCGGTGGAAAAAAAAACAGAAAAAAAAAAAGTTTTTTGGCTGGCCTCTTGAAGGCTCAGATCAAGTGTAGAGGCTTCTTAACCTGGCAGGGGAAATTACATGCATCTGTGCTCAAGAAAGCTGCTTTCCTGAACTGCTTTGCAGGAGAACCACACTTCTGGCATGGCTTAGTACTTGCTGAGGTATAGCAACTTTAAACCCAGTTTATGGAAACGGGAGGCTCTTCTCTTGCTTGCTCCGAGGGTCTTATGGCTAAAGGCAAGCAAAACTCAGGGGCATCTGAACCCCAAGCCTCTGGGCTTGGGCCTGCAAGGATGGCTGCCAAAGGATTTGGAAGCATCTGAAGCCCCTGGTGTGGGTGGGTGATATTTGCCAGTAGTAAGACCACTAATGGTTCTGGACTCTTGGATTTGGAGTTAGTTTTGGCTATTTTGGCCTTGAATACAAATTAATTTAAAAAAAAAGTCACCAGTTGTAGCAGCATACACAGTGTTTAGAATGACTGAGTTCTGCCTGTTCAATCAACATAGTTTTGGGAACACTTGAATTCTGCTCAATTGATATGATTTGGAACCAAGCTGCCTGATTTGCCCTGGACCACAAAAATATATAAATAAAAAAAGTCTGTACTATATACAAGCAGGTACAGAAGTGCTGCTTAAAAGTGTGTTTATGGAGTGCCTGGGCTAAAAACTAAAGCAGTTTCAAAATAGGTAAACTGCATCAATTCTAGGTGAATTACATCTATGAGCACCTGTAGAAATTTCCCTGTATCAAAATTTGATCAGGTATGTTTTTCTTTCTCTTTTCCCCCCCCCCCCGCCATTTTGTTTCTTACTATCATGTGTTCAGGGACAGTAGGGGAAAGATTGGGGTGGGGGAGGAGAGCGTACGGGGGCTTCCTGACCCCCAGACTTATTTTCCCTGCTGTAGCAGTGAGAATGGGACAAACTGAAGGCAAACCTCCAAAAATTAGATTGTGTATCTGGAAAATTATTTCCCATGTATATAAACTAATTATTGGGGGAGACAGAACATCTTATAATCAGGGTCATCATATATTTGAGTAAATGCAATATTTGTAGCAGGTGCAATGCTTCAATCTCCTGCTAAAAAGATGGTGACATTCTTTGTTTAACTTATGACAACACTATTTAGAAAATGGAATAATTTCAGTCTCCTGTTTTGGTGGACTTTGTTCAGAAACCCTGAAGAGGACATGCAATCCAGTGAAGCAAGAGATTAAGATTCCTGGGGGACTTTTTGGCTTTCTTTGAGAGGGGACTTGATGACCTGTTCTAACAGAGCATATCCTGTTGCATGCTAGATTCTAATAAAACTATAAATGCAGGGACAACTATAAGGAGCATAATTTAAACATGGTATCAAGAACCACAGATCTTAAGACCTTTATTCATAACTTTAATCATCTTATGTTCCCAAGGAAAAAAAAAAAAAAAAAAATCAAGGAGTCCAAGTTAGCTGCTGCTTTTCCCTCAACTCTTTTATTTGAAAAAGACACTTCAAACACTAGTTGCACTCTACTTGGCTCTCCCCATGCATATGAGCAACTTCTAAAGATACCTGAAAAATGTTGTTGGGAGAACTACAGATTTCAGATTCTTCACCCACTGATACCCCTTGCTTCTCTCTACAGTCCCTGAGGGAAGAAGAGCACTGGCTAAGTTGGCTATTGTTCACATAGCAAACTGTAAACCCCTCCTACAGCATGTCAGAAGTTGGTCTCTATCTAAACCTCGGATGGCTGACTCTCTAAAAGCATTCTTTACAGCTTAAAGGCAGGAATGTCCTTTCTAAAACAGGCACTGATTAGTTGCTTTAACTTTCCATCCAGTTCTCAATACTGCATTATGTAGCAGGTGAGCGTGAAGCTCTTACCTGGCCCAAATCAAAGTCCCATAATGACCTTCCAAGAACCATACAGAATGAGCTCAAAGCCTTTACGTAACTGAAAAACTTTCCATTGTACTCTGTCAAACTGCGGTATCCCAGCCATTCCCCTTTCCTAGCCCCTTCAAACAAGAGAACCCCCCCACCCCAGCATGGTCACAAGCACGCATGCTGCTGTCTATTCTAATAAAACAGTCCCATATGTAGACTGTACTTCCATACTCGGGCATCTGGATGCCCATGAGTTTTACTGATACTTCCATCAGGTCTGAAGAAAGTTCCTCTTCACTGGCAGACAACAGTCCTGTGAGAGGTGGACTAAACCCATTGCCAGTCTACCAAATTGTGTATTTTGTAACTGCAAGCTGTTCAGTACCAGGAACACTGCAAGAGAAAAATTACAAGATTGTATCTTTCAAAGTAATTGCATTTGAATAGGTAATATAACATGTTGTACAGCTTCATTTAACTGTGAATTACTTATGAACCTGAATTGAATGTTATTCACAGCCTCTCTTTCTAAGCAGTTTGTTACCCAGTATAGATGTAAAGGACTCTCAATTTGCTAGCAGAAAGTTGTGATTGATTGTGCTAGGTTCTGTTATTCTCATCTTAAGCAAACAACATATTGATGTTGCATGGATTTTTGTTTTAGAGGTAGAACTCACATTCAAACTTTAGAAACATTAGAGACCAATATACAGTAGGCAAATGCTGTAGTTGGAAGGAATCTTAATTTGTCTATTTACAAGTTCAGATTTGAAACTTTGCAACAAGCCATAAGTGTTCCAAAGGCCTGAATAGTCAAATATTAAACATGCAGAGCCTCTAGAGATGGAGTCCATCACCATCTCTGTTTTTACATACAAGTTCTACATAGCCTTGGGGGAAAAGAAAATCCTCAAATTTATTTTAAATTTAAAAAATTAGGCTCAGTCCTTCAGCTGGAACATCAGAGGCAGGTTTAAGCTCATCACAGTTTGGAATGAAGCAGCTTTTCACCTAGAGGATATTACAGCCTCTTCTGCCAGCACTAATGAACATTTTATAACTGAACCTAAGTGAAGGAGCCCCATGACTTCAGGCCTGAAATCCCCAAATTTATTTGAAGGATGAATCAAAATGGTCTTTAAAGCTCTGTAGGTCCCTGTTCACTAGCCAGTACCTGTATCTAAAGCCTTTTGGGTCACTGCTCCAAAGCCAGCCCCAGGACTGGAAACACTGTGCAGATTCTTCCTAGCTTTAGGCAACTTGTGCTTCATCTTGAGGTGTTTAATTCCCATACATGCTCTTTTTTGTAAGCCCTCAGCTGGGAGAAGCTCAAATGTCCTATACTAGTAAATGCTGGTGATTTAAGGTATCTTCTATAAAGCGAAGTAGAAAACAAATCTTCCAATTTTGAGCTATGCAAATTACTGCAGTGACAGGATGCAGTGATACAAGACCTTAGGAAGCATCTTGGGATGGAGCAGGAGGATCCTTATTCTCTGGCTCTGGAGGAGGAACTGGCACAGTTTCCTCTTTCTTCTGTGCAGCCAGGAACTCATGAATTGCCTTCTCTATCTGTGGCCTGAAGATGTGGTTTAGTTTTGGATCCACCACCTGAGAAATAATTCTGTCCACTCCAGCTTCCAGCATCCCTGACCTTGGACAAAGACAAAGGAGTCATTCAGCTCCTCTGGAAAAAACTTTCCCCAACCTCTTTCAGGAATTCTCCAGGGCCCTCATGTCGGCAGCAATTAGTGTGAACATGCTGAGAACTGCAGCCCACTCACAGTTCCTTCACAAAGGAGGCCTTCCCTTTACCACACAAAAACCAGAACACTTCTCACCTAGTCTCACCCCACCCCCACGTTTACCCCCACCATTCCTGCAGAAGTCACAACTGACATCTGGTCTCCCAGACTCTGAAATACCATTGGCTAAGAGCCACTCCAGTAGCGCTCCTGCTGAAATAAGGTCAGCACGAAAGTAAAACAAGCTCTGGCACAAACAAGGGAAACCACCGTTTTGAGCAGAGCAGGTGTGAGTACTGAGGTGTTTTGGGCTGACTCGTGGAAGGGACAAGAGGCCTTCACCCCACTCGTCTTACTGTCATGCGTTCCTGACTGCAGCTAGTCTAGACATTGGTAGTAAAAGAAGAAAACCAATGTGTGTGGCACAAACTATAAAGAGTTTCTGAAACTGAAGTGACTTATTGCTTCAGGGGCTACGTCACATTCTTGGATTGTAGGGGCCCAGGCAGCCTGGCGGGCTTAAGTCATGTCTGCAAGAGACCAGGGGAGAGGAAGCTGAGACACTGCCTGGCATCTGGGAAAGCAGCCGAAAGACTTGTACGGCCGTGAGACTGACCACGTACACTGCCATTTAAGGCCATGGACACTGTCACGGTTGAATACAGTTAGCTAAGCCTGCCCCCTACAAAAGCTGGCTACATATGCACGTGTCTTGGAACAGGAGCTCCACTTTATCCTTGCTGCCTTCCTAGGAACTGAGAAGGAAACTCCAAACCCTTCAGGTCTGGCCAATTCCTACTGAAAGAGTGGATCATCAAAGGGCCAGTTCATTGTTAACTATTAATGGGATAAGAGAACTTGAGTACTTTCAGACTGATTGCCAGGACCAATGAAAGTTGTCCTTATTTGCCATTTGATTTGAAACTGCTCATACGAAAAAATTACTGCATTTAATGAACTGACTCTCTCCACCCCCCCGTCCCATTTCAGGCTAACTGGCGACAGTAACAATTCTACACTGAGTGGGTCGTGTATGAGCCACGTGGCAAAATCTTCTGCTGTTTTTAAAGCTTTAGCTTTGGGTGTAAGATACTGCTGTCTAGTTCTGTTTAACTTCTAAAGAGCCGGAATAAAGGCAGCAGGAAAATTGGTAGGGGCCATCTGTTTCCATTCCACCTTTTAATTTAGAATCATAGAAAATTAGGGTTGGAAGGACCCTCAGGAGACCATGTAGTTCAACCCTTCTCAAAGCAGGATCATCCCTAACTAGATCATCCAAGCCAACGCTTTGTCTAGCCAGGTCTTAAAAACCTCCGAAGGATGGCAATTCCACCACCGTTCCAGTGTTTTACTACCCTCCTAGTGAGAGAGTTTTTTCCCCTCTAATATCCAACCTAAACTTTTCTTTCTGCAACTTGAGACCATTTTCTCCCTTCCACCCTCCCCACTGTCTCAGGAGAAACTTAAAAATGGAAGCTTTTAAACTCTGCATTTCCAGAAACTCCACTGGGGCCTTTGAAAGACTGGAATTTGCTCTAAGTTTGCATGATGGGTGGAACTTCAAATTAAACTGGAGAAGGTTTTTAGATAAACTTCAGATCTTTAGAACTTCAGATTAAACTGGCAAGGGCTTGTCTCTATAATGAAGCTGCTGCTATAGCAACACTGGTACAATTGCATTAGCAGAATCACTTTCCAGAGACATGGCATATGCTGACAGAAAAGATTATTTTTCTGCTCCCCTTATGTTGGTAGACCAGTAGGAGTTTTCTTGTGTCGGCACAGTCGTACCTAGACTAGGGCTTTTGCAGCCACTGCTATGCTGGCCAAGTTCTGTTGGCCAAGGTCTGACTACTTAAAACAGTACTGTCTCTTTTGCTTTCCTATTCCGATGGAAATGTAACATCCTGAATAATCTACCACCCTCTGCTGGAGGAAATTGGGCTAGCTAATTTTTTGACCAATGCCTGCTAGTGGTTGGAGGTCTAAAGGCCATATGAATGAAGCAAAAGACCCTAGGGGATTTCTATGTCTGAAATCAGACCACAAGTTAGTGGCCAATCTTGGTGTTGGCTACTTGCAGCCAAAGCAGTACTAGATAATGGCAAGTTGCACTTAAATGGATGCTTGGCCAGACTGACTTGTTGTAGAGAAACAACTCTTTTCTCATTGAGAAGTGTTGCTGCACTGCATGAGGTGAGACTGCATTCAGTTACTGCAGCCCTTTCCTTTTCATGTCCTTGTGACAAAGTGTTTAGCAGAATTTGCAGATTCAGTGCAATCTGACAGGTTGCCCTGTGAGCACTTCTGATGTGCAATGCAGAAAGACCCAGAAAAAAAGAAAGCATCAGAGAATTCAATGCCTAACTATGCAAACTACTACCTGGTTAGGATGGTGATGATAGCTATCATTGCTATTAGCTTCCAGAATGCAGGTTACTTACTGAATCACACTCTGTCTTAGTCCATTTCGTAACTGGTTCTTGTTCATTGCTGGATTCCATTCCTGTTTGTCCAGATGCGTGGATACAAAATTGTCTACTTTCTGTCTCAAATTCTGGTAAGCTGGCTAAATAAAAACAGCCCAATCAAATAACCAAAATATGTTAAAACTGATCCATACTATTATGTCATTTGTCTGTATTCTTCATTACTTCACCCTTTTTCCCCAAAGGTAAACTTTGTTTTTTTACCTGAGAACACAAAAGAGCAGTATGTAGAGGTACTATTATAACAGTACTTGCTGGCTACAGTTGTTTTGTAATTATGGCCTTTTCTGAGTCTCACTACGTGGAACGCAAACCGCTTGTTAGCGCGAACCATTTGAATGAGTTTCCTACTGACCAGAAGTCCCTGGGGTCCTGACCAGCCACTACTGACATTAGCTTACAGGAGCGGATGTGCTTTTGTTTGTGATGTGAATGCTAAAAACATGAAACATTTAAGCAAGCTTTAGTTAACTGCTAAGAATTCTTCTCTTCTTTACAGGTCATAAGAACAGAAGAACTGGCATTGACTGGGGCAGACCAGAGGCCCGTCTTGCCCAGTCTCCTGTCACAGGGGCAGAGAAGGGGAGACTGAGCTGGGTTTTCTCCACTGTTCTTCTCTCATTTGCAGCCGCCAGCATTTCAGGTGGGGGCAGTTCTGATGCAGGGGCCGTGCCCCTCACTCCCCTGCTCAAACAGCACCGATGCGCCTTTCCTCCATGCCTAATCCCACGTTTAATCTGGCCAAACTGCCAACTCCTGTGACCACTAGTGGCCGTGAGCACCATGCTTTAAGGATAAGTGGCTTGAAAAGAGCTTTCTTTCGCTGTCTGTGTTCTGCCTGCCTCTGTCATAGGGCAAGCCTGGGCTCCTGCCCAGGGCCAGGCCCACGGGCACCTCCCATGGCCCGCCTCTGGGCTATGCAGGCAGGGCCAGGCTGCTGCCTTCCCCAGGGAGCGAGCCGGGCTGGGGAAGGGCAGCAAGTGGCTCTGGGCAGGAGCCCGGACGTCACCCCTGAGGGCGGCCCTAACGTCACCCCCGAGGGCCCCGCTACCTTGGTGTCCACGTCGGCCAGGCAGTCCCGGCGGAAGCCGTCGAACAGGCCACGGCTCTTGAGCTGCTCCACAATGAGCGCGATGAGGTGCGCGTCGCCGGGCGGCAGCGACGCAGGGTCCTTGGCGCCGGGCCCCGCCCCCGCCGCGCTGCCCCCGGTCCCGGTCCCGGGAGGCGCTGCCGGGGGCACCTTCACTCCCGCCGTCTCCCGCGCTGCTTCCAGGTGGGGCTGCCTTCCCGGGGCGACGCCCACCCGCGAGGGCTGGGCCGGGGCATCCACGCGTGCCGGCCCGGGGAGACCTGCGGGGCTGCGGGCCCACGGCCGGCGGTGGCGGAAGGCGACCCCGTTCCCTCCCGGCTCCGGCCGAGCTGTGCCACAGCCCGCATCGGAGCGGGCGGGGCCGGGCCGAGTCCCGGCTTCGCACCTCCCGGCCCCGTGGGAGCCCGGCCGCGGGTGGGGGTCGTTCCCGGGGCCCCAGACCCCGCAGCGAAGGCTGGGCGGGGCCCGGGTCTCACGGGAGGGCGCGGGGGGCGGGCAACGCCGCACCCGGGCCGGAGCCTCCTGCCCCCAGCCGCAGACGGGCCAGGCCTCCCTCCTCTTCCCGTGTCCAGGCCCCGCGTGGACGGGGCCTCCTCTGCTTGCCGCCGCCAGCGACAGGCTCCGAGGTGGCGGGGGCGACCGCTCTGTCGGGTCGGTGCCCGGTGCCCCCGGCCCTGCCCTCCCCGCCTGCCTTTGGGCTGCGGGCTGCGGAGCGGGGGCCCGGCCTGTGCCCCGCAGGAGGCTGTGGCACCCGTGGGGCGGCGTCTGCTCTGCCGGGGGCACCCGGCACCCCCGGGGGGGCTGGGCCTCTCCTCCCTGCCTCGCCAGTCCCTGCCGGCCCGGCCCGCGCGCTCCGCAAGGTGCTGCGCTGGGGCGTGCGGGGCTGACGCCGGGGGCCTGCTCGCGTGTGCGGAAGGGATGCCCCTCGCCCTCCTCCACGGCGGGGCTCTCCGCGCAGCGCGCAGCGCGCGGCTCCGGCCGAGAAAGCTGGGCAGAGATGGAGCCGGGGCTGGCCCCGCGGCCCGGGCCGGGAGCCTGCGGCCCGGGCGGGAGTGCCGAG
>NW_017728914.1:20880949-20903369 GCF_001723895.1 Crocodylus porosus
CGCCCTCCGACATGGCCCACGCCCTGCACGCGGGCTCCGCGCCCCCCTGCGGCACCCAGCGTCGCCGCCGTCGCGTCGAGTTCTGCGTCATGGCGCCGCGATGCATCATGGGGGCGCGAGGCCCTGCAGCCGCTGCCTTTCTAGGCCTCGAGCCCGGGGAGCGGGCGCGGCGGGAACTACAAGCCCCAGCGTGCATCGCAGCAGGCCGGGAGAGGGGCGGATCGCGCGAGGCATGCTGGGCAGAGTAGTTTTTCTCCTGCGCCCAAGTCCCGCCTGCGGCAGATAATCCTCGCCCCGGCCCGCCCAATGGCCTAGTTGGCTGAGAGTTGTCACCCGAAGCCCCTGCTGCACCTGTGTTACGTATATGAAACTGGTTCATCGCGCCATACTTCTAGGCCACAGGTGCAAAGGCACGATTGCACTCTAAAATATGCATCCAGCTATAAAGGCCACACGTGCAAAGGGAATGATCGTGCCGTAAAACGTCCATCCAGCTATAAAGAGCAAACCAGCTACAAAGTTAGTGCTTGAAAATATGTCACCACTTTATAGCTGGTTTCTAGCCAGCTTTAACTGGAAAGTGGCAGGGCCCTAAAAAATCCTCGGCCCTGGCCCTGGGAGCCCAGGAGCCTCGTCCCCCTTGGTCAGCGGGGAGGAAGTGTATCTGCTCCTGTTGGGGCTGGTGTGGTGCGTGTGGAGTTTGCCCCTAGTTTGCAGACCCAGCAGCGAGCCAGGACAGTGCTGCTGGTCCCTCAGCACTGAGTCTGCTGAGGGGCGTCAGCACCTACAGCGTTGCGCCCCAGGGTGCCACGCTTTTTGAAGCAGGATTTGCATAGGGGTGATGCCTGCTTTTCACCGCTGCCGCCAGGCATCACCATCGCGGTCTCGTGCCGCTACCAGCACAGGAGTCGCAGTGTCAGGATCCCAACTCCAGACAAAGAGAAGTGGCGGCTCACTGTTTCATCTACATTGGCGGCTGCCCTCCTAACTGGGGGGCTTTGTGAGAGAAACTCAGGATTAATCTCGGACCCACCCCTCAAGCTCAAATGATGCCCATATGTATATTTATGAACTAGGGACCCCGTGAATCCCTGTCAGGGGCAAGGATTTTTTAGGGCCCTGCCACATTCCAATTAAAGCTGGCCAGAAGCCAGCTATAAAGTGGTGACATATTTTCAAGCACTAACTTTGTAGCTGGTTGGGTCTTGATAGCTGGACGGACATTGTATGGCGTGATCATTCCTTTGCAAGTGTGGCTTGAAAGTATTGTGTGATTAACTAGTTAATTACATCACAATTAACGTGTGGCAGCGGCCTTTGGGTGACAACTCTGTGTCAGCTTGGCCTTGGGGTGAGGGTTATCTGACACAGCTCCAAAACTGTGAGTTACAAATCTGTTTTGTGTCCACCACCTTGCTTGCTATGGTGTGCAACCCACTTGCTGAAATTTGATACCTGTAATTTATTTCTCTTGCCACCTCTAAATAAGCTAGAATATAATACTCATCATTAGCCACCAGGGGAGGCTGTAGTTTTTGTTATCACCTTATGCTTAACTTTTAAAGCAAAAGTTTAAAAGCAGCATCATCACAGGGCTACTGAGGATGTTTTTGACCAGGCCTGAAAAGTTTGGGGTACAGAACAGAGTTCTTTGTTTGGCATCCAACATTTTTTCATTAGTTGAAATGGAGACCTGAAGATCTGATTAGTGTTTTTCTGTCTTACAAATGTGTCTCCTGAAAGTGTCTCCAAATCCCGTAAAGAAACATATTTTGGTTTTACTCCTCACTGGGCATGTCTACACATTCATTAATGTGCCATAATTATTGCACATTTAGTTTAGTCATTTTTAAGCTCAAAGTAGACTAACACATTAACTCATTATCATGGCTTTTTTGTGCCGTGCTATTACACAGCAGAATTAGTCTACTGCACTGTTAGCATCTTGTAGTTGTGCCACTGTTTCTAAGAGATATAATCCCATGCCATTTTACCAAATGTTATCTGGATAACATGCACTCTTTCCCCCATATCACGTATAGTGCAAGAATACTCTTCCCACAGAACGTGACAATGGTCAGTGATTCTCTCTACATCCAGGTCAAATAGTTCCCACATTTAGATTGCACCTTAAGAAAAATTAACTTCTGTCAGTTTGCAGTTTATGGGGATCATTCCGCTCTCGATAACACTAAGGTAGATCCAGAGTAAATTGATCAACTTTAATGGAGTTCCTCCTAATTTACTGCAGTGTAATTAGACTAGCTAGCACTAGTAGGAAAGAAAATTTACTCTCAAAGGCGTGGGCACTCTCTGACCTTTCTATGAGTGTGCAAAGAAGGGTGTTGGTTGTAATGGTGACTTCTGTGGTGTGCATGCAATAAGACTGAGGCCAACACAACTCATTTAACAAATCTGTTTACTTGGATAGTTCTTTTAGTACATTCCTAAAGCCACAACAAAGCAAGGGAACAAATTCTACCTGCCAAATTACAAAAGTCAACAGAGCTAGAACAGAACTTAGTTACAGTAAGGGTGAATTTGACCCAGGGGAACATTCACTTCTCAGCAGTCGCCTGGCTGGATGTGAATGAGTAGTACAAATGAAGCTTATATTAGTACAGGTGTGTTATACTGAAGAGGGCCCCCTCCCCAGTCTTTCTGTTATTTGCAGCAGGTGTTGAAAAGGGGGAAAATTCCTCATGCCGTGCATTGTCCTCTTCGCCTGATTAAAATTCAGTGGCGGTGAGAAGCAACATAAGCTGTCCCACGCCATCTGGCAGCTACGGGGGGCTGCCAGTGTTTATAGGCACCGAGCTATACATTGGAGAGAGGGCACTGCAGCACATTTCACAAAATACGTTGTTCTGTATCACAGATAGGGAATCTGTTCCCTCAAAGCAGAAAATGGTTCCTCTTATCAGGTATCTTGTCTCTCACTGGTCAAGGCTGGGTATTTCATAGGGAGGCAGAAACCTTCACAAAGCATCTAAGCCTGCACAGTGACCCCAGAGAAAGCTGTTCCTTCCTGACAGCCACTGAGGCTCACTTCCCATTGCTGCCTGTATCAGCTTATGCTCTGAAGCATGAGGGTTGAAATCCCAAATCCCTTTTATTCTGCCTTCTAGAATTGCAGCCTCCAGCATCTTTCATAGAAATTTCTCATCCTTGTTTTTAAAACTCACCTTAATAATATTTTGCCACTCAGTTCCCCAGGTAGAGCTTACATAAAAATCAATCATAGACCTTATGGCAATGGCCTATATGCAGTACAGTAAATTGCATACTGCATTGTTTGGTATTAAAAAGCTGGCTGTTACTGCCAGTGAATATACCTGTGCCATGTGTACCAGTGGGATGCATGCCCATATGGACCTGCAGCCTCTGGTTCTTTCTGGGATGCCTTTAGTTTTTCCTGGTCTTTTCCCTCCAGTCCTTTTTTCCTTTGCTGCTGGAGTTTGTCCCATGCTTCATATTCCAGGTTGCTTGGTGGTACACCCAGGACGTGAGTCCTCTCTCCTTGAGAGCGGGCAAGACTTTGACCTCCTCCTGCACTGCTGTATTTGAGAATTGTCACAGGGGAAGGGGACACATCCCTGATGCCTCTGCACAGAATTTCCCTGAGCTGTCATCCAGGGGAAGACTTGGCTGACTTTTCACCTGTAGATGATGGGTAGTGTGGGAAGGAGGGATCCTGTGACCTCCTCTGACTTCCTCCACATACACAACAGGGATGGGGGAAAAAAGTAGTTCCATTGTTCTAGTACAGCGGTTCCCAAACTCTGACAGATTGCGCACCTCCAATTTAAAACGATACAACTTTAAGTACCACCAGAAAATTTTTGTCATATAAAGTAATTATAATAAATCTGTTAATATGTACCATTGATAGGTTGTCTGCGTACCACTGGTGGCTCCTGCACCACAGATTGGGAACCGCTGCTCTAGTCCGTTCCCAGTCTTCCCCTGTGCAAAGGGCGCTTTGTGAGGAGACTGAGACGGCGTGGGGGATGGCAGGGGGCCTAGGAGGTCCATTCCAGTTTTCTTCCCAGTCTTCCCATGCTGGTTGCAGGAGCCCCTCAATCCTTGGGTGAGGGTGAAAGAGTACAGGATCCTTGGGGGATTCAGTCTGGGACGAAGTGCAAGTGGTTTCCCTGTGCACCAATGGGTTTAGCTTGCCTGACACCCCAGGATGTGGCAGCCTGGTGCAGAGCCCCTTTCCTTGGCTTTCCGTTTGTGTGTCCTGAGAGGGCCGTGTAGGATGGATGATGCTGCATAGTACAAATGGAAGACAATGGCAATGACTGTGCCACTAGAGGGCACCCCAGTGATGCATTGTGTGCTATGGGAGCAGCAGTTTCCACTAAGAGGGTGGGCTCCTTGAAACGAGCTGCCAGCCGGAGCAGTGCATCCTGTCCTCTCCGTCATACTGGGAAGCAGAGACATCATTAATTGAGTAACGTCATTAGGGAGCATACAGCGGAAACTAGAGGGACGTCTCTGTGTCTGCAGAAACTGCGACTGCTTAGGCAGTGTCAGAGTCAGGCAGGCATCTCAGCTAGAGGCAATGTTTTTGTAGGAGTGCCCAGCCCTGCCCAGAAAGTGCTCCTCTTATGCTGTGGGTCTGTGCCCCAGGCCAGCTCCAGAGTTGGTAGCAGGGGAGCAACAAGGATACACTGAGCTGTGTCTGGGGCTTTACTGGGGACCATCAGGTATACTGGGAAAATACTTCCCAATGCAACAAACAAGTCTCAAAGCTGTGAGAGTCCATCTATGCAGAAGACCAGGCCCCTATATGGAGTCCTCCGGACATCTTCTATCTCCATCTCTGACTGCAGGTTCTTTCCTGTGCTAAATGGAGTCCTCTTTCTTCCCTTGGCTATTGTGCTACATGCAGAACTGACCTGTTCATGGCACAAAGGGTTGAGCAGCACAGCTGCTAGTTTGGTTTCTTAGCAAGATATCACTAAGAATCACTGGGCTGTGCAGACTGTTTTGTTCATAGGTACAGGATGCTGAGATTTATGTTGAAGTGTAGCACAGTAATGGAGTGCAATCTGCGTTGCAGAGCAGCACTGAGGGGATGAGGGTGGAGTGGTTAGTGTGGTCAAGGAGGACTCTTGGGTCTTCTCTCCATGGGTCTGATTGCCTTGTTGTGTGACCTTGGTCAATCTCCCTGGTCACTTTGTACCTCCGTAGCTTTGTCCCTTGAATGGGTGCAATGGCAGCACCTGCTTCATGGAAGCCTGCATGGATGAATATTTATCAAGTGCTTTAAGATCTGTAGCTGAACGGCACTATAAAATGGTAGTGTTTCACTTGGGCAGACACTCAGTTGGACCCTGGAATAAGCATATAGAGGATCTTGGTCCTCACAGAGAGAATTCTGCATCGCTCCTCCTGCCAGACCAGCAACAGACCCAGAAGTTACCAGCAGTGTGAAGTCTCTTTCATGCATCTGTGCCCTAAAGGAAAGTGGACTGGTGGCTGCTTAGTGTGGGGTAGCCCAGTCCGGAAAAGGGAATCTCAGGCTGTGGAGAGATTACTAAACCACAGCAAGTTGATAGAGGGTGGATACAAACTGCAAAACAGCTGATGCATGAGAACTGTATGATTCCTCTTATTCTGCAGTAAGTGCAAGCTAAACCATGGCAACTTAGTCCTGTTTCACTGAGGGCTCAATGCCTGCTTGCTGCAGGATAAGACCAAGCACGCAGACCAACAGATGCTCCGTATGAAGGTCCTGCCCCAATGTGATGTGGTCTGATCACTTGTCCATACCTCATACATATGCAGTATCTCTGCTGCTCTTACCTCAGGCATGTTAAATGGCCTGGGAGAGGGAGAAAGAAACATGCCTAGAAAGTGTGAAAAAATGTAGCAAAGAGGTCATTTACTTTAGTCTAATATTTATAATTAGAACCCTCCTCACCCTAGTTCCCTTTATCACCTTAATATACATTTCCCAGCAACCAGTGACAGGCTGGGAGGTACTCCCTCACCTTCCCCACTCCTCTTGGAGATATAAGGTACTATCCTTTCTAGATTCCCTTTCTGCCTGAAAAGGGGCAGACAGATTTCAGCCCTTTTCTATTTGTTAACTTACATCACTGCTCACTTCTTTCAGATTTCCTGCCTTTTGCTCTCTCTCCTCTTTCAGAAGCTTAGCTGATCACAACAGCTGTTAACTAGCAACTATTTCAATGGAAATTCTAATGTAATACGAAAGCTATTCCCCATTACCCTATCTACACAGAATTTGTGGCTCTTCGGTTAAAAAAAAAGGCTCATGTAACTTAAAATGAATATTCAAAAAGCTAACTGGTTCAAATAAAGTCAGGACTCCATCTTAACAGCTGCCATTTTGCTGGTTTGACAGCTTCTTGTTCTTTGAAATGTGTGTAATGCCTCAGAAGGGAGAGGCATGAGGCATTCAGATCTTCTGTTAGTGAGTCTGCTTTATCTATTAAACAATCTGAAACATTTTCTAATATTAAGCTTCTGTTAAACTACAGATTCCAGTAAAGAGTGTAAGTTGCTGGAGGTATAATTGTCTTGTGTGGGGTGTAAAACCTTGATCGGTCTACATGATGTATTCCCTTTAGGCCATTTCACTGAGAATAGGGCTCAGTCAGCTCTTGGCACTGAATGTGCATTGCCACAGTTTTATCTAAAGAGGCACAAGATGGCAGCTGTAATGGGTTCACATCCTCTGTGACTCAGGCAGAGAGAGAAATGTGTAATGAAAATCATTGGCAGAGGTATATCTGTACAGTGCCTGGTAGCCCACACTGCTGTATGGATGGCAACGATAATGAGAACAGACCTAAACTGCACTGACCACAATTCTGTTAGGCTCACACCTGTTTTTCATATGCTGTGCTGCACATCCTGTGTCTCAAATAGGACACACAGGATGATTTTCTAGGAGAGGAAAGGAAGGGGCAGGGAATTCTGCAGAGGAAAACCTCACTAGCTCTCCTGCAGATTGAACAGCAAAATGTGGATATTTTCAGAGGGCCTGCTGCCCCCAAGTGTCAAAGCCCCCTCCTGCCCCTCACGACCCCAAAGGAAGTGAATCACTTTCCTTTCCTTTCTCTGGTGCTAGAAGCCAGGGTCCCTCATGCCTCTCTCCAAACACAGAGCCTAAGTTAAGGATGCTTCAGGGCTTATATCCATTTACTCAGCAAATTTGAGCTCTCCAAGGTATTAAAAGTCATCACTGTAGCTTTTGTTTAGCACAGCCCCTGCCCCCCCCCACCCCAACAATGGGAGGAGGAGGGTCCCCCTCCCTGTGCACGTAGGGGTGGGCTGGCTTTCCTTTTCCATCAGTTCTGATCTTTCATATGCTATATCTAATCAGCTCCCAGAGGCAGCATCAGCCTTCGCATGCTTGCATATGATATTCCTTTGGAGGATGGTGTGTTTATTCTTTTAATACAGAGTGATTTGAAATAAATGCCCCTGATCATTAGAATTCTGTTGAGGAAACTCTCACTGGGGGAGGGGGGGTGTAGGTAGAGAGAGGAAAATGAACCTTTCTAGGTTTCCCTCCCTGCTCTCCATGTCAGTGGTAAAAGACCCAGATTTGTATGGAGAGGAAATCGTTGGCAGTTTTCTCTTCACTGTCCTGACAACCTCCGGCCATGAAATTTAAAAAAGCCAGTTATTGAGTCTAGCTTTGTCCTTGCCAATGATTAGAGAGAGAAATCTGGAATAGGTGGCTTTAGCTGGGCATGGTATGTGCTGAAATGCAGGCTGAATTACAATAGGGAACCAAAGCAGGAGAGGGAGGGGCACATGCACACACCCACACACAGGCACAGGCGCAGGCACCCACATATCTCGCCAAGAACAAAATGACTGAACTCTGGCAATTTCAACTGAAAAATTCAAGCATTGCAACAGCCAGGCTGATGTTCCCTGACAGCCTGGGCTGCAAAGCATTGAGCAGAGGTTATTACTCTCCAGCACCTGTGCATTGTGGGTTGGGGGAATTGTGGGGGAGGGAGGAAGAGCTGGATGCTGGTGTACTGGATGGGGGGAAGGAATGGGATGTCAAAACTATAATGGTAAATGACAAGCTGTATCAGTAATTTGAGGGATTGGCTGGGAGCAGAGATTGGCTGGGACTATTCTGGAATGGCAGATAATGTTCCCAGCCCATAGGCCCAGCTGCCCCTGCATCCAGCCAAAATGTGAAGAGCATGAACACAGACCTGACCTCCAGGTGCTTGGGAAGCTACTCCGTGCATGCTGTGTCCCAGGGAAGGTTGGTGGGGAGAGATTGTGACACTGTACTTCCTGTGCTGGGAAATGGGGTAATATAACAGAAAGTATTTGGTTTAGCAAGGCCTGTTCAGATCAGAGTTGATTATGTCCCTGGTCAGGTCAGATAGGGTCTGTAAAATGTAACAGTATCTTAAACATTCTCATGTCCAGGGGCAGATCCAGAGGGGGTGCAGGGGGCTGGCTGCACCCCATCTTTTGGATTGGACTGCACCATGGGAGCATCTGGGGACTTTTTGAAAGTTCCTAAAGCAGGTGAAAATACTCTCCCCCTTCTCCTTACCATTCTCAATCATAAAAAGCCCCTTCCCTGCTCCTTCCCACCACCCCATCCCTGCCCCTCCTTTTCCCCTACCTGTCTTTCCTGGTGTCCTGAGAGAAGCAGCAGAGCCATTCCTGCCTGGGGGCAAGGGCACCAGTGATGGATGGGGGTTCCTCTCCCCCATGTTGTGACCACTGGGGGGAGGGGTTGGGGGAACTCTCCAGTCACCCTGTTGCCACTGTCGCCTCCCCATATGAGCCCAGCCCCCTCTCAAGCCAGCTGGCTCTGGAACTTCCCTGTCCCCAACCATGGAGAATGCAGCAGGGGCAGGCAGGGAAGTGGGGGCAGAGGGAAAGAGGAAGACAGGGGGCGGCCTTTGAGCAGGAAGGAGAAGGGAGAGGGTATTTTCACCTCCTTTAGGACTTCAAAAGCTCCCCAAAGGCTCCTGCAGTGCAGTCTGGCTATACTGGTGCGGCAGAGGAGGCTGGAAGCAGTGTGTGCAGCCACCCCTACAGTATGGGTTGCTGCTCCTGCACCCCACTTTGGGAAATCCTGGGTCCATCCCTGCTCACTTTTGAAAATGCTTAACTGCCACCAATTTCTAAATGAAATGGTTAAAACAAAGCAAAATAAAGTTCCACTGGTTTTTTTTGTTTTTGTTTTTTGTTTTTTTAACAACCCAACTAAAACACTTCCATAACAGCCTAAAAGTAGAGGAGGACAGTTCGAGGGAAATGGTTCTGGAGCCGTCCGCTGTTGTCTGTGTGACCCCTTTGTGCCAGCCTCTCTGGTGTGAACAGACCATATGGCAGATCTACCTGTTTGTCTCCGCCAGGGAAGTATCCTTAGTGCAAGGGGACTTCTGCTACCGCCCTAGGTTGATCAGAAGCTGGGGACAGGGCACAGGCCAGCTGCTGGTGGGGGAGGAAGGAGATCATGAGCGAGACTGGGGCAGTCTGATGCCCCCTTTGTCTGGATCCCTGAAAAGCCCCACTGGGATGAGCACTGGAGAGCCCCCAAAAGTTCTGTGTCCTGTAACAGGGGATTGCACTAGCCCTCAGTCCCTAAATGGGAGAGGCATGTGAAGCCTTCCCCTTGCTTCTGGGCTGATATCTCCACCAGCATGGAGCGGACTTTGGCAGTCTGTTATTAATGCATGAATATTTCCTCTCTTGCATTTGCAACCTAAATATGACCCACTGTGCATGTGCATTAGCACTTGGCAGTAGGGCTGAGTAACCTCAGTTTCATCTTTTGAAATCCAACTGCAATGTAGATAGAGGCCAAGATGGGACTCTGTTCCTGTTCTCCACCAGCAGGATATAGGCAACTCCACACTCCAGTCTCCAATTGCCTGCCTGCCTGGAGTCAGCAGCTCAATGAAATTGTCTCTGCCCCTTTATACGTGGCAAGAGGGAACCATGCATTAGCCATGCTGAGGGACAGCTATTTTGTAACCTGGTTCCTCTGCCACTCGGTGGTAATTACAGTGTACAGCAGGGACTTTGAGCAGATTTCTGTTTGTCAGTTTTATCCATCAGTTGTCACCAGTTCACTGCATGCAATTTTGTTGTTTAATCCTATGCATTCAACTTCAAACTGGCTAATGTAGTGTCTGCTCTGTTTTTGGATGTACGGGGGCAGAGCTGTGGTCAGCTTTTGCTTGGCAGCCAGGGTAAATGCCAGAGTTTTCAGATCCCGTAGCTTTACAGAATGAAAAGCTTGGCTACACAGGTGGCAAATTATTGAAACAGTTGAGCAGTGGAAGGAATGTTTGTCTAGCCTGTAATTCTCTCCTGAAGAACGTACAACATGTACTAAGCCTGCCAGCTTTTCAAAAGATCCAAAGCCCCTGGAGAATTTATGTATCTCCAGTGCATTTGCTGCTTATGTTGTGCAACATATTATGCATGCAGATTATATGATGTATACCTTCCTGGAAACACTTGTGTACATAACTTTACCTGTGTGAATTATCCCATGGATTTCAGTGGATTTGGGCATGAGAGTAAATTTACATCATATATCATTTGCGAGACTGGGCATATAAAATATTAAAATTGTTTAAAATAATTTTATACATGCATGATGTATATAGATGAGTGTCTGGGTTTTGAAGTAATAGCCACTTGGCATGTGGGGTAGATTATGTTTGTATGAATGCTTCTATAATGGTATTTGCATTCTGTATCTTTTATGTAGTGGTAGCTCTAAAGTGGTTTAACTTTGAATTAGGTGTACTGTAGTCTTAGGTGCCTAAGGAGAGACTGTTTCTGAAACTGAATTGATACAGCGAAAAAGGAGACTGCTATCTCCTAAATGGAAATTTCACCTCTGCTGTGTTTTTTTTTTTTTTTTAAATTCAGTCTGAGTTCCCATTATTTAAAACAAGTCATTCATATTGAATATATGCTGAAAGATAAATTAGATTCTTAATATGTTTATGGAAGTGGCTAACTTTTCTATAATAGATTGTTCCTTGACACTCCATTATGCCTTTATAGGCACTAAACCTTTGGAGTTCTCTGCTGCCTTTCAATTGAGGATAAATGCTGCTTAATTAAGCATGTGGATTTGATAAACACCACTGTCCTCACTTAATACATAGGTAGACTGAGGCACTGGGGTGGTGAAGTGAATTGCTCTGGACTGTTCAGCGTGTTAGTGAACAAGATGATGCAGTAGGAGGCAACATTAAAACTGGGTGTATATTTTGTAGTGGTATTTACCTTTACTAGAAAAATGTCTCCTAATAGTTAGAATGTGGAAATACCTTCAATAAAATGCTATAAACATGCCTCCTGAGGGCAGATGGTATAATTTTTAAACAATACCACTTCTATAAAGGGGAGGATGTGAGTGATGGGTGCATTTGTCCCAGACAGGCTGCTGCTCATGCCTGGTCCTTTCTTTCTAATGTTCTTGCTGCTGATTGGGGACTTCTTCCTCCCTGCTTGCAGTGGTGTCCATCTCAAGTACTGTAACTCTTCAAAACTTCATCCCTGGAGCTTAGTGGAAGGTACTAGGCAGTCCCCTGATACCCCTCTACCACCTGTCCCCCTTTCCATGGCTAGATAGGGAAGCAGACCTTATGCTTATAGTCTCTGAGGGGTAGGAGAATCTCACATGTTCTGTATTTAGGGACTTAATGCTTCCTGACAGCTGACTGGGTGATACACTAGTGTCAGAGGAACACAGCTGTTCACCTACCTACTAGCAAGAGGAAAAAGGCTTTCTCTGTCACTTCCAAGAGTTGGGGAATGATTACTTTAGCACTAGCGGGTGGGTGGGTGAAAACAAGTAGGTGGACAATACTTTCCTCTTTGTCTCTTCCTCACCCCTCTCTTTACCACAGGATTTAGGCTCTTTGTATTGAATTCAAATGTAATTTCAGTCTCAAAGGATGAGGCTTTTTGTATCTTCCTGTTGAGGTGCAGACAGAAGTAACAATTTTTGTCTGACTTGGCCCCTGAAAGCACTCTACAGCCAAGTCTGCATGAGGGTTCAGATGAAGATGTTTCAAAAGATGGGGTCTTCAGTAACTTCTGTCTGCCTGCCTCCCAGCATCAGAGCTGTTTTCAGAATGGGAGGGAGGAAAGGGAGTGGAGGGTGTTTGGTCAGGGGTTTTTCAGCTGGCACTGGAGTGTGGGGTGGGTGGATTGGAGACCCCCTATCTCAGGGGGGCTTCAGTCCACCCACCCCACCCTCCAGCACTGGCTGGGGAACCCCTAGAACAGGGGTGGGCAAAATGCGGGCCGGGAGCCAGATGTGGTCCGCCAGGCCATTCTATCCTGCCCACGAGGCCCCTAAAAATTTTAGAAAATTAATATTTATCTGCCCCTGGATGCTTGTTATGCAGCCCTTGATGGCTTGCCAAAACTCACTAAGCAGCCCTCCTCCCAAAATAATTGTCTGCCCCTGCCTTAGAATGGGCTCCCTCCATCCTTTCCACCTCCTCCCATTCTGAAAACAGCCCTGGGCTTGGAGGGAAGAGGGGCCATTGCTAGGATTTCCTCATACCCCCTGCCCCCTGGACGCAACAGTGAACTTCTGTTTGGTTCAGGGGATTGTAACTCAGAACGCCTCCTGCAAAGTGTTATGAGTCATAGCAGGGAGCTGATCTTCTGCCTGCACCCAGCTTGACTCCCTTGAGAGGGAGCAGGGAGTGGAGACTTGTCTCTTCCTGCAGGGGAAGCACTTCTGTAACCTGCTTTTCATGACTGTGTGCACGCAGGTGCATGGGGTATTATGACCTCTTTTCCACAGACTTTCCATTGCTCCATGATACTGTCAGGTGTGCCTTATTTACAGACCCAGGCTTTCCTCCCTCTCTTGCAGACCTGCTGTTTTTGACCTTTAAAGCACAGTAAATTATTTACATCTGAAACACTGAATTGAAGAGGTGCTGCCAGTTCTCAAGGAATGCAGCCTGCGTGTGTTCATGAAGCCTGCCTTCATACAACCCTACACTTTAAATCTCTGTCCCCCCTATCCCTTCCCATTATGAGGCAGATGTGGCTTTTCTGAGTGTCTGTTTTATTTACAGATCAACAGTTGTTACTGTGTTCGGGGGTTTTAAAGCCTTCCTCGGAAGCAGGGTGTTGCCTGGAGCCAAGCCTGGGGGTTTTGACAGGGGTGTGCCAATGCACCTACTGAGACTTAAACTCAGAGGGTCCTCTGGCTAGAGGGTCTTTCTTGCCTTTTCTCTACTCAGGGTCAGACCAATTGGCATATTTGGGGTCAGGAATTTTGCCCCCCACATGGGTGTTTTTGCCTTCTTTTGCAGCCAGAGGCACGGCCTTCTTCCTTGAATCTCTCAAACATTTTTTAACGACCTTTGCAGCAACAGGACACTAGCTGACACAGTCCCTGTGCTTTACCTGTGGCAGATTAGAGTGTTGTGTTGGGACTAACTGTGTAGTTTTGCCAAGAGGTTAGACAATGGATTTGCATGGGATGCTTTGGATGGGGATGGTTTGGATCCTGCCTCAGGCAGGGGGTTAGACCAGATGACCTCTGGAGGTCCCTTCCAGCCCTGCTTCTCTGTGATTTTATGAAACCATCTAGTGACAATGTCCTTGTTGTTTGTGCAGTTTTACTTATAGCTTAGACCTATAATTTAGGTACATCTAAAAAAAGCCCACCCCGACATAGGACAGGAGGCTCAGAAGCAGAAGGTTCTTAAAATGACATGGTTCCTTGCACAAAACTTTGACCATTAGAAAAAATTGAAAGATTCAAGCTGAAATTTGGAAACTGGTAAATTTGGGATTCCATTTTTTTAAATTGAGTTTTGTTCTTTGGTTTTTTTTTAAAAGCTCTTTCTGCCTTTTATCTCTCCTAAAAATAGGATCTCACGGAATGTCAATTGCTAAGAAATCCTCCTGTTTATGAACGAATTAAGTTGTTGTTTTTTAAACTCCTTTTAAAAAAAGTTACAGAACTGATCAGTTCTTTTGGGTGAACAACTGATTTGTTTTTCAAGCCCATGAGGAATTTTATACTTTACATTGAGGGAAAAATAGACTCTTGTGGATATGAAATCTATGACATTCTTATAGCGAGGTAGCCAGAAAACTTAGTGGACAGGATCCAACTTTGTTGGACAGCATTTGAATTCCTTTGCTGTACCTTTTGAAACTATGCAGTGATTCAGTTGTCTTGACACTAGATACAACTAACTTCTATTCATTGCAGCATGAATTATGACTATTGTGTAGTGAAATACAGGGCCTCAGAAGTTACAGCAAGAAAGACTCTTTCATAAACAGGTAGGAGTACGTTTCCTTCAACATAGTTCCAAAAGGAATATCTGATGGGTAAATGACTTCTATAAATGTTGTATTTGCAATTTAAAAAAATTAAATTTGGTTTGATTATGAAACCTTTGGGGTGAAAAATATTTTCTCCCTTGCCCAAGACTGTGAAAGGCTGCCTTCTTCTGTGTTTTATGCAATGCTCACAGCTCATCATTTAACTAACACAAAGTAACCAAACACACTGCAGCTGGTATTTGAGATCCTTTTATCCTTTCCCCTTCAAAAAAAAAGTGCATTTCCTTTAGGCAATCCAGAGCCCTGGGAGAGTGGCAATTTCTTTGATTGCTTATTGTAGCTATAGTACCGGAGATAAAAGTTTAATGCATCCTTATTGTCTCAGTGCTTTTAAGTATTCAGCTGCACTGAGCAGTGAATCTTCATCTGTACAACCCACTGAATGCGGTGGTTTAAGATTAACAGATACAGTATCAATGGTCTTACCCTTTGGATTTGTTTTAGTCAGGATTCAAGAAATTATTTGCATTTGAGGTAGATGCAGCTTTAATCATGTCTGGCAGGTGGGGAGCGTACAGCACAGGTACAAAGCAATGCAAAGCATCCAGATAATAGAGGCTGTGGCAGTGGTTCACGAATAAGAAATGCAGTCTAACAGGTGACAGGCAGACTGGTTTGGATAAAAGAGTGGACATTCGACATGGAGGAGTGGTTAGGCTAAGCAACTTTTGTGCTACGGTTCATAGAAGTGCGGAGATGCACGTGCCTTGGCCTGAAGGCTGGACTCCCTGCTATACCTTGCTTTTTTAAACTGGGAAGGAAACTGGCACACCTGTTCCAGCTGTACACAGCTTGGATTTGCAAAGGCGACAGGTTTAGAATGAGAAGAAAGGTCACATGTGAAAGTCTCTCCTAATTTTAGACAGACATTTAACACTTTGCTTTTGGATCTTTTTCTGTAACCATGAGGACTCCCCTGGCTGCTCCTAGGAAGATGCGCGTTGTGCTAACTTCCTCATTCCTCTCTCTCCCCTCCCAACCCCAGCTCAGCTCTTGTTACCGGAGAGAGGTCAGGAGCTTAGTGCCCCCTTGCTGACACGTGGGTAATCCAATCCTCTACCCTGTTGGTCTGCCAGGCTGAATTGAAACTCGTCTGACTGCAGTGTTGGGCTATTGTACCGGCTCTGCCATTAGAGCTGGGAAGCTGATACACTTGAGGGGACATTAATGAGGAAAAAACTAATTAGTTAATGTAACGGGGGAGGTGACAAGGCAGAAGCAGCCGAGCAATCTTACAGTCTTCTCTCAGGTTTGTCTGCTGCTTCCTTCAATAGCTAGTGCCAGGCCTACTCTGACCTGTGTATATGACTCCTCATCAAACAGAAAGATGTAGGCAAATGCCTGCAGAATGCGAGGCAGAATAAACCTAACTTAACTCTATCAAAGTATAGAAAGTATTACTGCAACGCCTTTCCTGAAGGGCCTGAGCTGCAGTTGGGTGGTACAAGTGTGGACACCCAAGCCCTCCATGTGAATGCCTAGGCAACCCCACCAACTCTCCGCCCACCTCCATGTGTGTGCAAAGTGTGGGATTTGCCTAGTTTGGGGGTTTCTTCCTGTGAGATTTGGAGAAAACCCTGCCTTTGTGGGGGAAAAGTTCCCTTGCTACATGGGTGGGGAGATATATGGTCAAGACTTGCATCTCAGGTCTGGGGGAATAAGTGCTTGAAGGTGTGAATGGGACCTGGCCACAGTGTAGCACTAAAGGGTTAACCAGAGTTTGGGGTTTTCAGTGCAGAGACCTCCGCCTCTTTAGTACCATGGCAACAGTCATCGTTAAAACTCTTTCTAATCTTTTATTAAAGATACAGGAAAAGAAGGATAAATGGCTAAAATATTTGAAATGTTAAGGATTGCAAAAGGCTTTTATTTTAACAATATTGCTCATTCCCTTTCCACAGCTCAAGGGAAAGTTTTGAAGGGAAAGCTCCTGCTTGCTGATAGTTTTTAAGTGATAGTAGAAGCAGTATTCATTGCCCTTTCAGTGGAAAAGAGAAAGTCAGTTAAGATGGGCTGGAGCTGTTGCCTTTTGAAGTCCCATCCTGTTTCCTTGAAGATTAAAGAAGGCAAGAAAATCCACAAGGGGATAGGAAAGCACAGCAAAGATAGACAATGCATGTTTTGACCCTGGTTCCTTCACTTTTTGTCTCACTGATGGAGAAATATTAGTACAGAGCATCTATGACCTAGCTGACTTGGACCAGCACTGGGCTGTGTGAGTGGTACTTTTAGCTGTCCTTCTGGTCACAGGCTGACAGCAGAGTGGAAAACATTCATTCTTGGCTGACTATGCCAGACCTTTATTACACTAAGGGCAAAGAGGGGGGAAAATGGAAAAGGAAGTAACATGAAGAAAGAAAGGGACACAGAGTGGAAGAAGAGGGGCAGCCAGAACCTGTCTTACATTCCAGGTGAGATTTACAGCTTAGACAGAGCTGGCAGACATGGTGGTAGGTCCCTCTCTCAAGCCTGGTTTGGTCAGGACATCTTTCAGGATCAGGACAATGTAGGTTTGATAGTGTCATGGTGGGTCTTGAGATAACGGAGATAGCTGCCATGGTGTTGGAGGAGCTAATTTCTTTCATCTGACCTGTGCCCCACTTGGCGCTTTTTAAGGACCTGATTATCTTGGTGATAATCACAATAACCCTTCTTCTCATTATTTGGTGCAGCACAGATGGACTGAAAAGAGCAAACTCTGTTGTCTTCAGGGGTGTACTTGGTAGCTGTGTTGGTCTGAGACAAGAAGACATACAAAAAACTAAACATACAAAAAACTAGCACTCTTGGTTCCAAAATGATACCTTTTATTAAACCAACTAGAAAATGGCAAGAAAATTGTCCTTTTCTGCAAGCTTTCAGGATCCAAGTCCCTTTGCCAGGCTCTGAGAAAAGTGTAGCTGGTACAAGATAGTAAAAAGTCCCCATAGGTAGGAAATAAACTTCATTTTTGCACAGAGGGAGCTGAAGATGGAAGGCTGTCCCTCTGGGTCCATGACAGTGTCTTTGTGAGCTGTGTTGAGTAGCTCTTTGAAGTGTTGATCAGGTAGAATTCCTTCCCTGGAGGTGTCAGATGGCAGGCGGGGAGGTAAAAAAAATTTCCTTGTTGTTCTGCAATTAAGTTTAAAATCCAAAATTGGCTAAAATTTGGCATCTTCCATGTTTCAGGGGTGTACTTGGTATCTGTGTTGGTCTGAGACAAAAAGACATACAAAAAACTAGAACTCTTGGTTCCAAAATGATACCTTTTATTAGACCAACTGGAAAATTGGCAGCTCTGTTATCTTGGCTTTTATTCCTGCTATTTCCTGGCGCCCCAGGATCCACCATGGCATTGCTGGGCCTTCATCATCCTAGTCATGAAAGGTGTGTTGATCAGACTAGCACAGAGTGAAGGACCAGATGACATTACCACTTCGTAGCCGCTTCAGCTAAGTCTTGAGTGCTTGGGTTCCAGTTAATATTCCCTCATTAGTGTATCCTTTTACTTTTACTTCTTCCAATCTTCCTTCATTCACCCTCTGTTTAACAAGTGGTTAACTTGCGTGTAACTGTTTTAGTGATGTACAGTAACTGGGTCATGCTAACACCTTTGACTCTCTTGGCCCTTTGGTTCCACTGATATGAATACAATAAATCCCACCTTTATTCTTGGATCTGTTTGTATTTTCTGTGCACTATCACAGTGTATCTAGGCAACATTAAACTGTGTCATTTGTTTGCATATTCATGCAGTGAATTGCCCAAGGCTATTCAGATGCTGGACCTGCTTTTAATCTTAGACAAGTGTAAATCACAGGCAAATACACAGCTCGAAGAAAGATCAAAATTAGGCCCATTGTGTCTTAAGGCATTGAACATGTAAGTCTACCAGTAGGAAAAGTTTGGCTTCTGTGGAATTGAAAGGAGTCCATGGAGTGGCCAGTGGAGCCTCATGAATGCCTATTTATATGCTCTCATGTATGGAACATGTACAGTTGTACACTGTGGACTGGGAATTCACAAACGTTGGAGTGCACCGGTTAATCCTTTGAAATGCATCATGCTTCTCCTCTGAACTGAAAGACGAACTCAGAGGAGGAGATGGAGGAAGGCAAAGCTGGCAGCTGTGCTGGGATCTTCCCATGGGGCTGGTACATCCTTTGTCCACCTCCTGGGTTTGACTTTACCTCCCCCCCCGGTGAATGGAGTTGATTTGTTTTTTATAATAATTTGATTATTGTATGAGAGGGACAGAATAAAGAATGCAAAGCTCACTGGAGTTAGAGGAGAGACCACTTTTACTGCAGCTGGTGTTGTTACAGGCCTCGAGAAAGGAAAAGACAGCAAGGAAAGAAAGGTAAAGGGATGCACAAAAGATGGAGGGAGAGAGACCCATGATGTGGAGACACAGTCACCCTGCAGGAGTGCTGTTTGCTCAGCAGGGCAGCCCTTCCCTGAGCTGCCAGGAGATCTGCCTTCTTGCTGGGGAATTCTGCCCCTCCTCTTGGGGACTACTACAGACACCAACACCACCTGTTCCTCGTGCTTCCGGGAGTCAGATGAGCTGGAGAGGGAGCAAACATTGGGCACAGCTGGGGATAAGGACCGTCAAGGTCAGAAGGCAGCAAAAGCTTATCAGTTATTTGAGAGGGAAGAGTCAATAAAAGGAACTTCTCAATATAAATATCAGCTCTGCTGGCAGGGATGGGACCCAGAGGAGTTAGTTATTCACACCAGACTAAACTCCGGTAACCCTGAAGATAAATTGTTTGAAGGCAGCCTTCCTTGAGGTAGCACTTTAATAGCTGCTGCTTTTACCTTGCTTGCCGGAGCCCAGTGAGGGACAGTTTCCACTGGCCACTAGGTGGCTCCTAGGGGTAGATTAACCCTTCTCCCTATGGGAATCCTGTCTGAGTGATAAGGCCAGCGGAGAAGGATCCTCCAGCACTTGGAAGGTGTTCACACAAACACAAACAGGCACCAGCACGCCCACACAGTTTATCACACCCTAGGTGTGACATGCAGGCCAGTTGGAACATGGGTGCTCTCAGACAGGCACACTCAGGGTGCAGACAGATGAACAATCACAGCACTTCAAGGAGGGGGGGGAAGAGAGAGGGTTAGCTCGTGTCTGCTGTAATTTTCTGTCGATCTGCTTCTAGAAGCGAATCTGGGGAAGGTTGCCCCTGAGTGAATGACTTATATTACTGCAATTTAACTTTGCAGACAGACAAAACAGTTACAGTGGAACAGCTAACACACTCTCATGAGAAGTACGTCTCCCCTCAGTCTTTTAAAGTTTAAAAGATAAAGCCACTTCATTGGCTTATGCCCTGGTGACCCCCTCTTTTCTTGCATACTAGGTGAAGTGCTTTTGCGCAAATGCACATGCATCTCTGCGCACTCTCCCTCGACAGGGGTACTTGCTTAAAGCACATGTGCTCTTTCACACTGGCCTTTGCCACCAGATAGGAGTGCTCACTAACACACATTGACATTGCATTTGCAAGCACATTCATGCCCATGCTTGCTGTTTAGCTCACGCTGGCTCAGCTGAATGCCTGCTAGCAACCGTGGGAATTGTTTCTGAAAATTCCCTACCACGGATCAAGACTGTGAATAGGAAAGGCAGCAGGATGCTAATTCTCAGCCCCTTTAGGAGAGATGGAAGACTGCCATTAACAAGTGGCCAGTTGAAGATGGTGAGTTTCTTAGAGCCTTTTTTGTTTGCCTTGGCACTTTGATTCCTGGCGCTGTAATTGTACCTGTGCCATTTAAAATACGACACACTGATGTGAATATTTGGTATTCTGACACTCACACAGCCAGCAGCTCCTAGGAGTGTTAATTAAATACTCTGTGTCTGAAGAATCATTATCAGTTAAAAAGACTGTCCTGAGATTGTCTGGGAATTAATTTAACTTTTTCCAACTTTATCTGTTTGGGAAGTCTAAATAATGCTTTATATGTGTGTTTCTCACTAAAGTATTTTGTAGCCTTTAAAAAATCAGTGTTAGTAACCTGCTGCTCATTAGCAACCCTACAATAACATACTAGTCCATGCAGCTTGGCTCCCACAAGTAGGGAAATGGCTTCATAATTCAGGCTTCTAAGGAGACACCAATGAGGTGTTGGTAAAACCTGAGGTGTGGTGGCACGACGGCTGAACTTGTAACCAGGTTCAAAAGAGGACTGGACAGATTCCTGCAAGATGGGTCCATTAGAGGGTATATAATATGGTAGCTGCGGGGCAACCTCAAAATTAGGACTTCCTCAGTCTGAGTGCTGGAGGGGAAAAGGGGCAGGAGACAGATAAGTCAGGAAAGGCTCTGGAGATACATTCTTCCACTGTGACACCCAGGAAAATGGTATTAGGTGGACCTGTGGGCTGACCCAGTATGGCACATATGTTCTTAAGGTGTCCCACCATGGCTCCACAGGTATGAGGTCAAGCCTTGCTTTGGACCCATGCTTGAAGGACGCTCCCAGTTAACCACCTGCAAACGGGGATCTGATCATTTAAGATGTAAAAACAAAGAGGGGTGAAAGGCCAGATGGGATGTTAGCCACATTGGTCCCTTGTGTGCCTTAATCTTGCTATTGGGTGGACCACTAAGGCTTGGGAGACCTTTAGCCTAGTGGTACAGGAAGCAGGCTTGAGTTTGAGTTGTGGGGCCCAGTTCTTCGTTCCTTGCTCATAGAAGGTAATGGAAATACTGATGCACAGGTATGAATAACTGGGCTGCTGGGCAGTGAAACAGCTGCCTCCTTATGCCTACACGTGAGAGTGCTGGAGGACTCAACAATCTTCTGTGGCCTTGCTAGGTGACACCTGCTCTTTATTCTTTGTCTCTGCAATGTGGAAACCACATGGATTGGCTATAACAACAAACAGGTAGGGCAGATTCTCTTCCACTCATGAGCCTCATAAGTGATCTTAAATGTGATCCTGTTCTACCCTGCTTGAGGCTCTGAAAAGCTGTTTATACAAGAGGTGGCCAAGTCCTCCTCACTGCTGTTTTTTGATCCAGTGCAGGTAAGCTGGTGCGTGACAAAAGTAGATACATTAATGTATTTTCAGGGACATGAACAGGGTGGACTAGAACTGTGCTTAGGTGCCTAAGTCCAGTTAGATGTCCAATAGGTGGAATAGGATCTGGCCCTTACTGTACCAGCAGACCAGTTCAAGCATGCAAGGAGTAGCACTGGGAAGTGAATTGCACCCATGTGTAGGGAGAGGGAGAAAAATCTGTCTTCTTGTCTTTATAGTTGCATCTGCTAGGGGGGAACACTCTTTTTGTACCCCTTGCGTGTGACTTTGTGTCCTTGTGACAATTCTGGTACAAGCTCTCCTGGGAAGTCTGTGCTTGTCCTGGTTAGAAGTATTATGCCATCAGCCTCTCTCTGATCAGATAATGACGCCAATACAACCCTTGCTCTATCTCCTCCCTCCAGTCCACAACAAGTTGCTTAAGGTCGCTTGCCCTTTCCCAAGAAATAAGCTCTCAGTTAGCTTTGAGCTCCTTCTTGGAAAAACGAAATCTGTGTGCACAGCAGTAACAGCAAGGAGCTGCAGCGTGAAGCAGTCACCCCTCACACACAGTACCAGGGTTCAGGACAAAACTGCTGAGGCTGAATTTCTCTCCATTCCCCTCTCCCACCCCGCAGGAATTCACATGGATCTCTGAGCACTAGGTGAAAGGTAGAGGCTGTTGAAAGAGACCCTGCATGGTTACAAAACAAGTGTTTGACTTTTACTGCTACAGGAAACGTAACGTGCAGTTCAGGCCTGATTCTGTTCTCACTGGCACTTGGTTGTTTCCCTCAGTGTACTGTGTCTGTGCAAATGCTAGTGAATCCAGCTGGCAAGGTTTAGTGCCCGCATTAAGGCCCACAGACACTGATGCAAAGTAGGCAGCTTGCATTTCCAGTGACACTTACAGGACAAGTTTGCAGATGACACTAAGCTATGGGGCGAAGTGGACACACTGGAGGGCAGGGAACAGCTGCAAGCAGACCTGGACAGGTTAGACAAGTGGGCAGAAAACAACAG
>NW_017728914.1:20903915-20926503 GCF_001723895.1 Crocodylus porosus
TGTGTATCTAGCTGGGGTAATGTAGGCCCAGCACTCTTTCCTGCTTATGCAGGGGGTCGGACTCGATGATCTATTGAGGTCCCTTCCAACCCTAGTATCTATGAATCTATGAATCTATGACTTTACAGGATTGTGCACTAGCCAGAGCCCAGTTCTGCCTCTGCCACAAACCCCTGTGCATGTGTCTCACCATCTTTCTCCTCTCCTCTGACCTATCTCGTCCCCAGCCCTGGGAAGAAAATACAAACTACCTTTGTTAACTATATGCATACACAGCACAAACACGGGCACATGCACTGTTTGCACTCACACTGTGTGTGTGTGTGTGTACACTGCACTCGCAAACGCTGGCTGTGCGCTCTGTGCCGTGGGAAGGTCTCCTGATGTCTGTTAACTTTTCCAGTGAAGGAAAGATTCCAGGATCATTGTGGTCAAAGCCTATGACATTTCTCAGCTTGGCTTGAGATTTGATTTGAGGTCTTATGTACAGACTGGGTTCAAAGTCCATTTCAGGGCAGTGTCAGGAGAGGAGGCAGAATTGAAGAACATTGGACCAGAGCCAAGGGGACCATTGATTTGACCCCTTGCAAAGAAAAGCTTCAGAGTTCCTTACAATTTGAGTTGTCACCCGGTAGCCCAGCTTGTGGGCTGCTAGGGGAGCTAGAGGCTGAAAAGCAATATTCTGTCCCCCACGAGCGTGCTGCGTCACCCTGTGCCCGGGCCATCACTGTGCTGCAACATAAGCACTGCAGAGTTATAACCTTGTTCCAGCTGGCAAGCTGCCAAGAGGCGGCACCCCCCAGAACCCCATCGAAAACAGGCAGCTAGGAACAGACAGTTCAGCGCAGACTTACAGCGCTGGGAAGTTCTGCTGCAGTGTCCTTGAGTGCCCTCCCTCTGCCCCAAGCCTTTGCTTCTAATGCTTTCTGCTCCTCTAGCTTAATCCATTTCACAAAACATTCCCACCCCCCACCGTATCTCTCCATCTCGTCAACTCTCTAGTTCTTTTCAGATCTCATCTCCTTTCTCTTCCTGGCTTCTCCCTCTAAATATCCTCCTCTCCTGTATTAACCCTACAGTTGGAAGCCCCATGTCATAACTTTACATCACTGTTTTCTCTCTTTCTGACCCCCTGATCTGGCATGCTGGGCCTGACCTGGAAAACTCTTGAGATGCAGGGTGTGTAGACAGATGCTATAAACCCAATGGGTCCAATCTGTCTTGGTGCAGAATGCACTTGACTCTTCCTGAGTGTCAGTGGGCACTGAGGCTGCTGAACAGTGTCCTTTTGGGCACCAATGTTTCCCAATCACACAGCGGGTGCTGACAGACATGCAGTTCCCCACTGTAACTCATGGCGCTTCACAGAAAATGCCATGAGTTACGGCAACCCCCACCCCACACAACCCAACAGATGTTCACAGTTGGTTCAGGGAGGGTGGCAGATCAAACTCACTTTGGATCCAATCCAGGAGGAGCTGTGTGTCTGCAGGCTCTCTCCCCAGTCCCAGTGGTGGTTGCAGGATGGGAGGAGGGAGAAAAGGGAGGAGAGGGAGCTCCTTCCTCTCCCTTCTCCCCCATCCCATCCTACAGACAGCACCTGGGACAGGTCTGGGCTGAATCAACCCAGCCCCAATCAGGCAGGGGGGCACCATGGGCATGTGCATGCACACATGTGAACGTGGCAACCAGGAGTGCAGCTAGGGGGAGAGGGGAAGGTTTGGTACCACTGCCAGGAGCCCTACACGGCCATGATGGGGCACCCCTGCCCACCCAGCATCAGCAGGTGTGGCAGTGTGGAGTTGTGCCCCCCGCTGCTGCCACGACAGTGCAGGGCTCCCAGCGGTGGCACTGAGCTTCCCTGCCCCACTTTGACCTGCTGCACTGGGTCCTGCCCACTGGGCCACAGAGTCCCTGGTGGGAAGGCAGCAGGGTGGGGAGCCCCAAGCCTGCAGCGGACAGCCTGCATCCGCCCCCACCACAGTTGCCGCTCCAGTCGTGCCACCTGGGTCCCTGGCCTCAGCCTTGGCAGTTGGGGATCCCCTCTCTGGCAGGGCTGGAGGGACAGGGGGCTGTGGGTGGGGAGTGAGGGGCACCAGCAGGACCCAGGGGGTGGTGGATTGGGAGTGAGAGGCAATGGCATGGGCAGGGCACCAGCATATCAGGGCTAGTCAGTGCCACAAAGGAGTGAGCAAAGGGGGCAAGGGGAGCTTTGATTTTCCATGATAAAAAGCCCGAAATCAAATGCCAGAATTTATAGGTGTTTAGAATTTATTTTATTCTAGTGATTGAGACACTGGTAGGCTTTCAAATTGCTTTCAAGTTGTAAATATATCACTAAAACGCTGTTCAACTGATACCTGTACAACTAGTAGCATTTCATTTTAATCATGGAAAAATGTGGATTTTGAGGTTTTAAATCAGAGAATTTGCAAAAATTTTATCAGAGAACTTGTGATTTTTAAACAGAAAATCAGGATCCCTGCTGATCGCTCTCCTCCTGCTCCCTCTAGCCCCTAGCAGGCTGGAACTCTGCCAGCTTGCAAGGGGAAACATACTGTTTCCCACATTTGTCTCCTTTAAAGGACAAAATCTGGGGCTTTCTCCTTAAAATGAGAAAATCTGGGTCTTCCTGCATTTTTCTGTGGTGAACGGAAAACCTGGATCCCTGGTAATAAGGTAAAAATATTGGGTCAGATTCAGGTTGCAGCTGCACTGATGTAAATCAAACAGTGTTCTCATTTTTAAATGCTCAGCCTCAGGGTATATGCAAATACCGAAGTGGTGGCTTCCATGGGAGGAAGCGTATATTTTCTTTGACTTCGGGGAAGTTACACCAGATTTGCATTGGCATATATGAGACACGGTGGGCCCATCCTAAGGAAACATTATTGTTGGCCTTCTGCTGTAATAATGGGAGGAGAAGAGAGACTGAGGTGGGGGGCTGGGGGGAGACGTAATAGCAACCTTCAGCTACCTGAAGGGGGATTCCAAGGAGGATGAGGCTAGACTATTCTTAGTGATGGCTGATGGCAGAATAAGGAGCAATGGTCACAAGTTGCAGCAAGGGAAGTTTAGGTTAGACATTAGGCAAAACTTTCTCCCTAGGAGGGTAGTAAAACACTGGAACGGGTTACCCAGAGAGGTGGTGGAGTCTCCATTCTTGGAGGTTTTTAAGACCCAGCTAGCTGTAATGATCTAGTTAGGGTTGGTCCTGCTCTGAGCAGGGGGTTAGACTAGATCAGTGTTTCCCAACCTTTTCCAGCCCAAGACATGCTTACATTAAAAAATTTTTCTGTGGAACACCTGTTAAGTCATTCCCCATCCTCTTACTTATCAGCTCATTGTAGCTCATTGCCATGGCACAGTTCTGTGGCACAGCTGTTTAGAGGTTCACGAACTGCGCCTCCCCTACGACTGACACATCCGCAGTAGATGAATTTCCTTCTGCTCAGCTGGTTCTCTCTCTCCCCCACAGCCAACACATTCTCAGAGTCTTCTGGGAATATCTCACTGATGTGGCTTATTCATTAGTGCTAGGCTGCTGGAGGACTTTCTTTGCATTTTCCCAAAATTCTCGTGGCACACTGGTTGAAAAGCACTGGACTAGATGACCTCTTGAGGTCCCTTCCAATCCTAATTTTTTATGATTCTATAAAGGCTGAGGAAAGCGCCCTTCTAGCAGTTAAGCATTTTCCACTTCCAGGTTTCCCTAGGAAGTCTGGGACTCTGCACACAAGCTCGTCACTAATTGAACCTGAAGTGGGCCCACTGGGGAGTAACGGTAATATAGGAGGAAAGGGGGAGAAGCATTAGTCTAGTATCACACTAACCAGATCCTCTCTTTTATTGCTTCTGAAGGATCTGATCAACAGTGACCATCTGGGAACACAAGCTCTGAGTTGCTGTAGTGTAGATTATGCAGACTATGTAACAGTCAGGCTTTGTTGCATGACCTGAGTATACTTTTCCCTACTCCCTCTTGAAAGACACCCCTACCTCCTCCCTCTATCACCCTATTGCTTCAATCAGAAAGTATTGTGGTGGCCTCAGAAAGAAGGGCTCCAAAGGAACTCGTTCACATCTGGAGAACTAATCTTGGGACTTGTGGTTGCAAGCGACAGACCCAATCCTCCTGTAAAGGGGGCACAGAAGGCTTTGGCACTGTAGCCCCTGAAGGAAAAAGGCCAATCAGACTGGCAGGGTTGCTGATGCTGCCAAACTGTCACCCTGTTATGGTGTTGTGGGAATCTCAGCCACTTCATTCCAACCCTGACTGATGTCTCCCTAGCCTTGATAATGAGATGCAAGCTCTTTGATTTGCATGCTGGCAGCAGAAAGGCCTCTCCCAGTGGAGCAACCATATGTGCAAACTTCAGGTGTCCTAGCAGGGACTGCATATGCTTCACCATGATTTATTTTTTAGAACTCCATACCCATCACTGCCAGGCAATGTAATGTCTTTCTAACTTGTCCCCTGGCAATGCAGTTTCCATTTTAATGGAGTTTATCTTGTTGCCCTCTCAAATGGGATGTGCGTGGATGGCTCCCTCTGTTTCATTAAGAGCTAATGGAACAGACAGCAAGCCCCCTAGCCAGCTTGCAGAACGGCCTGGAAATGCTGTTGCTGGCTTCCTGGTGCGGTGGATTGCTCTCAGCATCTCCTAGCTGCTCCTCTTGGCTCCAGGCTGAGGAAATGTCTATGTCACATCATACTTCTTACCCACACTGAAATCCAACTTATTACCTGCTTTGAGAGCTGGGAGAGATACTATTTGGCTCTGGATGGGCCAGTGCTTGTATTGGGTTGCTTTTGGGGGGAAGTGGCTAAACCAGCTTTTCTGTTTGTTTTCTGATGAACTGAAGCTTTTATTAAAAAAACCCCCAAAAAACTCTCCCCAAACCCCCAGGAGTCCTGTGCTTTACAGCTTGCTCGGATCTCCCTTTTGGCTGTGAGCCCGTTCAGGGCTGATCCTGCCAAAAGTCTGGGGAAGTAACATCTCGAAGTACAATGTTTCCTGCCTGAAGAGCAGGCCAGAAATCCAACAGGCAATACTATGGAGCAGGTTGGTGCTATAGCAGGGGCAAGTCAGTAGACTTGCCACTACATGCCTCCATAAACTGACATCACCTGCGTCGTGGGTATGCATAGACATCCTAGGTGGTGTGAAAGCACACGGGCTGAAGAAGGGCAGTGGAGGGGAGTGGTTCTGTGGTCACTTCCCTTCTAGTCACAGGTGCAGGGGACAATTTCTTTTCCTTGTTTCCTACAAGACCATCTGTGCAGTTCCCATTTTATTTGTTTTAGGTAGCTCTGGAGGGATGACTTCAGCCTCAGGATCAGAACACCAAAACTGCAAGTGAGACTCAAGGTGGGATCACTATAATTCTTCATCCTTTCTGCCCAATAAATGGGTGTCATTTTCGATTAAGCTGTAAAATGGTGTTCTCTGTGGCCATTAGCCTAAGTACAGATAGTCAAAAAGCCTGAGGCTGAATCCATTCAGTCTTTGTAAATTAGTCTCAGCTGCACAGATTGAATTGAAACAGAAGTGAAAAGATATTTACCTTTGATTCAGGAAATGCAGCCACATGCCTGCAATGGCTCAAGCCAGGAGCTGGGGGCGCTACAGCACAGCTCTCTGGCTGCATGCTCACTTTGCCAGGGAGCTGTGCTGTAACCTCAGAGGCAGGCTCTTTCTGCTTCCTCCAAAGTCTGCCCCTCTATCCCTGCTGCCTCCAGAGTGTTCTGACTTTGGACTGGGATTTGCAGTCCAAAGTCAGAACGCCAGGACTCTGCAGGATTGCTCATTGCTTCCTCTTCGTGCTTCCAGGTGCCTCTGGCATTTGTAGTCCACAGTTGCAGCCAGCAGTAAGTTTGAGCAGCAGAAGAGGTGTTTAACCCCCATCTCTGGCCCCAGACTCCAGTCAGGGTTTGCCTGGGGAGCTGTCCTCCCCCTGCAGACTGGGCTACAAACCCAGCTGGGCTCCCCTGCATCACCCTTAGCCAGCTCACACTGCTCCAGCTGGTGACCAGAGGGGCAGGGCCAGCCCTGCTCTCTGGAGTAGAAAGGCTAGTTCAGTGCAGGACTGGAATGCATGCTGGGATGCTGGGGGAGCTGTGATTTAACTTGAGTCAGTAAGGGATCTGGAACAGAAGTTTTATAAACTGGTTTGACCCAAATCAGCTAAGTCTGATATGACATTCAACCAGGTTTATCTTAAACTAGTTTCAACCATTTTGAAACCAGTTTATGTGCACTGAGCACAGTTCTGTTACAAGTTTAAGCCAGTTTCTGACCACTTAAACTGGTTTATGTGTAACTTCTGTCCCTAGCCCCTGTGACCCTTTTTTGGAGAAGAGTTCCATTTGTGCTCCAAAGTCCTTACCCAGAATTTCTGCTGTTTCCTTGCTGCTGTTCAGGGTACTTTGTCCTTAAGTGCTGTGAAGGACTCTAGTGTTTATGGAGATGAGATGCTATGTAATTGTCAAATAGGAGTTAAAATATCTACATCTGTGCAATGTAATTTTTTCTGCCATCAACTCATCAGATGATTCTGTGCTGGACTAAACTCTCTAAGAACTATTGTAGTCTCCAGTGCTCTGATTCCTTATTTGAAAGGCCATGGAATACAAGGGAGGAAAATGGAGTATCTACCATCCCCATTCAACTCTCTGCTTCTGATTTTCTTAAGGAGGGAGAAAAAAAACATTATAGCAAAATTATATTTACTGTATTGTTCTGATTTATAATTCTACCAGAAGAACTGTAAAAAACTCACTCAACACACACAAGCACAGTTCTGGACTCAACCTATAAAGAGATACTTGCAGTTTTGACTTTCGTACTTGCAGTATTTTTCACATGCATTCATAATACTAACTCAGTTATTTTTTTCAATAAAGTTTTTATTGTAGTATTTTTAGTATATTTAACTATCTGGATCCTTTCCTTGGTTGGCTGAATCACCAGGGGGAGTTTCTGAGGGTAGTAGCAGTTCAAGGACTCTATCAGTATTTATCAACTTTTATTTATGGGAAAAAGTTGTTTTTCTTGAACCTAAAATGTGGGGGTTGACTTCTCATATGCAGGGCATCTTATAATTCAAACAGTATGAAATATCTATATATGTGTATATTTATAGTGTGTGTGTGTGTGTACACACACACATGCTCTGGATCTGCTTTTCACTTGATATGCATGTATAACATGCACTGATATTACTGTGAGAATTGCATGTGTTCATTGTGTGTATATTTACAGTGTGTGCGGATTGTATATTTGGCAATTAATTTCCTTTTGTCATAATCACAATTCAGAGTAATTCCATGTGGTATGCACATATATAATCCCAGCCTTATCACATGTGGCCAGACACTTACTTGGCTTACTCGGTTCCTCTGTAGAATCATAGGATCATAAAAAATGAGGGTTGGAAGGGACATCAGGAGGTCATCTAGTCCAACCCCCTGCTTGAAGCAGGACCATCCCCAACTAGATCATTCCAGCCAAAGCTTTGTTGAGTCACGCCTTAAAAACCTCCAAGGAAGGAGATTCCACAACCTCTGTAGGTAACCCATTCCAGTGCTTCACCACCCTCCTAGTGAGAGAGTTTTTCCTAATATGCAACTTAAAACCTCCCTTGCTGCAACTTGAGACCATTGCTCCTTGTTCTGCCACCTGTCACTACTGAGAACACTTTAGCTCAGGGGTGGGCAATTAATTTGGCTGGAGGGCTGCTTAATGAGTTTTGGTGAGCTGTCAGGGGCCACATGGGTAGCCCCGCCCCTTGACAGGTGCTCCACCTCCTGGTTGCCTTCTTGGGACTGGAAGTCCCGCCCCTGAACCCTTGGCCTTTGCCACCATAAATCCCCCCCTTTGCCCCTGGAACTGCTCCTTTCAGCAAGGGTGTTGCCATCTTGGAAGCAGAAAAAAGACAAATTATATTCTAAAAATCAAACCTTTACTACAACATACATTAATTTTTTTCAAAAAATATTTTTGTCCTTATTTACATGTGTTTGCATAGTGTATATAGGGGTGATTGTGTAATAGCTTAAAATGAAGTCTTACTTTTATATATTGGGTGGGCGTATGGAGAGGTGTGGGAGGTATGGGTGGGTGGCTACAGGTTTGTGGGTGGGTGTGTGAGTATGTGTGTATGTGGGGTGTGGGGGAAGGGGTATGTGTGTGTGGGGATGCAGGTGTGGGTGGGTATAGGGGGATGTGTGTATGTGGGGGAACATGGGGGTGTGTGTAGATACGTGGGTTGTGGGTGGGCATGGGGTTTGTGAGGGGCTGTGTGTCAGGGGGAGGGTGGGTAGAGTGTATGAGGGAGGTGTGGGGTGTGCATAGGGGTTGTGGGTGTGTGTAGTACAAGGCAATTGTGTGTTGTATATGGTGCTGGAGGATGGTGGTTGTAGTGTAGTGCCGAGTGCACTGGCACCAGGAGCACAGTATTGGTCTCCTTGAAGACACCACGAACCACTGCCACTTCCCTCGCATGTCTGCTGGTTCTCCCTGCCCATCTACCTGCCACTTCCTCCTGCCGCCTGCCTGCCATTGCTTCCCCCCACCCCTGCCTGCCCATCCACTGCTTCAGCATCATGTGGTTCCCCGGTGGTTCCTGCTGCGCTGTGCGGTCCCCGCCATGCAGCCAGGAACTGCATGGTGCCGGAGCCAACCTGGCCTGGCCAGCACTGCACGGAGCCAGATGGGAATTGCAGGGGCTGGGCTGGCTCCTACAGTGCCAGCAGGGACAGGGGGAGCTGGTCTGGCTCCGTAGAGCCCCTGCCAGCCTGGGTTCTACACTTCTGCCACCCTGTGCTCCTGCCCCATGCTCCAGCCCAACTCTTGCTCCTGCCTGCCTGCTTGTTGCTATTCCTCCTGCTTGCCACCACTGCCACCACCATTTCCCCACCTTCTCGCTGCTGCTGCCGCTTCTCCCCTTCCCACTTCCCACCTGCCTGCTGCTCTGGGACTGCGCTGATCCCGGCTGTATGGCCAGGACTGCAGAACACAGGAGGAGCCAGTCTGGCCACCACGGACTGGGGTGATTGCTGACGGTCCTTCTCTCCCCCCAGTTCTTATCTGACTGCACTTGTGGGCAGAGGGAGGCAGAAAACAGCTCCAGGAGGGCTGGAGATCGGGGGGGGAGGGGGTGGTTGGGGCAGGGTGGAGGGTGAGGCGGAGCTGGTCAGGCCTTGCTGCTGCTGCCCCTGGGTCCTGCTGCTGCTGGCGCCTCTTCAGCTTAGACAGGCAGCTCTGGACAAATAATAATTAGTTTTCTAAATTTTTTAGGGCCCTGTGAGCCAGGTAGAATGGCCTGGCAGGCCCGATTAGGCCCACAGGCTGTATTTTACCCACGTCTGGTCTAGCTCCATGCTCTTTGGAACCACCCTTCTGGTACTTAAGGGATGCTATCAAATCCCCTTTCAGTCTTCTCTTCTGCAGATTAAATAAGCCCAGTTCCCTCAGGCTCTCCTTGTATGTCATGTGTCTCAGCCCCCGAACCATTTTTATTGCCCTCTGCTGCATTCTCCAACTTGTCCATATCCTTTCCATAGCTGGGGGCCAAAACTGGGCACACCACTCCAGATGTACTGGGGTTCTGCCCAACAATCTCATAGATTACTACTTCTGAAGAGGTCCATCATAAATGTTATGTCCAGTTTACTTAACCACATTAGTACCAGGGCTCTGGCCTAGGGGTTTGGAGAACCCATTGTCTCCATGTACGCTTAGCTGCACACATACCACACATGCAAAAGTTTGTTTATCCAAATGCCATAGAGACTTGGAGCAAATCTGGATGATGAAGGGTTTGGACAATCACAGAAATTTTCAATGTAATTGATAGACTGTAGATGATAGAGTCCTACTGCAAATAAATGAGGGTTGGGTAATCATGTTTGTACAGTGTGCACAATTCTACAAACAATTTAAGTACATTATGTGTCTAAGTAGACAGATACAAGCATAATCTTTGACATCCAGTGATGTGTTACTGAATGTCTCAACCAAGCAGTTGTTCAGTCATGCAGAGTCAAACTATTTTGTGAAATTCAGCTGCATATTAAATCACCCCTCATACATCCTGCTGCCATCTGAAACTGTGGACACTAATCTCTCTGGAATTAGGAAGACTGGTTCGCTACTATCTGCAGTAGCTGCTGTTGACAGCAATAATGTACGAAACACAGAGCAGAATAGAGTTTGATTTTTCAGGAAATTGGGTTATGACTAAGAAACAGAACACACAGGCAGTCGGATGCATGGATACATGTGACAGGTCAATCATACAGGCAGAAATATCTGTGGTTTCTATCATGCATCTATACAAGACAGGCAGATAGGATCAAATTTGCTGTCTTTGGTGGTGTTACCTCAGGGATGAAATTGGCCCATGGAGAATGCTATAAGGGATTTAAAGTGGCAAGACACAGCACAGAGGTGGAAATGAAAGCAATTAAAAGAAAGGGACCTGCTTGACCCTAATTTACAAACCTCTAGCTGTCAAAGAACAAGCCTTCATATGAAGTCCAAACATAATTACTTATGGAAACATTAAGGCTCTGAGTAAATTGTTCCCTAAGCTCTTAGCTGGTGATGTTCTTGGGGTATATATGTGTGTAGGAGCTTTTTAATCTGAACTTTCTTTTCTTGTTTGTGTTCATCATTTAACCTTCCAGTTTTCCAGCAGTGCCTGAAAATAGGAATCCAAATAGAAAAATGATTTAATCCCGTGTTGTAAATGTGCTAATCCCAGCTGTCTCTACCATACCCAATTCTCTCTCCTTTCTCCACTTTTGAAGACTGGAGTCACTATGAGAGTCAAGCAATTATGTTTTAAAGCCAGAGAACCCCACTGACCTGTGCCAAAAGCTGCTGAAGCCCATATGCAGGCACGCTTGTGTGAATGTACTGCGCATTTGTAGAGATGCTCCTCAGGTATGAGCAGGACAGTTAATTTGAAATAGGAAACAAAATTTGGTGCCGGCTTGCTAGAAAGCTTTAAGTTGAAGGCTGTGAACTGAGTGAATCCTAGGGTGGGGAGAGGTATGCGGGGAGAGGATTCTTTAAAGAGGCTTTTGGAAGCCAGCTCCAGATTTTATTCTTTGGCTCTCATACTTGCTTGCAAAGATCACATTTGTTACTATTAAGGTTGTCAAAATAAATGCTGAAATGCTCAATCTACTGTAAGAATCATCAACTCCAACAGCCTTGAAAGAAACCAGAAGCAACACTGCAATAATCAACACACAGTACCTACGGCCCTCCGCTGAGCAATACTTTGACAGCAAACCAGGGTGTGCCATCCCAATAACCAGGAGTCACTCTGTGATAACAAACAAATGTGCAGCCTAGCACTTTTGTAATTACAAACCACTTGGCAACGGTAAACTAGCGCTCAGCCCACCTCCAGTTAGGAACCAGTCTCTGCAGCTCTGCAATAACAGACCAGTTTGCATAAGCAGCCTTACAATAGCAAGGCAATGCATGTGTCTGTGTAATGGAGTCTGCACATGTACACACACATGCATATGCATGTGTGCACACACGTTCATGCACACCCCCCTACTGGAAACCATTGGTAAGGAGATGGATTTTGAAGGGATTATTCTAGAAAAGGATGATTTAGCAAGATAGCTTTAGAGGGTGCCTTTAAACAGCAGTGTCTGTACCACATGGTAAATAATGCAGGAAGGAAAAGAAAAATGCAAACTCTAAAGGGATGTTCTGGAAAGGCTAGCCAGCACCTGAGATGTCTTTGGAGGCATTCCAACTGCAGGGAAACAAAACACAGACCTTGTCAGCCTTTCCAGAAACTTGTTGGTCTCCTTGGCACAGGAAAGCTGCTCAGAGTGACTGCTTTTCCGGAGTATTTGTGTTCCAGGGGGAGGTTGGGTGAATGGGGGTTGGGAGGGCAATTTTCATTCATCCCTCCATTCACAAGCAAATGAAATGGGAAGAATATGACTCTATCCCCCTTAGGGTCGGTGGGGCTCTATGCGGGGAAATGATGGCAGGTTTTTAATGTTGTGCAGTGCGAAGGTGAGAGATTGCCTTGGCCTGTCTAATGCAGGTTGACCTCCTCAAACCCTTGCTGGCTCTTAAGATTCCCTGTACTTTGTGTCACTGTTAAGATATCTACTCCCTGTTCATTTGTAAGCTCCTTGGGGTAGGGACCTTGCTACCCTACAAGCGGAATCTTTGCCCTGGGGTCTACAGGCTCGCTACTGGGGAAGGGGCACGAGGAACATTCTCCTCCACCAATCCATGGGGTGCAAGAGATGGGCAGGAATCCAACCTTCTGCCCTCAGGTAGTTGGAGAAAGTGCAGTGTAACACAGCCAGGCCTCAGAGCGGTGTGGTCTCCTAACACTGCTCACTGGACCTCCATCCACATGCTGCTGGTATGCAGCACTCCAAGCCTCCATACTGCCTTCTTGTTAGTAAGCAGTGTCTTCTGATTTCTCAGATTTTCTACTTTTTCCTGCCTTCATGTTCAAACACCAGGGTTCCAGTCAGCCAGGTGTGTCCTTTCACAGTTTCATAGTTGTTTGGGGCTGGAGAGGACCTTACAGATCATCAGGTCCAGCCCCCTGCACTTGAGCAGGAAAGACTGCTGGGATCAGATGACCCCAGCAACAAGATGCTTTTGTTGGACCTGAGCTCATGTTGGGTTGGTGGCAAAGGTTCAGAGGTTGGGTCTAGGCTGGCTGCCAAGAAATGAACACGTCTCACCTGCTCCTATTGATATTTCTGGAGTGGAAAGGATGGTGGTGAGATGGGGGCCTGCCATTGCTGTTCTGGAGATCTGTCTGTCATGGAGCAGCCCTGGAGTGTCCCCACCACCACATTTCTGGGTTTGAAATAGGAGCAAGTAGGCAGGGCTTATTTTTTGGCAACAATCTGGTGAGAGAGGTGGGACCGGTGCAGACTTGCACCAAGCGCTTTGTTGGGTGTCCTGGCTACCCATTGCTCGACTGTAGAAAAGACTGAAGTCTCTCAGCTCCTCTTCCTCGGCCTGAACTCCCAACTACTAATGTAAAATCACCATTTTATTCCAAATGGTGAAAAGGCAGAGCTCTTGTTAAATACTTTCAAGGCCTCTGTGACCTTCAGTCACTCTTCTCTGAGGATGAATTTAAAGAGGTCTATAAATCCCTGTACATTGCCCATCATCACATTACTTTCTGCTAAACAATTTGGAAGAGCTTTGTCACCCCTCACAGAACTGTGCTACACATTTTTTTTCTGCTGGCTCCAAATTGGCTATGAGATGGGTTATGTCCTCCCTTGTGCATCCAAAACTGCACTTGCAAACGTGTCCTCGCTTGGTCTCTGCCTTGTGGGATTGTGTATGTATAAGTAGCAGTGCCTGTATGCTTAATTGTGCACATGGCCTTTGTTAATTGGACAGTCCATTAATGCTTTATGTATGCAGGTCTGCCTGTACGATCATTTGCCTAGAACCTCATTAATTTTACTGGCTGGCCCTCCTGTTGGAGTTCACAAATCAAGCTGAGCATGCACACAAATCCCTTTGAGCAGGTTCATCTAATAAAGCAAACCAGGCATCAAGAAAGATTCACTAGGAATATTGGAAACAACATACTGGCCTGGTGATTTTTGCAAAGGGGCTCTGTGTACTTAAATGGCAGTTGCAGAGAGCTGCTAAGGACTTGAGCTTCACAGGCCCAGAGGTGAGTAGGACTGTTGCTTAGAGCTTCTTGTGAGTGCATGCACACACACACATCTCCATTAATTCTTTGCACACCTCCAGCAGAAGCAAAGCTGAGACCTCTGCCTGAAAATTACAGCATCCCTTAGCCACAGAGCCAAGAGATGGAGCTTGATTTCACTTAACCCAGCTGGCAGACAGATCTTTTATTAGTGAACATGCCCAACTTCCTGCGCTGGAAATGTGCTGTGTATATACATGGCCAGTTTGTTGCCACATACTTGATCTTTAGGATACAGGATACTTGTTTCATCCAGGTAACCCTCTCGCAATGACAGGGACTTGAAGCCTCCTTTCTCTTTGAGTTTCCCAAGCTGTGAAGAAGCTGTTATTTCCCCAAACAGCCCAGAAACAACACAGGGTAAAATCCTGACCCCATCTATAATGCCACTGGGACCAGCATTTCACCCAGAATCTTCTGGACTCAGCATCAGCTGTTACACCAAAAGTCCTCGTACGTAGGTGAAACTGGAAAGTGATTCTCTTGTCCTTCCTGCTTGCAATCAGTCTGTTATGCTTCCATGAGCCCCTCTACCTCTGTTATGCACATCTACCAGTGGGGACGCAGTCCTGATTGTGCTTTAGCCATCTGCACTGCAGTCCCCATTACAGATGCAGCGCTGAGAAGCTTATTTCACAACTGACTGAAGGCAAAGATATAAGCACGTGTATGTTCAGGAGCCTATTGCCTTCATCCTTCAGAGACGATTTTTGCATTTGTGTCAGAGATACAAATCAGGAGAAGCAGCTCACTTAAATATTTGCTGAGAAAAAAATGATGAGGTGAAGGGACCAGGTTAAAGGCCAGAAGCTGACCTAGCTAAAATCTGGGTTAGCTCTGTGTTGTAAAAGGGAGTGAACTGTGTTTTAACTGTACTGTTAAACTGTACTGTGTATCTGCCTGGCCTGTTATCATGGTATGGAAATGCCACTGAAAAAAACGGAGGCAGAATTGATCTGGGCACAAACAGAAGTTACGTTTGTTGCAGTCGACCACTTGAAAGCACTCTAAAACCATGCCCTTAAAGAAGGGCACGGCTGCAGAGTGCTTTAAAAGTGCTTGATTGCATGAGGGTTCAGATGAAGGTGCTCTAATGGGGAGCACCTTCATTAATGTCTGTCAACATGTGCTGGGAGGGGGAGAAGGGAGGGGAGGGAGTTCAGTCTGGGATTTGCCCACCCTGCACTTGAGGGTGGGCCAGGTGGATTGGAGTGCCCCCCAGTCCCATTCTGATGACAGCACTGGAGCTGGGAGGAAGGGGAGGCAGGGCTAGGGGACAGCAGCTGCAGACACACAGCCACTCCAATCTGGAGATCAGTCCCCCAACCCCTTGGGTCCAACAGTGAACGTCTGTTAGGTTGTGGGGAACGCTGTAACTCATGACGCTTCCTGTAAAGCACCGTTAGTTGCAGCAGGGAGCTACATGTCTGTCAGCACCCTAAAGTATGTGGTTTTCTGTAGCGGTATAGTTCAGACTGGTAGTGAATAGAGCATGTGTTTGCCCTTTGGTGGGGGGTGCAAATCTTAGACTGAGTTCTGCCATTTTAAAATTAGTCTATGTGTGCTGAACTTCTGTTCTGTTATGGGCATAGACCAGTTTTGTGTGCCACATTTCTGTCTGTTACTGGTAAAGACTGGTTTCCGATCACTTATACCAGTAAAAGTGTAATGTCTGTACCTGGTCCATATAACTGCAGAAGTATCTGTGTGGAAATGCAGTTTTAACATGGCTTCATTCCATCTATACTGCAAAACTGAACTGCAATGTAACTGTGCAAAGGGACAGCTGGGATATAACAAGGTAGACATGAGAGCATAATTGAGACCTCAGGAACAAGGGGATTTTTCTGCAGTTCTTTTCCAGCTGCACTCCTGCTGAAGTTGGACATGTGTTGAAATGCTGCAGGAGTTCAAATTACTTTGAAAAATTGGCTCTGATGGTTGTAAAATAAACGGTTAGCTCTCCTGGATTGGTTGTCTGGATAAGTGAGAGGGAGCAGGGTGAGAGAGAGAAGCTGATGTGCCTTTAACTGCCTTGAAACTGCTCCAAAGTAATGTTTAATCAAAGGGAGCTGACATTTGCCTATTGAATTGCTATCAGAATGACTGAGTCATTCATATGCCATTGTGCTGCAGAATTGGGAGCCAAGGACTGATGCAGTCTGACAGGAGCTGCTGCTCCCAGTCATTAGCATTTTCCTGACATCTGACTGGTATCTCCATGTCACACTGGTAAACAAGCCACCTGAAGGCCAAGGTAACACTGACCTCCTCCCTCCCAGGGTTCCTTGTTGGAGGACCCTAACGAGAAGCCTCTGTCTTTATTTTCACTTAGACAACAAGCTGCTGCCCTTTCCTCCTGCGGGGGAGGAAGGGACCATGTGCCATTTACACTCTCCTTTGGTTTCATGCCATTGTAAACAATAATAAAGATTCCCAGTAAACTCAGCCAGAGACATCATTGCTATATATAGGGCCAAGGGCTCAAGAGAGTGATGACAGTTGAAATCAATCCCAGTGCGAGGTTGGTCCGTCTCTCCTCTTGTGATATATCTAGCCTGTATGCTTCGGTGTGGGGGAAGGGGTTTAGAGCAAGGCAAAGCTGGGTGGGTGAAGGTAGAACCGTGCCTGTGGCTGCTTGAGGGGAACAAAAAAGACCAATGGTGGGGGTTTCCTGAATGCAGGTGAGTGAGGAGAGGGATGAGGTGATAGAAACATAGGGCTCAGACAGAAGTGACAATTTTCACCTCATCTGGCCCCAGAAAGTGATCTACAGCCATGACCAAACAGAAATGCCTGGCTGCAGACCACCTGAAAAGGGCCCAATCCTATGAAAATCTGATCCCTTACTGCATGAAGGTTAAGATGAGCATGCTCAAAAATGAAGTGCATTCTGTTGGGTCCGGGGTATCGTTACAACTCATAGTGCTTCCTGAAAAGTGCTATGAGTTACAGTGGGGAGCAGTTCTGTCTGCTCCCATAGTGGTAGTAATAATTCAAGATACTGCAACTCCTGTTCCTGATGATGCTGGGGCAGTCTTTCTTTTACATATGGGCCTGTCCATGTCTGTGTGTGCATATCAGTAGGGATGTGTATGAATGGATCTCATGTAGATTTTTGTGGCTATAGAAACCTATGGCAGTTTGTATGCCTCCCTGGCTGTAGTATGCTGGGAACTGTGGTGCAGTAAAAGGCAAAGACCTATTATTGGTAAAAACAGAGGTGGAACTTCTCTGGCTTGTAATCCTGGTATCCTACAAACAGGTATCCAGACTTACATGAGTCCATTGTCCCACTTTAAGTACCTATGAAGTATGCGGGTTAACGCTTTTTCCTGGAGTCAAATTAATTGCCTTTTATTCCAAGGATAAACTATTTGGGAGTGGCACACCTCTTTGCACAAGTTTTGACTTAGATCAATCAGAGCCACTTCAAGTGAAGTCTCTGTTTTTACCCTCTCTTGCTGACTCTTCTACTTTGGCCCCATTGTATGTGGATACGTGTGTGCACACACATCACGCACACACACTGCCCACCAGAGCCTTTGCCCACATAGTTCTGATTTGCAAAGGCTTTTGTTGTGGGTGGCAAAATGTGCCTGTATTTACATTTAAAAAAACAATAGGAAGCCTCAAATCAAAACTGGATGAACAGCGGCTCTTAGATGCCACTTTACCCCACCTGTAAGACCTTAGTGGTGCTGCTGCTGATGTAAAGTATCCCAACAATGAGATCCCTTAGGCAATGGAATCATTTCCCAGAGGAATACCCCAACCCTTAGGAAGCTTTGAGATTAGACTGGCCAGAAAATGAATCTGGATGGCCTTAAAAGCTCTTTTTACCTGTAGCTCCAAGGAAGGAGTAAATTCCCCTTAGTGCTCATATTTGCACATGTATGTGTTTGAAGACTATGTTTATCTATAAGCAGTTGTGCATATGTGTACATATGCTGCTGATACATTGCATCACTGAGTCCATGTGGCTTCATAGCCATCTGAAGGTGAAAGGCAATGAATCTCTTTTAGCAGATCTTGCTTGAGCAGATCAGGATTGAGTATAATTGGTGAAAGGCCCCTTGAATCTGGCCTCCTGTATTTAAGTGTATGATTTATTTTGCCTGGTCATACTATGATGCAGTCGGTGGCATATGTTTTTGTGGGAACTGATTTTTGTGATGCCTGGAGCTTGGGAAGGGCTTGCTAAGGAAACACAGCGTGATACAACCTTAATTTCCTCTGAAAGAGCAGTCAAGGAATGTACTGCGTTGAAATGTCACTGCTTCTTCTGTCCTGACAAAACAAACCAAAGGGAGTGGATGACTGACCCCTTCTCCCCCATTACCTCCCCCCTCCCTACCTCCCCAGTACAACTTAAAATCCTCCTAGGAAAAAATAAAACAAGTTCTCCCAGCACTTTGTGCAAGGAATAATAAGGCTGTGTTTGAGACAGCCAGGAAAGGGGCAGTGCGACACTTTGTGATGGGAAATACCTGTTTCTGTTACTCAGGAGTGCAGGGGGAATATAGAGTGATAAAACAAACAAGTCTCTGTACCCAGCCCTCTCATTGTCGCTCTATAAGGACACAGCATGGATGTTTTCTGGGAGCAGAGTTGTGTCCGGAATGAATCCTCACCTCCTCTGACTCCACAGAACTGGAACGGATGGACGTTGTACACACATAGGAACAGAAGTCAAAGCTCCTCAGCTGAGGCTGTGGCTGGGCCGTGTCCCGTGCTTTCTTAGAAGTGTTAGCTGCAGTTATCTAGTTGGGAAATATGAAAAGGGGAAGTTCTATTCAGGAGTGATTTCAGGGGTCATCTGCACCTCGCATGTTGTGCTGGTTTCTGGGACAGATAGATGCATAGAGAAATGGTGGAATCTCCTTTCTTCCTTTTCAGCTCTCCTCCTTGTGGTGCAGGATGCCTCAGCAGAGTAGGTGTCTTGCAGGTTCTTTACCTTTCCATGCCAGCAAAATGAGGCAAGTATGGAGATGGAAGCCATTGAGAGTAAGGATGGTTCTGGGGTCATCTAACTGGACTGGAGAGCCGTTTTCAGTTCTTGTATGATAGTAGGCAAGCATATAGGAGATGTCTTTGGACCCTGACTCTTCCAAAGTCTGTGTCCTGCCTCTAAAATGGGGATAACATGTCTCACTCCCATTTTGTTCCATGTATTCATTTAGTCTAGAAGTTTCATCCTGCATGACTGCAGTTGCCTGTTTCATCCTGCATGACGGCAGTGGGGTTATGATGGAGTGTATGAACCCTGTGCTGTGGGCTCAGTCAGCCCTCCCCCTTGCTGTAGGCTCAGTCAGTGTCCCCCCCTCTACACCTGCAGTAGGTATCATCACGCTTGGAAGGAGAGGTTAAACGGGAAAGCCCATCTCAGTTTGGGACTATTTGATGTCCTCTGTTTATGCAGTGATGTCTGCTAGTCACTGTGGGCTGCCTGCGGATGGCGGCCGGCGGTTCACATGGACCCTGCACCCCTGATGGGGTGTGGAGATGGATCCGATGGTAAAACTCCCGACGGGGTGGGTCCGGCTGGTCACTTCTGTTGCTGCTGCTGTCGCTGCTGTGGCGAGGGACGACCAGCATCAGATGACATCAGCAAAAGTAGTGGACGGGGATCTGAAGATGCTTGGCACTGCCAATGTTTTCACGGTTTATCAAGGGCTAAGAAGCTTAAAAGCTTAAAAAGTTAAAAAGTCTAAAACTGCGAGGGGTAGGGGCTGCCACTGGGTAGGGCAACCAGCACCTTAAAAACACCAATAAATTACGGGGGACAACAAGAGAAAACAGGATGTGCTCGTGCAGGTCAAAGGTTCAAAACTAGTGCTCCCCTGGGGAAACACAATGGCCCCTTTCCACTCCAAGAAGTCATCTCAGTTTGGGACTAGTCATGAAGGAGAGGAGCCTTCCAACTCTTGCTGTGTAGGATGGGTAGGAACTGCTTGTGAGATGGCTGTCTGTCAGAGCCTTCCTGCGGGACGGTAGGACTGATGTGGGACGGCCACAGAGATTTACTTCCAGTTCTCGCTTGCTGTTCTTAGTCAGACTGCTGAAGGGGTGAGAGCCAAATGCAGACCTTTCGCGTTGTGCATCTGGCTGGTGGCCTGGCAGTGTCTGGCTGTAAGCCTGGCAGTGATTCTGGCACAGGAGACCTAGTCTGGGCTGGGGATCTTTAGATGCTGTTAACTAGAATTAAGAAATACCTGTACTCGCCCTAATCAAAGCAAAAAAGGCTTTGATATTCTGTGTTGCAACTAGGGAGGCTTCTTCCATCTTCCCAGTTCCCGTGGAAATTCTGCGTGGAGTGGCAGCCTTTGTCACACCCCCCGCCACCCCGGACCCTCCACGCAAGGTACTAAGTGCATCCATAAGGTTGTGAAAGACTGGATTTCCATATATGTGTCCCTGAGAGGCAAACCCTGCAAGGAGTTTGGGAATCCCTTTCAATGGAGCATCCACAAATCAAGGTGCTTTTCTGTTCCTTCACCAAAGTATCCAGAGCTCTTGGCCTGGATGGAGCATGAGAAAAGGTCTTCTTTCAAGATTGTTCTTGTGCTCTTTCTTTTCTGGTACTTGGCATTTCCAATTCCTGGTTTCAGTCACAACCTAGGACAGCAGCAGTAAGAGCCACTGTACCCTCACAGTCTCTCTAGTGGAGACGCTGGCTGTGTTTCCATCATACAACACCTTTGGGGTTCCTTTCAAGGGCTTCATGGAATATCTTCATGGGCTGTGGTAGCCCCTTCTGCTCAGTGACTAGTTTCACATCCCCTAGCAGATGGGAGGTTGTGTCTGTCCTCTCCCAATCATAACTTCTTCGTTTGGCAGCCATTTTGCTGCTGGGGGTCCCACACCCCGGCTCATGCTGGCTGAAGCTGGCATAAATCAGGAGCTGGCATCTGTGTGATCCTAGCAGATTTCACTTCCGCTGATTATTCTTGGGGATGCGGATGGTGTGTTAGCAAAATGGCATTCAAAAGAGAGAGAGTGAACAAGCAAGCGAGAATGTGCTGCAGGTGCATGGAAAATGCTAAAGGAATTGCTTTGGGAATGCTACAAAGGCACAGGCATCCCTCCATGCGGTACATCCACATTTACACACGTTCGGAAAGCAGGGACACAATGATGCATCCCCCCTCTCTTCAATCCATTTGTCTCAATAGGTTTATTTTTCTGGGATGTGTGCATTAGCTGCTTCATCGTGATAACTGCATCTGCCATTTCAGGCTCATCATAATCAGAGGCTCCCCCCGCCCCCTCTCCTTGAGTTGCCAGGCAGCAGGCTGATGGCTTCAACGCCCATTGGGAACCCATTACTCAAGTCATCTTGTGAACAGGATTATTCACATTCTGCCGCTGATATTTACAGTCACAGCTGCTAAAACAGTGTTTGCAAATTTGTGCTGATTTGATTAGCTAGTTTAGTCATCATTGCTGCTAAGAGCAGGATCTGGCCATAAAATTGCATTCTGCTGCATGCAACTCTATGTAATGGTGTGTCGAAGGGATATTATGTTAATATCTCACATGAGAACACAGAGTACGGGAATAGTGCAAGGGCTAGGAAGAGACCATATGGTGCACTGAAAGTCCCCCTTACAGCAATTTTATACCACGTGCAGCCTTTCTGAACACCAGTGCTGTGTAACCCTATCACCTCCATGTTGATCATGCAATGTCAAGTTAAAATTTTACCAATAAACCTGTCCCCACATCATCCAAGACACTGAATGCATGCACATTTCTAACTAGGTGGTCTGTTTCCGAGACCAGAACTCTGTCAGAAATGGCTGTCGGAGGACATTCTGCTCACCCCTCAGTTTCTTCAGATTTCCCTCCATCCTTCTTCCTAGGATTTGGGTGTTTTAACTAATACAAACTTTAGTAATAGTTATAGTCCCTCTGACTGTAAATACCTTTTAACATTTCTCCTCCCTATCACCTTCAGGAAAACTCGGGGGTGACCTCCATCTAAGTCTAAGGACCTAATTCCTAATGATTCCATTCTTGAGCTCGGGGCAGGGACAGAATAGGACATGAGCAGTATGGTATTCTGTTTTTCCAAATGCAGAGTCTGTTTATCCATCCTCCTTCTTAGATTTCTGGTATCCAATGTCATGAAATACAGGTCAGAGCTTCCCACATCCCCTAGCACTTTGCTTGAAGGTGTGTCCTGGCAGTGATCATACATGCTTTCATGATCTGGAGGCTTGATTATCGGAAGCCCCTGTTTCACTTTATGGCCAGGCAGATCTGCTGCTTGCAGATCTGGTAGCATACAGCAGCACAATGGCTCATGGCCTCAAGCTATCAAAGTTGTCTCCCGCTACCTTTGTGCACTTTGCTTTGGCTGTCTAGCAAGTGGCAGATTCAGTTTAAATTCACTTTATTGGTTCAAAACAGTCTGAGTGTGACTAGCTCCAATCATATTTATGGGCATTTGTAGATGACGCATTAAAGCGGGTTAAATGCCCTTTTGTACTGCTTCAATGGAGTTGCTGTTTGCACGAGTTTGCAAATTCGGCTGTGTATTGTGCATTAATTCTAGCCAGTGTAGCAAAATCAGCGGCATAATGTGCCTTGAATGACTTTGAGGCACAGCAAACTCAAACACCTCCAAGGACTTTTAGTTTGCTACCTTACAGCCATGGAGGGAATCACTGGGCTCCATCCAGCTTAGGAGCTGTGCAGACAGCCCCAGCAGGCAGCCCAGCAGCAGCCCAGGAAGGCAGGCTGTATTGAAGGGAGAAAAAAAAAGTGTTGAGTCTGATCTTTTTTTCCCCTTCCCTGGAGCCTGCCTGAGCTGCGCGGGGGCCCAGTGCTTCCC
>NW_017728914.1:20926658-20929392 GCF_001723895.1 Crocodylus porosus
CCCACCGGGGCAGGTAAGGACACAGGTGTACATGACATAGGGGTTTACTTCACCATATATTGTAGCGGTGTTTTTAAAAAAGCACTGCTTCAATTTAACCTCTCGTGTCATCTACAAATACCCTTTGACCTCTTTTTCGAGCCTCTACACCGAACCAGTTCTTGTGGTTACTCACCCACTTATGATTTGAGGGTTTGTCATTGCTCCTGATGTCAGTAGCTGCCTGAGATCTGTTGTAGCAGTCCCGGTTTTAACACTTGCTCCTCCCTGAAATCCCCCTTCGAAAAGTTGTTTAAAAACTTATTCCAACTCAAAGAAGCCTGAATTAATAACATTTTTTTGTTGTTGCTTCCCCAAGTCCTTTGTAATTCAGTTGAGGTCAGGGTATTTTTGGTTAGCAAGAAACTGTTATTTCTCAGCCAAGGGTTTTGGCCAGGATGGGGGTGTTTTTGTGCAATTACAGTAATTACTTCAGCCGTAAGCAAGGCCTTCATTCAATCCAGAGGCCTGCTGCTTGGCGTATGCCTCACTGCAGGAGCAGTGCTGTGGCAGAGCTCACAGAGTCATCTTCTAGTTTAATTTTCTGCTTTAAATGGTGTCCAGTCTCTGGCTGACCAGCAAGAATTTTGTTACAGCTATTTCTGAAATATTTTCATAGCCAGCTTCCTCTTTTTTGCTTATGTACCTCTTCTGGATTTTCTGATTCCTCTCAAACCAGGGCAGGGAATGCACTCGCACACTTGTGTGCTTTCTCAGATTGTTGTTGGATTTTTTTCTTTTGGTTGGTTTTCAATCTTGACGAGCAACTCCTCTCTTTTCTCTCCCCTACCAATTCTTTCATTCCTCTCTTGCACTTCTTCCTAGGCGGGACTGCATGTGACTTTGGCTGGAGGCCACCTGTATCTAGGGTGGCCATCATAGAGGACAGTCTGGTTGTCCTCTGTCCTCTATGGATATGAAACCTGATGCCTTTTCTCTTGAAGAGAAAAATAGAGGACATAAAGGAGTTGGGTTTTGTATTCACAGAGGACATAGTAGAAAACCAGAATGTCTTCTATGATGGCCAACCCACCTGTATCTCTCCCCAAGTGCAGAGTGGATATAGGAATCAGTCACCCCTTGTCTTTTGACTTTTTTCACTTGAAATAATTGAGAAGTCATTCTCTCCCTCAGCTCCCTTTGGAGCTGAATGTGCAGCCTTCATCTGTCTTCACAGGAAAGTCATAGTTTCATACTTAGTAGGATAGGAAGATCATCGAGTCCAACCCCCTGCCATGGCAGGAAAGAGTACTGGGGTCAAACGACCACAGCAAGGTGTACATTGAGCCTCCTCTTAAAGCCCCCCAGGGTAGGAGCCAGCGCCACTTCTCTTGGAAGTTGGTTCCAGATCCTAGCCGCCCTGACAGTGAAGTCGCGCCTCCTGATACCTAGCCTAAATCTACCCTCTGCCAGCTTCTGACCGTTATTCCTAGTCACTCCTGGTAGTGGTTGGGGAAACAAGGACTCCCCCAGTGCCTGCTGGTCCCCGCTGACTAGTTTGTAAATGGCCACTAGATCCTCCCAGCCTTCTCTTGTGGAGGCTGAATAGGTTCAGGTCCCATAGCCTCTCCTTGTAGGGCCTGCCCTGCTGCCCCCGATCATGCGAGTGGCCTCCTCTGGACCCTCTCCCTGTTGTCCACATCCCTCTTGAAGTGCGGCACCCAGAACTAGACGCAGTACTCCAGCTGCGGCCTGACCAGTGCTGCATAAAGGGAGAGGATCACCACCTTGGACCTGCTCGAGATGCGTCTGTGGATGTATGACAAGGTGCGGTTGGCCTTCCTGACCACATCCCCACACTGCTAGCCCATGTTCATTTTGGCATCAATGATGACTCCAAGATCCTTTTCTGCCTCTGCACTGATGAGAAGGGAGTTCCCCAACCTGTAGGTATGGTGCTGGTTCTTCCTCCCCAAGTGCAGCACCTTGCACTTGTCTGTGTTGAATCCCATCCTATTCTCATCCACCCACCCCTGTAACCTGTCTAGGTCCGATTGTAGCCACCAGCTAACGTGCCTGCATCCCCCCACATCTCAGTGTCATCAGCAAGTTTGAACAGGGTGCTTTTTACCCCCTTGTCCAAGTCACTGATGAAGATGTTGAACAGTGCGGGCCCGAGGACCGAGCCCTGGCGGACCCCACTGCTCACATCCCTCCAGGTTGAAAATGACCCATCCACCACCACTCTCTGGGTGCGGCCCTCCAGCCGGTTGGTGACCCAATTGACTGTGTGGGTGTCGACACCACAGCCCCCCAGTTTCTTAATGAGAACGGGGTGAGAGACAGCATCGAAGGCTTTCCTAAAGTCCAGAAAGCCTACGTCCACTGCTACCCCTGCATCTAAGGATTTGGTGACCTGGTTGTAGAAGGCCACCAGGTTGGTCTGACAGGACCTGCCTCTAATAAACTCATGTTGGTAGCCTCTAAGCATAATCTCCCCTGTTGGCCCCTCGTGGACATGTGCCAGAATAATTCTCTCAAAAAGCTTCCCCAGGATCAAGGTAAGACTAACTGTCCTATAGTTCCCCGGGTCCTCCTTCCTGCCTTTTTTGAAGATGGGAACCACATTGGCCCTCTTCCAGTCCTCTGGCACCACACCAGAGCTGATCTTGTCCCTGCTCTGGAAAATGGAGGCAAAGAAGTTGTTAAATATGTTAGCTTTGTTGTCTGGTGTGACAACCAAATTTCCTGGTGT
>NW_017728914.1:20929403-20941678 GCF_001723895.1 Crocodylus porosus
GATCCGCCAACCTAGAAGAAAACACATGCTTACCTTTAGGGGAAAGGTGGAGCCCATCCCATCCAAGCATGTCTCTTGTCAAGATGTGTGAGTCATTGTTGAGGAAGCCAAAGCCCACCTTGAGACACCATTCCCGAAGCCGCCACTTAGTCTCTGCAATGCACGTTGCATGACGTCTTCCATGTCCGCTCACTGGTAGGACAGAAGAGAAAACCACCTGTGCACCTGCCTCCTTCAGCACACCCCCCAGAGTGTGGTAGTCTGCCATCAGGTGATCAGGGCTTCTCCTGGCCGCATCATTAGTACCCACATGGATTAGGACCATGGGGTAGTAATCGGTGGGCTGGATCATGGCCTGGATCATCCCGTTCATGTCCTGAATCTTTGCTTTGGGTAGGCAGTAGACCTCGCATGCTGAGGGGTCCTGGTGACAGATGGGGCCCTCTGTACCTCTCAGGATGGAGTTGCCTATGGTGATCACTCAGTGGTTTTTCCTCCAAGACTGCTTAGCTCCTTCAGCCTGCTCGGATCATGGAGAGTGTGGAGTTGCCTCCCCTCCTTCCTTCTCCTCCAGAGTTGCCAGGGCCTTGTACCTGTTCTCCAGCTGGACTGGAGGAACTGGTACTGCTGTGTTATGAGCAGCCCTGGTTTTGGAGGTGACCGTCTGCCACTCTGCAGTGGACCTGAAGTCAACCTGAAGTCTTCTCTACCTTGACTTCTCCTCAGTGTAACTGGGCTAGTGCCCAGGCAGAGTAAACTCCCACCTTGCACTGCTGCTACTTACCTGTTTTTAGGCCCTGGGAAATGAGACTGGCCTCAACTGTTATTTCTTGTCAATGCAAGGGATTTGTGTGGGTGCAGCAACATCAGACTCAGTAGGGTATATGTGCAGATATGCCTCATGCAGAATGGGATCCAAAGAGAAGCCAGTACCACTATGTGAAGGTTCTGCATGTAGGTGGATTCTGCTCCTGGTGTGCCCATGAGCTTCTGCGTGGTTGTAGTGTAAAGAAGGTTAAATGTGGTGTTTCCAGGTGCTGACTTCTTGTTACGGCACTTCCACAGCCAGATGTTGTTGGGGTGGGGGGTGTTGCAGTGTAGTGCTGAAGTACCTTAAAGAGGATGTCAGAATACACAGCACCGAACTATAGTAGGTGGCATCTGGCCTGGCATACTGGGTTCTTCAAACCAGGGTCTTCAAGTAATAAGAACCTAAACTGCTGCAGCAAGCACTGAAGAAGCCAAACTTATCACCTCCACAGCTCAGGGAAGGGATGTATTGTAGTACCCTCTCCAGTGGGTTACCAAACCACAGGTATGTAAAGCAGAGCGGCCTAAAACCGATTGGAAGTGAAGCACATACATTTCTATGGTGAGGCCATGGCCTGCTTTTGAGATTTCTGCCCAACAGATGCTTGCAGGAGGCATATTAGATTAACAGCAAGCATGAAAGGAGACTATCAGGTAGATTTCACACATGTTCTCTGAGAAACATCCAGATAGCAAGTCTGCTGCATTCTAGGCCTGCTCTGCACATGATCTTTCTCTATAGTTGCATTAGTAATACTTTGTCTGAATCTTTCAGAGAGGATCTCAAAACACTTGGCAAGGGCTGGTAAGGTACAGAAGTGGAAACTGAGGTCCAGGAGAGGTAAGCGATTTGCCCAAGGTGACAAAGCATAAAAGTGGCAGAGAGTGGCATTTAATGCATAATTCCCTTATACATTAAACACAGCTGTCACGTCTCAGCAGCACCAGGTGTTTTAGCTAGACTGAGTCCAAATTATTTGAAGGGAAATCCTCACTTGTGCAAACTAACATAGTTCCATTACCCTCTGTGCGGGGCCTCCAAGATGAGGTTGGTTTGCACACAGCATTGGGGTACAAGCCACATTCTCTCCTGTTGCTGTTCCGTGATGAGACTGGAAACATTCAGATCAGCAATTATTCCCATGTGCCCTCATCATTCAGGCTCATAGATGCCAGTTGTGTTCATGTATAACTGGAATCTTACATGCTGTGGGATTGGCTTGGCTTTTGTCCCTTTACCTCCCCCCGCCTTCAAAGTATCTGGTGTGGGGTTGGTTGCAAGACTGGAGGAGAGGAATCGGAAAGTGAGAGCCTAAATGGGGGATCAAAGCAAAACCTCCCAAGCAAATCCTGTGGCTGACTAAGCTGAGACTTTGTTGTAAGTATTAAGTCCCTGCCTATGATGCTGCAAGAGTAAATTGGAGGGTGAGGGAAAGGCTGTGAAATGGGTTCAACTATCCAAACACCTTCCCAAAGGAGAAATGGTGGAGTAATCAAAAGGGGAAAATGACCCCTGCTTAGCTCTCCCTGCCTGCTATGTGCCAGATCAGAGGCTGTCCCAGTGTGCCAGGCCCCACTAATCTGTTAGGAAGAAGCAGGGAACAGTGGGGAATGAGAAGGGAGGGGCACGTGTTGTGGTAGGGACCAGCGTGTGCTTAAAGTGGGGAAGTTGGCAGATAAAAGGGAAGCTGGCATTTGTAGTGGAAGTGAGTTCATTAGCAGCTTGCATGTAGGTTTTAGGGAGACTATTATGGAAGGAAAGAAGTTGGTAAAATGAGCCTGTATTTATTTAAATGCTTAATTATTTATTTTTAAAGTGCCCCACAGTTTGGGAGGAGTTCAGAGTTCATGAAAACCAGGATTTCACTGAAGCTTTGGAAAAGTATTTGCCTAGCTATCCAGCACAAACTGGGCTCAGAGTGCACAGGTATCTATCAGCCTTCCCCTCTGCAGCATCCAGCTTTGCTTTCCTATCCCTAGGGCCTGCTGATGCCCCTCAGCTTTGACCTGCAATGTCCCCTATTAGTTTAGGTGTGACCCCCTCATGCACTCAAGTCCTCTGGGCAGTATTGTGACTGAAGTAGATGGCTTAGTTTTTCACACAATTGGGCAACTGATGACTCAGTATGGGCAAAAAAAATGTGAACTTTGGCGATCCAGAATGCAGTGGTCTGAAAGACGACTGTTGACTAAAAAGGGAGGACCTTTACAAACAGTGGCTTCTCTACAGTTCAGCATGTTGCTTCAGTATTGACTCACATGTCTAATATTGAATAACCCTTCACTGCAGCACCCTGAGATTCCTCTGTGGTTTCCTATCCTCATAGCTTGAGAGACCAGATAAGGCCCCTGCAGCTCACACTGGGCTGACTGCACAGAGACCTGCTTGATGCGCTTTGCAGTTTCTCATACTGCTTTTGCAGATGTCATTGCTTTTTGGCATGGGGAACTGACTCCATTCTCTGGGCCTGCATTTCCCAGCCCTGAACCACAGACTGAGGGTGGAGGGCAGATCTCTGAGAAATATGCCCAGATTTGTACCAGGTTTTGACAAGGCTTATCTGCTTTGCACAGATTGTTTGTCCATATGAAACAATTCCCCATTTCGCCCACATTAACATTTCCTGATGAGCCAGTGTGTTAATTTTGTACTCCACGGTTCTCTGCTCACGGGCATCTGCTGGCAAAACGGCTGCCTTCCCTTCTGTTAAACAACCGCATGTTATGGGACCCTCAGCTCTCATTCTGGGCTGTTTGGTTAGTGAATCTTCCTCTTCCTCCGCATCAGAGTGGCATGTTCTTCCCCCCTCCTCCTCCGATTTTATCAAAAACAGAGTCTTTTTGTACTGTCTCTTTAATTAAATAAAACATACTAACCTAATCAAGACATAAAAAGATTTCTTAAAGCAGCTTCTTGGCCCTTCATCTAGTAGCATCCCTATTCTGACTGATAAACTCAAGGAGAAGCTGCCCTTTTAAGTCTCCACAGAAGACTAAATACCAAACCAAGGCATGATACTGCAAGGCCATGATAAGAGGAGACTAAATCATGAATGCTGATTGCATAGGAGGACTGAAGAGAAAGGAAGCCAGGCAGGGTAGCAGCCGTGATGCCCATTGTGCAGCTTGTGTACACACATCCTCTCAATCAAGATGGAAGCAAATATCTAAGAACAGGCACAGCTTACAATGATCTGCATTCGAATAGCTGAGATGTGTGGATCACAGAGAGGGAAACAGCAAAGGAAGAGAGTGTTTTTCTTTTAAAGTCATTCATAGCACTTTGTCTGGCATTACCTACCTCAGACAAAGCTTGTGAAGGTTTCTGATTGTTACAGGGTGCTTTTCTATTTGTCTGAGCATAAGAAGAGAAGCTGTCAGGTTAGGCCCCAAAGATAGTTTTTATTTCAATAAGTATAACGCTCCCTCCCAAGACGCATTAGTGTTTCATTCTAAATTTGAAAGGCAAATGTTATTTAAAACATTGTCTCTATGCAATCTAAATATTGCAGTATTTAGAACCAGCAAGTGACATTGACTCAGTGTTGCCAACCCAAAAGCATTCAGATATGAATTGGGCTCTACTGCAATCTTGTTGTTGTCATAAAAATCATGAGATTAAAAACTCAAAACCGCTTCAGCACTCAAGGCCTGAGCACTCAAGTTACTTTTCAAGCTTTTCTATGCAACAGTAAGATCTAGAAACATACTCTTTTTATATTTATTTCATTATTTATTCAGTTTGTTTTTTCTCTTATTTTAAAATGAGAGGTGAGATTCTCAATTGCTTGATTCCCATAACTGAGGCATTAAGAACCCCTCCTCCCCCGCCCCAAATATCATGAGATTTCCAATAAAATCACAGGAGTTGGCAATAACGATGACTAGGAACATCACTGTGATACCATGGTGATGGTTGCTATTGAAAAAATGAAGCTAGATAAATCCAAGTGAGAGTCTGCCTTTATTGGCTGGGCTGAGTGACTGTGCAAAGTATACAGCTTAAGAGTTGAAAGGTAAATTGGATTTTTTTAGTGTTAAGAATATACATTGTTTTTGGTTACATCCAGAGGGATTTGTCCGGGTCTTTCATCCACACATCCCCAAAATGTCAAGGGGCCACGGTTGGTACCTACAATTTGTCTGTGCTCTCAGGGGGCTATTTTGGGTAGAGGAAGAAGAAACTATCCACCAATTGCCTCTTGGGGACTCCTGTGACTAGGTGCTCTAAAGAGTCAAGGGTTTCCCTAAGCCACATAGTCCACTCAACCCACTCGACCAGCATGGATAAGGTACACAGGTGAGTAATGTGGCTGGCATCACACCCATTGCATTTGACTCACCAGTCTGCATGACCTGGGTACCCACTTACAGCTAGATTGACTGAGAGCAACCTTCAAACTCCTGCCTCTGCTGTACTAAGTCGCACAAACTGCTCTGTTACCATCCCCTACCACAATTAGGGAGTAGTGGGAGAGGTACTCTCAGCTCTTAGGTCTCTCTCCCCAAACGTATGTAGGCCCCAAGGTTATAATGTAGAAGGATCAGCAGTGAAAGGATGAAGCTGATATTTCGTGCTCAGACGACCCTTAGCTGGTCTCAGGGGGACTGTAGTGGGCAGCAGCTGCTCAGACTACTCCTGGCCAGCAGCAGAGGTGTTCCAGGGGCTGTAAGACAACTGTGCGGGGCAGTGGGGAGCAGCATCCCCTACCTCTGCTCTCCCACCCCATGGTGAATCGGCAGATTCAGACATTTCCATTGGAGGTCACATATTCTGTATCAGAAAGCTCAGACTCCTATTCCTAATCCCCTACACATCGTCTAGCTCTGAGGGTCATATTTTAGTGCCACAAGAGACCACAGGATGGGAACCTCTGATCTGATCAATCACTCTGCCTAGCTACAGTATTTTGACTGTGCTTATTACATCAGTAATGAAGCATCAAGCTTATGCAGTCCCATTTTTATGATCTTTAAACTTCCCTTAATTATATGGTAGGCAGCAGTTCAGTGACTTGGTAACTTGTTCCTGTTTGGATCAATTGGTCAAATCAGCTTTTTCCATGCATGGTCATGCAACTGACGCCCGCTCTGTCTGGGCAATGACTGTTGTTCTGCGATACTTTTGTATAAAAGCTGCTATCACGTTACACTGCTTGTAGGATGTATCAGTGCATCTTACTGGAGTGGTGTTGCTTCTTATTAGCATTCAGTGGTACGAATCTGAACTGTTGAAGCTATTGCATGTTGGGAGTTGCTGGGGTTTATTTTACACATTGCAGCGACTTCACTGGAATTGTTGGGAGGCGAAAGCTTAAGGAAAGCGCCAGTTCTCTCTCTGCAGACGTGTTGGTGCTGTGCAGTAAGTGACTTTCCCTGCACTCTTCAACAGCTCAGGCTAGCTCAGATGTACAGACCCAAAAATGGGGTAGGTAGGTCACTGCTTGAACATATCCTAATGAAGATAATTTGCTTGGCCCTGACAACAAGTCATCAAGTGAGACGGTCTCTCCACCTCCTCCCCCTATCCCAGAGGATCCCTATAGGATGTGGCTAATAAATCAGCTCTGAAAACAACTGTTGCACTCCACCCGTAGGCCACTGGATGGTGTGTGATCCTGCAAGAGGGCGGTGCCACGAGGCAGCTCTGCTGGCTGGCACTGTCAGCACTCAGCTGACATTAAAACAAACACCCTTTCTACAAAGGGCAGGCTGAGCACTTGGTATTTGCAATGAAAACTTCTGGCCAGATCACATGAATCACCCAGGGCTACTGTGCTGTGCCCCAACCTCTCAGAACAGGCCTGCTGGGAGGAGAGAGCCTTTTGCCCCACTTATTCCTCAGAGGAGCTCTGCTGATGCTATACTGCTCCTGTCTTGATAATTCTTGATTTTCTTCACAGAAAAACCTCTTCCCCTAAATTTCCGGTATGTTAGCGTGTAAAATGCACATAGCCACTGTCTGACCTGCTTCAGAGTTGAACACGAAATGGTGCTCATCTCCCTCGTGTTTACGTGGCCGTTCTCCCAACCTTGCTGTGAGGTCCCCATCTTGCTAAGGGGAAACTAAGGCAGAGCACCGCGCACAGCAGTTAAAATCACAAGGGGAAATCACGTAGCTGAGCTGAGATGAAAAGCCCAGGTCAGCGGACTTGCAGAGCTCCTCTGTACAGTGTCTGAGCACACACAAGCACACTGTGCAGGTCTCAGGGCATTTTAAAGAAATCTTCTAGATGAGGAAACTGGAGCCCAGGGAGGTGAAGCTAATGTCTAAGGTCACTCAGCATCTCATGCACACTGGTGAGGGATGTGGCTCTGAGGGGCCAGCACAATGCAAATGATGGCGCAGCTCTGACGAGCCTCCCAGGGTGACATCCTCACACCTTCTCTGGCTCCTTTCCACCACATAAAAATATCTGAGAGCTTTAAATGGATTCCTCCCTGCCCCAGTTTCACCCAGGAGAACATTTCTCTGCAGTGCTAACGTGGACTGGGTCCCAGGGCTGTCAAAATTATATTAAAGGCCTATCTGAATTTCAAAGCAAGACTGGATGCGAAGGGACTAGAGGCAGTTTAAAGGCACCTGATTGTTTTTTAAGCTAGTTGGCCAGTCTTGGGTTGCACCTGCTAGGCTCCTTGCCCACTCTTGGCTCAGTGTAAGGCCTAGGGTGGTGTGTTGAGGAACCAGCCTCCTCCCTGGTTCTTTTTGGCTAGGACCCGGCTGTGATGCCTTCAGACTATCACATGCTCTTGTCTTGTGTATTTTCTCTTGCTTAAAGCTGTTCTTGCCATGCACAGAAATTTTAGTTTTGATTTAAGACAAACAGCAAAACAAGAAGGAGCAAAAGAGAAAAGGCCCAGTGGGCATTATACAAAGTTGGTAGTGTTTGATTACAGCCTGATTATTACTCAGAGCCTAAGAGCAAATGTTTGTCGGAGTGAAAGATCCTGGCATAGGCATTTGAGGAAGTCCTGCTGTAGGGGGGGAGCTATTCATCTTTGAAACTGCTTTGTTTTATTTTCTCTTGTCGAATTTAGAAACGGGCCTCAATCATAAGCCCTCATCCAACCCCACCTTCAAGCTTTGAAAGATCAGGATCTTGTAGGTTTCAAGCTGGGCTCCCCTCTAGTTCCAGGGATAGAATAAGCATTCAGTGCACCTCCCTATTGGCATTGCTGCTTGTTCACAGTCGGGGCATGCTTTGACTCTATTTCATATGTTTATGTTTATCTACATTTGCATTTACATTTTCAAATGCCCAAGGGAGCCACATAGGACTCCAGCATAATGCAAGTTTTGGTCTCCTCACAGCATTTCAGTTCCTGGATAGTAGAAATCCCCATATGCCCCCCGATCTCATGTTATTTCAGCTCCATTAATGGCTTCCCAAGTCTGAAATAATCCATGAAAAGCACATGTACAAATACTAAGATATTTGGGTTTCAGTCATCTGGGCTTTTGCACTAGTCCTGTGCACAGTCTTGCTTCTTCCCTGGGCTCTTACTGCTAAAACAAAGCCCATGGTGTTAATCTCATAGTGAAAAGCCAAGGCATCCTCTCCCTGATCTATAAGCCATTACACACTAAAAGAGACCGGAATCCAAGACATAAAATCACGGGCTAGAAACATAAGGCAAGTGTGTGTGCCGCTAACTGAAGTATCTGAGGCTCTGAATGCCATATCCCGTAGGTAATGGAATACTCCTCAGCATAATTAGTGATTACGGCTTTGTAAGTCTATAACAGATGATGTGGCTATGCATGATTTATGCAGCACGGTGATGGCTTTGTATGAGGCTGGCATGTGACGTTGGTGGCTCTTTATGTGCCTTGGTAGCACGAGGCAGGAGTTTAATGAGTGGGTTATTCATATCCTGGCTGCGCTGCTAATTCCACTGCTACAGGTGTATGCGGAGCCGCATGTTCATTAATATGCCTTTTAGAGAAAGCTCAAAGGCTGTCCTTAGAAGGACAGACACTGAGACAAGAGAACCAGGGTGGCCTGTATGGTCCGCATTGCTCATCCAGGAGATGAATGACATGCCCATGTAATGATCACCATGAGCACTTCCTGCACAGCTTATTGCTGAGAGGAAGCTGGGCCTGGCATTTCCCACAGTGCCTCATCTCTTCTTTCCAGGTGAAAGGGATGTTCAGTGTGTGTTGAGTGGCTCTCCTCACTGAATATTGATTTAAGGGAACCATGGGAAATGGAGAAATCAGTTGATTCTCATCTACACCAAGGCTGCTTTGCACTGCTCTAGTTGTGTAAAGGAGCCTGTAAGTGGATGGGCCAAATAGGAGAATATATGAGGATCGTGCCTAAAAAGTTCTCCTGTGCTGTGAGTGAAGCTACACAAGTGCAGGATAAAATTGCTTCCTTAAACCAGCTGGGCTTCAGCTTCTTCTCCCTCTCATGTTCCTAAGTCTGTTGCACATCTAACATCTGCCTTGCACAGGGAGCATCAGCAGTTGCAAGTATCTGCAGAGAAAATCTTATCCAGGCAAATTTCTGTGCTCCCTTCCACAAAGAAAATTCCTTTATTGAGGATCACAGTTTGGCCTGGTGATCCTGCCCAAGCCACTGAAACAGGGCTCTAGTGGTCTGACCTATTCTACTCCATCTGGATAATGCTCAGTTTCCCAGGGAAGTGATGGAAGCCACAGTACTGGAGAGATTCAAAACTGGGCAACCCTAGTGTACTTGCAGCAGAGAGAAAACATGGGTAATCAGCCATGCCCTTTGCCCCTCTGACATCCATGAGTCTATGGACCGTCTCTTTCTTTAGGTGATGGCCCACTTCATGAGTTTGATTAGGTAGCAAGTCTGGGAATAGGTTGTCAAAAGCAATTAGATGACTGGCAGAAGCTGACTTGGAAGAGCTGCAGCCATGTAATGAAGACAATGGAAGTCCAAAGGAGTTTCTCTCATTTCATCCCAGAAGGCAAAGTTTGACTTACCCATATATGAACCATGTACCTTTTTAAACTTGTGAGGGAAGAAAGTGCTTATAAACATGAGGGGGCAATAGCCCTGGATTAAGTCAGGTATTGTCTTGGAGTCCTAGCTTTCCCAACAAGGCTATATCAACTCACCCTGCTTCTCAGTCTTTGGAGCAGTCCCCTTGTAATTGCAGCACTTTATGGTGTTTTTTAATCATGTCCCAAAGCAGACACCAGCACTGGGTGATGGGAGTGGCCCGAAAATCTAAACTGATAGATAATCCAGAACAGCTGGCACTCCTTGGTCCAGGGCCTTACCAGTGTCTTGTTGGAGGGTCCTGCTGATGTTTGTCTTGTAGACAAAGAGTGAAGATGATGAGGCTCAGTACAAGTCATTTTTACTTATGTTGGAGGAGGGAGGTGCATAGGAACCTTCGCTGGCACTGATGTGGCAGATGAGACTCTCCAGTTTCCTTGAGTGCCTTTCACTGAAGGCACCTGTCTGTAAGGGGGCAGAGAACAGCAAAACTAAAGTATCAGGCATAAGGGGAGAATATGCTTCAGTGCGTGCTGCCAGCATGAGCCCTTCCAGAGGAACATGGTGGATCAGATCACATCTCTGCAACTCCTCCTTCCTGCTCTACCCCCTGCCACTCACCGGACTCGGCAGGTTCTTCTCTCTATACAGACTCTGTAATGGCCTCTTCTCTCGCTCTTTCCCCTGCCTCAGCCAGGACCCAGAGCGCCACGCTCTCTTCTCTGGGCGGCAGTGGGGTCCCTGTAACAGGAATGAATTTGGCCATCTCACCATGCAGCCCATTAGCACTTCCAGTGCGCAGACTGGAGCTGAGGCAGGGCAATGAGTGAGCTCCTTTTGAGCGCCTGGGTGCAAGAAGCAGGTAGTTTGGTTACTTGAAGGCAGCTGGGTAGAATCAGTGGCCTTCACTGATACTGAGCCCAATACTGCAAGGTGCTTTGTACTAACAACTCCTGTTGATTTCACTGGGCATGGAGAGGGCTCAGCACCTGTGGGGACTGGACTCACTGTCTGAGCAATATCTTCCATAGTAATCCATAACAAAGATGCTGCTGCTTAACACTTGGGAAGGGGCAGGCAATGGCTATTAAGTGGGTGGGACAGGGACCTGTGGGCAGTGGGGAAGAAGCTGGAAAGCCTTTGTTTTCTTTGATTGTGCTCTTCCCTGGCTCTAAGCCTTCCCCATTTTACCCAGTGAGGGAATGTATTTTCCATCTCTTTCCTCTGGTTTTCTGTAGTTTATGTGATGATTTACTGGATACATTACCACACACCATTTGCCTCGCATTGCAGCTTGGAGACCTTTAAATGGCCTTCTTCACATTCCTCATGCACGAATTTTACACACAAGCAACCAGGGCTAGTCAGGATTGTGCTGGAGGTGCTAGCAAGCTGGAGGGTGGAGGTCTCCTGGTTTGCTGTGCCTGTGGTTTCTGCGTGCTGAAATCCTTCAGTTATTGCTTTTGTCTGTGAACACCACTTAAAAATAAACCCAGATCTGCTCAAGATTTGGCATTTCACTCCCACAAGCTGGGAGCTGACGCATGCCTAGAGGAGCCTTGGAATTTAGGAATCTGGGATGTGGGAGGAAGGACTTCAGTAGGCAAGTAAACCTGATTTTAATTTTCAGAGCTTCCAAATGCCTTCTGAGCCACAGTACACCTGGAAGGCTGCTTTGTGAAGCATCAGTAACAGAACTAGTGTTTGAAGGACAATGAAAAATGATATGGAGATGGGGTGCATGCAGCTAACTGCTGCAGAGTGACGGTTGGTTTAGCGTGACCTTTGGCAACAGGATTTCCTTGTTTTACTGATGATGCCATCTGAATCGAGCAAGAATTCAGCACTGGCTCCCAAGCGTATTATGGTAAGGGTAGAACTAGAGCTGAACTCTCCGGATCAGATCCACAACCAGGCCCAAGTCAGGGAGCAAGGGGACAAAGTTTGTACCTCCTCTCTTCTGGGTCTTGGTCCTGGTCCTGGTCCAGATTTGGAGTGTCTAGGGCGCAGTCACCTTTCCTATTGCAGCATATGGATGAGTACCTGAGCAGGCTGCTGTTTAACTAGCACAGATTCCAAGAGCAGTGAAAACAGGGTGGCACACACTTCCTGCCCAGTGAAGTACTTGGAGTGCCATGGGAGTCAGGCGTTGGAGACGGGGGGAGTTGCTGAGATGTGATCTGATCCACAGCGTTCTTCTGGCAGGACACATGCTGGCAGCACACAATAGGGCGCATTCTCCTCTTGACGCTGTGTGCTGTAATGACTGATACTTTAGTGTTGCATAGTTTCATAGTTTCTAGGGTCAGAAGGGACCTGAGCAGATCATCTAGTCCGACCGCCTGCCATGGCAGGAAAGAGTACTGGGGTCAAACGACCCCAGCAAGATGTTCATCTAACCTCCTCTTAAAACCCCCCAGGGTAGGAGCCTGCACCACTTCTCTTGGAAGTTGGTTCCAGACCCTAGCCGCCCTGACTGTGAAG
>NW_017728914.1:20941782-21016914 GCF_001723895.1 Crocodylus porosus
AGCCTCTCCTCATAGGGCCTGCCCTGTTGTTCCCTGATCATACGAGTGGCCTCCTCTGGACCCTCTCCATGCTGTCAACATCCCTCTTGAAGTGCGGCGCCCAGAACTGGACGCTGTACTCCAGCTGTGGCCTGACCGGTGCTGCATAGAGTGGGAGGATCACCTCCTTGGACCTGCTCGAGATGCATCTGTGGATGCATGACAAGGTGCGATTGGCCTTCCTGACCGCATCCCCACACTGCCGGCCCATGTTCATCTTGGAGTCAATGATGACCTGCACCTGTGTTTGTAATGGCCATTGTGGCCCCCGATCTTTGGTGCCGCACCTTTTCTGCTCCCCTTGTCAGTGGCATTCCCTGGATGGGGGTCATGTCTGTTCTGGGACCTCTCTGCTTCAGCTCACTGCAGCTCAGCACTGAGCAAAGGACTGGGATAAAATCCTGGCTCTGTTGAAGGTAATGGTAAAACTCCCAATGATTACATTGGGCCAGGACAGAAGAATGGTAGCAGTGACTTCACAGAGGCTGTTACTTCAGACAAAATGGTTTCCAGCTCGGGTTATCATCTGGGATACAGTTTGGGACTTCCAGCATGGGCATCTACTACGTGGGCTAAGGGCCTGGCTCTGTCAGCAGTTAGTAAGCTCTTATCTTCTGTGGGGACCAGCCACCCCAAAGGGATATGTGGCCAAGCAGTTGCCTAGATGGTTATCTTGCGTTATGTCTCTTAATTTTCACACTGTCTTTCTCAAAGAGGTATGGTTTTACTCTACCCTTCCTTACTCTTTGCAAGCAACTCCACATACGCACACTACTTCTGGCAAATGGCCAATGCATACAGTACCTTGCCTGAAAACCCTGAGTATTTTCAGCTTTATTTGAACTGTCAGGGGCCTGCTTTGTATGGCGTATCTCTGCTGCACACACTGCATTGAAGCTCCCTGTTGGAAATAAGTCACTCTCTCTATGGAACAAAAGCAAAATCTATCTCAGATGAGATCATCTCCTTGGGACAGAGCAAACAGTTAATCTCCTCACTGCTTAACCATTGTGTCAACAAAATGAGCTGACCCGTTACATGAAATGAATGTCACTTTGGCAATGTGACCTTTCACCTTTTATTGCCCAAATGAATGCAAAGTTGTTAGAGCTGCAGCCTCCATCTCCTGTAGCATGTACAGTTGGGGGGATATTAAAGGCATTCAGAGGGGGCTCTGTGTTACATGCTTCATTGTCCCCCAAGGAGTCCATCGCATATAGAGTTGGAGGCGCACCAGAGTGACCGAGAGGGTGTCTCAGCTTGCTAGTGATTTGAAATGTGTGTTGCCATGGCTATCATAAATACCCATGAACATAACCCTTCTTGTCAGACCGATGTTTCTGTCTGACTTTTTTGTTCAGTTCAGTATGGAAGGGAAGAGAGAGAGACTTAGATGCTTGGCATAGGAGCTACTCTTAAACAATAAAGAGTGAGTGTGCTCAGAGGGTGAGAGAGAATTGCAAGTAAGGCAGTTACTGCCAAATTAAGCATTTTGAGGAATTGTAGCTCCATCTCAGTGATTAAGCATCCTACATAGGAAGAAGTGTACTAGGCAAAAAAAAAAAAAAGTCAAGATGCCAGAGTGTGCATACACATGTGCGCACATGGAAGAGAGAAAATGTTGTGTCAGTGAAAGGTACCAGGGTATAAACCCTGTAAAACAACCATCTATTGCGCTGCAAAAAGGGTGCAATACTGGTAGCAGCACAGACACTGCCTCCACCTCGCTCTGCTAATGGGATGCAGTCCTGCACTCAGTAATGAAAGAGGAGCCTGTTCTCTGGACCTGTTCCATAGCAGGCCTCTGCTATTATTACCAGCAAAGAGAACAGAAGTGCCTAAAGTTGCAGTGGTCTTGTGATGCAGACAGTCCAACAGAAACTGGACTGAAGTCAAACTTACTTTATATACAACACCAAACACCCATTTGTTAGCTGTAATCTTTGAGAGATGTACCGCAAATATGGTATTATCAGAAAGACTGAGGTTTGGCTAAAATGGAGTTAGAATCCACTTACCTGAGTGACGGCAATGAATTCCTAGTGCATATTCTCTGGGAAACCCATTGGCATAATAAAAACAACTGAACACTTGTGGGGAGGAGCTCTTTTAGGCACGATACTTTTGTGTTGTGCTTAGTTATGTCATAAGGTCTTCACTGTAGCATGTGCAGACAAAGATCTTTGGGTGAATCTGGTATCTTTAATTAGACCAACCTGTAGACTGCACAATGAAGTTTTGATCACTTCTTGCCTTTCCCTAGTGCCAGACATGTGACAGCCTCAAGGTGGTTTACTGGCATGAATTAGGCCTCATGATACCTCCTTCACAAATGAGGAAACTGAGGTAAATAACTGAGGTGGTTTGTCCAAGGACATGCAGAAAGATTTGTAGCAAAGCCAAGAATAGCCCTGATCTCTCCTGGCGCCTACACAGCAGCTTTGACCACAGCTAAATGTGTCAGCTGGCATTGTCATGGAATGCAGTGCTATAATTCTTCACCCTTTTATGTTTGTACACTATTTATGCATGGTACACATACTGGTTGTAAAATCAGCATTAGCAATTTGCAAAAGGTATAAATTCAGCTATTACTGCATGCGTCCAAGCAAATGACTACACATTGTTTTTTTCCCCTCGATTAGTCATTTTTTTCAGATTCCTTTATGCTCATACCCCTCCTGTAAGTGTTCAGCAGTAATAGATACATGCCTGCCCTGATACTGCCTATCAGATTTAAGAGGTTTGTTTAGTGGTTTGGATGGGAGACTCACAAAGTAGTTGCCAATGGCAGGTTAGAGGGCATTGTCACCCTTTTTGCCAAAATAAATGGGAATGGAGCCCTGTGTGTCATACTTAATAGCGTATTAACATTGATCATGTTAATGGAAAGTACTACCTGGTATGTACAGTAGTGATCATGACACATCTTACTCTTTATTTGTATTATGGCTGTTAAAAGCTTTAGTCTTAGACTGGGCCTCCATTGTGCTAAGTGCGGTAAACTGCAGAACATTAAAATGGTCTCTGCCCCAAAGAATGTGCAACGGAAGTTTAAGCCTAGAGATAATAAAGTATTTAGACATGCAAATGGGGGACATGAGGGAAGACTGAGCTGTTTCTCAGGATCAGGCAGGAGCAAGACCAGGTTGGAGGAAGGGAAGCTTATATTGCCCTATAACAGTTTGGCCGGAATCCTTGAATACACATCTGAAAGTCTCCAAAGTTTGGCAGAGTTCAGATCCAAGGTTTGGAGGAAGTCAGTCCATGCCCCTCCTCCAAAGCTCAGACACCTGCTCTTGGCTGGAAGCTGGGTACGCGTGGAAAATAAAAGCGAAGGAAACCACAGCAATGACTGCCAAGAGACAAGGTTGCTAAACCAGCTGCAGACTAAACAGCATACAGCACTTGCTAGAGAGAAAGGGGCATGTCAACAGCACAGTCACCGGATCCTCTGTGTTAGCAAAGGGAAACTGAAGCCCAATTTCCACTGGTCTCAGACTGATGATTGGAAAAATGTTTCTCTGTTTACAGGAATCTGAAACCTTGTAATTCTGCTCAGCTTCTTCCTTTTCCCTCCCCCACCCCTGGAGCCAGCCAATCACTAGCAGACACATTTGGAAAGGAAGATTTATTCTGATTCAGATCCTCCATAATTTAATAAGAAAAAAAACAATTCAGGAACAATAGCAGCTGCAGTAGCAATATATATATATGCATATAAAGAGAACATAACCTTCCCTACAGATGAACAGGCCTGGGAAAGTTTGGACACAGTGCTCTGCCAGGGGAAGTTCCAGTCTTCTCTGTGGGTCAGAAACAGAAGAGCACCCACCCAATAATACTGCTGTTGGCTAAGGATCTGGTGGCTGGAGCAGGACTCTTACAAACTGTCATAGGAACAGAAGGATTCTCATCCTAGATCAGATCTCTGGTCCAGATAATTCAGTAGTCTGTTTCATATGTAGTGACTAGGACCAGGTGCTTTAGACTATAGTACAGAGAGCCTTACCTTTGGCACCTATCAGATAATCTGACCCCATGAAGTCCCTTTCTAATTCCCAGAAGTAGAGATTGGTTTAAACCCTGATGTTTGAGTCTTCTACCCTGTCATTGTGGACAGGAGGGCAGCCAGAAAGGAGGATATTTAAAGACAGCTGCTGTTTTTACTTGCAAGATACAAGACTGAGTGTGTGTGTGTGGAGGGGGTGGGGATGTACATTATAGTAAGAGTGTATTTGGGTAAATCCCAGAAAGTTCAGATGGAATCAGGACATTATTTGCACCAGGTGGGAGCTGGATCCAAAAAACTGTCTGGCCCTACCAAAAGATCTCAGGCTTCAGTCTTCCCCTATGAGTGAATTTTCTCAGTTTACTACAGTGGACTCTCTTTTTCCTTCTGGGTCTGTGAGTTTCATCCCAAGAGAGACAATCCAGTCCGTGGCTTCATGGAGTCGTGAAATATGTGCTGCACTTGCTACCCACCATCAGTCTCAATCATTTGGTCTATGCCTCCTAGAAATATGGTGTCCAGATCCTGTTTTAATCCAGCCCCCTTGAATCCTCTCTGAACCATCCTCATATCTTGGGTCTTCAAGTCAGGGCTTGACTACAGGTTTCTTCATGGGATCGGCCATAGGAACAGCTGCCTAAGAGACTATGTTGTCAGCTGCACTTCTAGCAGGGTTCAGGAAGCAGCTAGGGTAAGGATATTCAGATAGGGTTCGCTGAGATTCACTGGACCCCACAAAAATAGAAGCTTCAGATTCACCTTTATTTGGGTGAGGGAACAAAAACATGAGATGTTGGTAATATTTTGCAACATGGACACTGAAACTATACTGGACCCCGGACTCCAAACCACCAGAGTTCAGCATTTCAAGTGAATGGTTTCATATATTTCTCCTCTGTATTTGGTGTCCTTTGCCCATTGCTTATTATTGCCTACTCACTTTCCATTTTATATCCTATCATTATGTAATGTATCAAAGTAATTATCTTGGCCATTTGTCACCTGGCCATTTATTTTTGTTCTTTTATTTCCTCTGCTCTTGTCTTTCATTTGCTAAACAGAGATTGAAGGACAGAAGTTCACTAGTGTTCATTAGTGTTAGGCACGGAGCTATGCAGTTAGTCATATCGATGCTTTAACAATAGTTTCAATTCCAGTCAAAAAGCCTGGGGCTGAATCAGTTCAGTCTTTCCAGGTTAGTCTAAACTGGACAGATTAAACTGAAACATAAGTGAACAGACATTTATCTCTAATTCAGGAAATGGAGCCACATGCCTGCAGTGGCTCAGGCCAGAAGCCCAGAGCACAGCTCTCTGGCTGCGTGTTCACTGCCTCTTCCTGTTGCCCCCAAGGTCTCTGGGATTTGCAGTCCAGACTTATAGTAGTGGGACTCTGCAGGGTTGTTAATCACTTCTTCTTCCTGCTTCCAGGTGCCTCTGGGTTTTATAGTCCACAGTAAGTTTGCAGCCAGCAGTAAGTTTGAGCGGGGAAAGGGGTGTTTAAAACCCCTCCCTGGCCAGGGTTTGCCTGGGATGGGGGGCCAGTCCTCTGTCTGCAGACTGGGTTTCATCCCCAGCTGGGCTCCCCCCTGCCCCGGCCTTGTCAGCCAACCGTCACTGCTCCAGCTAATGAGCAGAGGGGCAGGGCCAGCCCTGCTCTCTGGAGAGGACAGCCCATCCCAGCCCAGGGCTGGAAAGCATGCTGGGATGCTGCGGTACTAAGATTTAACTTGAGTAAGGAAAGGGTCTGGGACAGAAGTTTCATAAACTGGTTTGACCCAGATCAGTTAAGTCTGATACTACATTCAACCAGGCTTATCTTAAACCAGTTTAAGCCATTTTGAAACTGGTTTATGTGCACAGAGCTTCTGTTCCGTTACAGGTTTAAACCAGTTTCTGATTACTTAAACTGGTTTATGTGTAACTTCTGTCCCTAGCCCATTTCTCTTCCTTTATGAAACAGCCTCTAGCATGTCCAGAGCAACAGAAGATTAGTTCACTGAATGTACTTAACATGGTTACTGCTAACACGAGAAGTGCAATATCCACATGGACCCTAGTTTTCTCTGTTTAAAAATTGGAAATTGTCTGATAAAAATAGCAAATTTTGTGATTAAAATCCCCCAAATCCATGTTTGTCTGTGATTAAAATGAAATGCCACTGTAAACATAGGGATCAATTGAACACAATTTTTTAGTGAGATATTTACAATTTTAAAGCAAGCTGGAAGCCTACCAGCTCCTCCATCAGTATAATAAAATAAATTCTAAATACTTATACATTTTGGCATTTGATTTGGATTTTACATCATGGAAAATCAGAACTCTCCCTGCTCCCTTCACTCACCAGGACCTGGGTCCAGATCCATCTGTTCCCTACCCCGACTTTGTGGTGCTGAGTAGCCCTGATATGATGGTGCCCTCCCTACCAGTCAGGTGGAAGTGCTGAAAAGAAAATTCAAAACAATGCAGTTTGATCTTCTTTCTATCTGGGTATTTCTTTTTCCTCCACTGGAAATCTACTGCACACTATGTTCTGGGCTTTCACTAGAAGGCTAATGCAGAATTAACTGGCTATGTGAATTCCAGCGTCATAAAATGGGAGACTAGCTGGGAGGTTGGCAATTTTAGGGCATTTCTGAAGGTGAGGCTGAGCCAGATAAAAACTGGAGAGACAAAAAGCCCAGACAGATCAATAGAGGCATTTACCTTTCTCCCATTTCTTTTCTCTGTCTCACCATCAGGCCTGTTAAACCTTTAGTATTATTTTGGGGATCATGTGGGTTTAAATACCGCAAATGCATTATTTACCAGCAGAAAAACCTGGCAGGTTTGAAAATACCATGAGACCCAGAGTGAAGCGGGAGCCTCTTGAATTATGCATGAGCTTGGGTAGAAGGCAATCGTTACTGCCATTGTAACAAGTTTATTACTTTAAATGATTATTTTGTGGCTCTCTTTCTTTTTAAGTTCAGTAATGACCTACATGCTTTCGCACATACCAGGGCTGCCAGAGCCCCATCTCTCTTCAGGCTGTTTATTTCAGGCATAATTAGTTCACTCTTTTTTAATATTAATGCATATATTATTGCCATATAATGCCGTGTGTGTGTGCATGTGTGTGTGTATGTGATTTTCCTACATGAACCAATTAAATTGAGGCTTACACAGTGGAGGGAAATGAACTCACTTTCAACACCAAATATGGAACCGTGTAAGTCACTGGTTCTCTCAGAGCAGGTGGAGAGCTGTGCCATTTCCCTTTGTGCCCTGGAAACGGATGGCCTCTATCCCTGATAGAATAACATTCTGGTGGGACCAGTGAATTTGCAGTGGAGTTGAATGCTATTCATTGTAAAGGGCGCAAATACTTGCAAAAAAAGTCCTGCAGAATACAGGCTACAATTCTTAAGGTGCCATGACACTTGCTAGACTCCATGTGTGGCCCGAACAAAGACTACCTTTATGTGCAAAGAAGACCAGAATTAAACGTGGGGCTGAGAGGACATAAGTTTGGGGCTCACTGTACTTTTAGGATACAAAGATAATTGAAATCCAAAGGATATTACCATTGTCTTCAGTGTGGCTTTGTCTCAGGACTTTTTTTACAAAAATGCAAGGCTTAGGTGGAGGCTGGGGTGGGTGGGAAAGGCATGAGAGTGGAGGGGGTTGAGGAATCATAGACTAAATCATCATCACTCTAGCTACTAAAGACCAGATTCTTCAGTCCATCTTCGTGTTTGACTAAGACTCTGACTTAGTTGTTTGAATAGTGCCACCCGCCAGGTAAGGTACCCGTATGACTTATAGATTCGTAGATTGTAAAGGCTGGAAGGCACCTTGGAAGATCATCGGGTCCAGCCCCCACCCATGACGAAGGGTGACAGAATCCTGCTATTAGGTAGGAGCAGTTTGGCAGTTTTCCAGTCAGTCAAGATTAGCTTCACATAGACATCATATCTCACCCATCACTTTCTACCTGACATCCTTTGCACGTGGACTTTGCAGGACCAAGTGATAATAGGAAAAAGTTACGTGAATGTGATATTTCCAGTCATAACTGCAACAAACCATCATAGGGGACTCACTTGAACTGAGCCTGGATTTGAGGTCTAGTAGATCTCCTGAACTTGGGAGGGTAGAAATAAAGAGCAAGGAATTCTATTTACCCCTCTGGCCTTTCCCAAGAATTGGAATAGCTACTTTGTCCCTTGCTAGCTACTTCCCCCAGTCATTGTCTAGATCTAGATTTGCATTGTTCCAGCTGTTGTGTACAGATAGTCCTTGGAAATCTCTTTTCTCTTTCAGTCCTTGACAGGGTGGTGAGCTGCCGTTTTGAGAACCGTGTGGACTGAATCTGTATTGTTATTAGTGGATAATGGTTGGGACAGACCCTGGGACACGAGGTTCAGACTTCAAGGCTGACGCAGTGCTGGAGTTCATTTTCACAACCATGCAATCACATGAGCATCTTTACTGAGGTTTGTTAGTGTCAGGAGAGGTTCTTTAGTGTCAGGTTTCCATCTGATGAAGTAACGCTGCTGCTTATGAAGCTTATGCTGTGCATCTCTGACTTAGGTGATTTAGGTTTAGAAAGGTGTGAGTCTACCCTGCCTTCTGCCAGGTTTCTTTTGCTTATTTATAGGTTCAAGATTAGAGGGTACTGTCTTGGTGTGCAACTCTCTCTCTCACGTGTGCACATGCACACTAATAATTTTGCTTCTCCACTAAGTGGGATTACAAGGCAATGTAGGTTGAAAGGATGTGAGCAGAAACAATGTGTTCTTTAGCACTGGTGCGGCTTGTTGCCAGTCTAAAGGGAGGCAGGTGCTGTTGTGTGGGCTTTGGCTGCATCAAGGTTTCTCAGAATTTTTTTGGGCATTACTGTCTCAGATCAATTGTATGCCCACAATGTTACTGTATTTAAACATGCAGAAACTAGGCCCAGCAGAAGGCCTCCATCCTCAGTGGAATTCTTTGAACAACTTCCTTATTATTCTCCATTCTGAACATGTTAAAACTGAACCGTGTCCTAGAAAGTCGATGAACTTCTCTGTATCCACAGAAAACTTTCCCACCACACCCACCTACGTGCCTCCACTCTGGCCCTGACAGATCTATGCTACTGGGCAAAGGAGTGTTTAGTCATAATGACAAAGCCAGTTTTAGGCCTCTGAGAGAGTGCCAGCAAAGATTAGCATAGCTTTCCTCTTCTATATCTCACAGCATCGGAACATCCAGAGTGCAATGCACTCGGTTACTATGTTCTGTTAAGATCTTTTATGTATCCTACCCTTCCCAAGGCTGCAGACCTCCCCACTTCGGTGGGGGGACTTTTTAAAGGCACAAATGAGAATATCAGAATTAGGCTTTTGAGCCCCATTGCCTGTTTTCTGCTTGGGATTTGGCAACCAGTTATAGATGAGCCTGAGGCACCCTTCAAAACCCCAACCTTTGGTCTAGACTTTCAATGCATTCATTTAGGCTTGTAGTTGGGCACCAAATTTCAAGAAGAATTGCTGCAGTTGGGCAGGAAAATCGTTTAACTGCACAGGAAACAGTCAGGTCTTGTAACTTTTGCATGCTCTTACTCAATTTGCATACACAATCAGAAAACCTGCATGTGCATGTTAGAAATGTTGTTATGTCCCTAAAATCCAAGAACAATGGGGCCTTTTTGGCATCTGACTGGCCCTTTGTAAACTGATGTACATTGTGTTTTAGGTGTGAGATGCCCCAGAAGTAAGCATTTGCAATGCACAGATGAAAAGATGAATTTAATGAAATCTCCTGCAGTAGTCTCAAATACTTACAACATGGCAGGTTTGTGGGACTGATTATGTAATTCAGTAAACCGAGAGGGGTTCTTCCCTTTACACAACAGCAGTAGCAAGTTCTCAACCATTGCTTGATGTAGGTGTTACACGACCTTTTTCGTGGCATTCTGCAAAAATGTCCATGCGTCCTATAAATGCTTCTATTTTCCGGGCAAGCCAACGTCCATTTTAAGCAGCTTCCCATATCTGTTTGACTCGGTGACCTAACCTTAGTATGGTTTCCAAAATAATTTTTGCAAAGAGCTATGGTGCCATTTGTGGCAATTTTTCATGTTATAGCTTAATTATATTTTAGTGAAATCACTCTAGATATGTCAAAGGGCTTAGGCTTCACTGAGGCCTAACTTCAATGCCAGCTTATCACTTGGAAGGAATTCATTTTTAAAAATGATGTGACCTTGAATAAAGTATCTGCAAATGCTCTTAGCTGGTGTGAACTGCTGCCTGCTCATGTTTGGGATAGCTCACTCAAGGTCAAATGGAATTTATCAGATTTTCCCAAATGATTCACCTCTAAGTTTACGAATAACCAGAAGGCATTTCAGGGTAACTGTGATTTCTCTTTTTTTAAAGAAATGTGCCTGAAACCAGGTTTGGAATCAAAGTATCTTCTCTCACATACCTAGTGTATCGCAGGGGCAGCCTTGATAAATCTGTGTAAACAGCATGATGGGAGAGACGGGGGGAAAAAAAACCCAAGCAAAACCAAGCAAACTAGAAGCAAAGTCTGGCAGATTCAGGGGACTTATTCCAGGTTCCTGCTGCTGCAGTTTATGATAAGAATTTGCCCACCAGTATTTTAAAAATCCAATAATGATTAAGAAACCCAACATGCTAGAGAGAAAGAAATAAAAAAAAAGGTATGTCTTTAGTGATGCAAAGAAATGTTGCTGTTTTCTTCAGGCTAAATGTATCAGAACAGAGCATCATAAATCAAATATTCATTGCTCCCTCTGCTCATTAGCTGTGTGAAACTGTGACTAAGCTTGAAGGTTAGTTTGTATAGTTCAGTATGATTGTTCTTGCTGCCTTGTTCTGCATCAAGAGTGTCGGCAGGCAGCCATGACTCATATACACAGCCTGCCCCCGCTAGTTGCCAGTTTTCCATGGTTTTTTTCCCCATAAGGGGAGAAGATTATGGGGTCTTGGACATCTTCTGACTTCATTAATTTTTGCCTGAACAAAGTCAAAATGTATTCAAGTGGGTCTTCTCTTTAGTGAAAGAACTGAATACAACAGGCATTGATAGAAAATATTACAGATACATTTTTATCTTAACAATGAAATATGCAATCTGTCTCAGCAAAATACAGCTGCCGAGCAAATTGATTTGCATTAGATGCTTATTGGGAACCCACAGTTCATTCTTTTGTTCTTTTCAACAGCAAATGTGTTTCTCTGACTGAGAAACAAGAATACATAGTGGCTCTAGTGCTTTTCATCAAATGATCTCAAAGCACTTTACCAATGTTAGTGATGTGCTTAGAAGAGACAAAACATTACAAAAAATCCTGTGGAGTTGGTAGGGGGCTTTCAGCAGACAGTACCTATATAGCTTGATGCTGGGTACATTGAAAATTCAAGGTAGAGGGTGGGGGTGACAGGGAAAGGAAGAGAGAGAGAGAAATGCAGTGTTATACTAATGCAGGTAATAAATGTAAGACAATATTCTTATTCCAAAAGCTTTAAAATGAGTTAAAGTAGAGATTATTTCAGTTGTGCAAAATTTAATAGAATAGCATAATATGATTAAAATGATCAAAAATAGGGACATTCAAAATGAAGATGCACCTCAGGAAGTTTGTATCTCCTATATGAAGAGATAGGTATCTCCTGGCTCTCACTGTAGGCTTCATTCTGGCCTTTTAATCAGCTCTTCCCATCCACCACCTGGGAATTTTCTGGATGTTCTCTGGGTTATGAGAGGCTGGTCCTGTGTTGTGAGCCTGCCCTGCCAACAACAGGGGATGGCATGTAGAGGATGATCAGGAGGTGTTGTGCCTTGAGTTCTCTTTATTTTAGCTCTGCTGGGTTCTGGAGCTAGTTATGAAAAACTATCACAGCTTAAAGAAGCCCCAGGGCTGCTGTCATTTGAGGTCTGGACTTATCAAGTCTGCAGCCAAGGTCAGCAAGGACGATTTGTGAAGTGTCCATTTTTGCCCTACGGTACAATTCCTTAACCAAGAATTCTGCTCTGCTCCAGAGGCTTCAGGATGCATGTGGTGGGGTGTGTGTGTGTGTGTGTGTGTGTGTCTATCTATCTAAAGTGATGCTAGATTTTGCTGGTGCAGGGGAAAGAATTCATCCCACTTTTTACTGCTGATCGCCAGGTCGAGCGGGCAAAAACCTCCTGATTTTGGCAGCAAAAGCATGAGCTGAAATCTCCCCCCAAGCAGCAGCGGCAAACTCTACTGCCACACCAGAATACTACTAATCCCAGAGTTCCCTGAACTCTGTGACATACTTCTCCTGTCTTCCCTCCCCAGGTACCCCCTCCTTAAAAAGTGCCTGAGCATGTGCCCTGCTCACCCATCCCTCCTGACAGTACTGCCTTGGCATTAGGTGACAGAGTAGTTAAAGTGTGTCTTGCAATGGCTCTAAGGCGAGGGACAGAAATTACACATGGAGTTATAAGTGATTGGAAACCAATTCAAATCTGTAACCCAACAGAAGCTCAGTGCACATAAACCACTTTCAAAATGGCCAAAACTGGTTTAAGATGAACCTGGATGGATGTAGTAGCAGACTTAACTGATTTAAGTTAAATTGGTTTATTGAACTTCTGTCCCAGATCTCTTCCAGATTCAAGTTAACTCACAGTCCCCCAGCATCCCAGGATGCTTTGCATCTCCCCTGCAATCCCCTCCCTGCCCTTGCAGAGGTGGGCAAGCTAGCTTTGGCCCAAGCTGTCTGATCTTGCTGATTAGGGAAGCGTGCTCTAGCACCCCTTAGCTTCTGGCCTAGGCCACTGCGGGCATATGGCTGCATTTCTGGACTCAGAAGTGAATGTCTGTTCACTTGCTTATTGGTTCAATCTCTTCAGTTTAGACCAATCTGCAGAGATTGAATTGATTCAGCCTCAGGCTTTTTGACTGTCTGTACTTAACTCAGAGGTGCAAGTCCAGAATGAGGCTCTGACTCTTGCCACAGGTTGCCCTCAGCTATAAATGGGCACCTGGTTATTCAGCCAAGGGAGTTTGAGGCAGCTGGACATGATCCCAGCCATATGGCTCCCTTGTGAGCTGTTGGTTATAGAAACCGGTGTGCCTTCATCATGTTAGCCTGATGGGCTCGTTGAACTTTGACTTTTTGTTTACATCTTCCCCTCACCCTGTCCTGGGCTGCAGGAACTGGGCTGAGCTGCTTTAGTCCCCAAATCAGAGCTCCTAATTTGGCCCTTGTATCTCTACCCACAGTGCTTAGGCTCCTGCTTCAGCTGCCCTGTGCCTCTCATCTGCCATTCAAAACAATTTGTATCATTTACAATTTACATAATTTCAACATGAAACCAGACATCTGCTCAGGCTACAGAACATAACATGGAACAGAACATAACCTGAGCAGAGTTCTGCATTGTAGCAAAACCGGTTATGGGACTGCAAGTGTGAAACCCTCCTCCCTGCACACTGCAATTCTCAGAAAGGAGGATTTAGCATCTGGATTCAAAATTATCCATGCATCTCCCAGACTGATCTAGCCCTCTGTGGCTGGATGCAGTTTTAATGCCATCCAAGGCAGCAGAACTCACAATGGAAATCGTTTAAGACTGGAGGGTCACCTTGGAGCTGAAGTCCCCTGAGAACAGCCTCAGAAGTTTTGGTGCAATCAAATTGAAACCTAATCTCAGGTTTGGACTTAGACCTGAATTCCTTTCTAGTACAACTCCATGACAGATCTGAGCACCACCTTCTGAGCCCAACTATGCATGAAATTTAGAAGATGATGAGATTTCCTTAGACATTTCCCATGGCTCTATGTTTAACCCTGTGGGATGGCAATGAGAGAAGAGGGAGTGGTGAGATATGGCCTCAGTGCAACTCCCCAGAAAAGAAAAGAAAACTTCAGCTATCCTAAGAGGTTTACATAGTGCCAGAAAAAATTATTTAAACACAAATGGGCTTATCAATATGGTTGGAAATGTTGCAGTAGTGGTGGCAGCCTGGTGTAATGTAAAGAGAATGCAGCTAATCAAACACTCACTCCATTGTGTGAGCATGGCTGTTCATGAGACAGGTTTGTTTCTTTGGCAGGTATGCCTTTCCTTCACCTTGGGGGGGGTGGAATCTAGACTCCTTTTAAATCATTGCAAAGGAAATGTCCACGTGTACTATGTACTCACTGAACAACTTCAGAAAGAGCCACGTAATGTATGTATTTATTGAATGCTGTCATCAGGTGCTATAAATTTAGGTGCTACAGAGACTGGTATTTAAATTGAATTCCTATCCCTGCTCCCTTTTCATGTCAAATAGCTGGGTAGGCTAGGCACTGACTGGGGAAAACCAACCAAAGCCTTGTTAACTGTGCATGCACTCAGCAACTTGCAAGGCTCCATTATCCTGTGTCAGATGTTAAGGATGTGTTGCAGGAGGCCTAAGGATAGGTTTCTCTGAGGACATGAAGCACAAAAAACTACTGCAGACACTTCCAGGGGTATTGTGTGTAAGAAAACAGGATGAAGCCTTCAGAGAGGGAGAGTTTGAGAGAAGCTGAGTGAGTTTTGAAGGCAAAAGAGGCTAATTCCCACATGGCCTTTTGGGATTCCCACGAGCATGTGAAAATAGAAAGAGTAATATAAGGGAGAAACAACAAGTTTCCCTCAGTGTGCTTGTAGACACTTGGTTTAGATTAGATGTCCTTTTGCTGGTGAGGAAAAATATCCTTAGGAAAAGCAGAGACTATCTGTTAACATGATGGTGCCATTGCTACTCTGGAGGTTGTAGCTTAAAGTCAGGCTGCCTGGTTTCTTTTCTTAGCTGTGTCACAGAGTGAAGACCCTGGGAACAGCATTTTAACCTCTTGTGGTGAAGTCATGGCTACGCTAAAGTTTTACCATTGTCCAATATGGCCATGATTTCCCTCTTGGTGCCTCACTTTTTCATTTGTGAAATAAAGATAATGCTACTATTCACTTCAAAGGGGGCATGTCTACATGTTCATTAATGTGCTGTAATTATGGCACATTAAGTTTAGTACCTGTAATGCACTGTAATTGGTACTGCATATTAGTGAAAATGAATACCTTTTGTGTGACAATGTGCACTGGATTAAATCTACTATGCGTTAGCACATTAGCATGGGTTTTGCCAGTCATGCTAATGTGTAGTAGAGTTAGTCCAATGTGCATTAAGTGTCTTGTGTAGATGTACCCAGGGGGGTGCATCTACATGAGGTATTTACTGTTGAATAGACTAATTAGCTCTACAGTAAACATTGTATATCTATATATGATGCACTCCTATTAGGCTGGAGTAAACCAATTAATTCTGCAGCAGGTTAATACTTGTAAATTCAACTACAATCCTGCTGCAGAATTTTTTACTGCACAGCAGTGCATGTATAGACATGCACTGACCCAGCTGGCTGGGCCACAAGGGTGCTTCAGTGCAGGGGCTGCCCGATGGCTAGCTCTACACTGCAACACCCTTGTGCCCCAGCCAGCCCCTCTGCAGCATGTTGAGCTGGGGGGGAGCAGCCCCGGGCTGGCAGGCCGACCCCTGGTGCCCCCGCCAGGTGGGGCTGCTCCAACCTGGCTCAATGTTCTGGGATCCCAGGAGTTTATTGCTCCAGAGTTTATTGCTCTGCATTAATTGCACATGTAGATGTGCCCAAGGGATCAGACTATTTGGTTCAGTTATCACTGAAAAGTGCTTTGAGACATGGAGATAAAGTCCTAGAAAAAACAGAAAATATTATCTGACCAGCAATTAACTCATTGCCATTTTATTTTCAAAGCACTGCAAGACAGTTCTGCTGACCGTTCCTATTTTAGTCACTTTAAGAGAGTGTTCTAGTGTGCTCAGTTAAGAGCAAGCTGGAATGGGTCCTACTATAGCAAACATCTCATGTAGTAGAACCCCTGGCCACGCTATTCTAGTCATGATACTGTACATTTAATTGATCTGTTTGTAAATATTTGGAAATTTGCTTCTGACCACTAAAATAGTGGGTTTCTTTTACATCTGACAGTCTCCAACAAACGTTTCTTTCACATTTGATGGGTCCTTATCAAAGCACAATTAAATGACACACCATTTTTGAATAAACGGGACAAACAGATGAAAAGGTTGGATGTATTTTTTTCAATTGGCATCTGTACAAATTAAACTATTAAATAAATCAGGGTAATAGAAAATAAGAACACTTATGGCTATATTCACACACCATCTCGTTCCAACTTTTGCCAGCATGGACCCTGGATACAAGTATCTTGTAATAAAAAAGTCTTACCTGACTGATCACTAGGAATATGATCTGGTTCAGCAGAACCCAACATCTGTTTGGTGGCTCTGTGTGAAACAAGTTCAGTCTCAGTTTAGTATCTGATGTGTTCATAAAAAAAAGAAGAGTCCTTAGATCAGAAACTTTTCTTGACAGACTCAGCTAACAAGCAAAGTAATGAACAGGTTAGGGAGAGACAGCTATCGGTGGTCTCTACATCAGAGTACAGTAGTGATCGGAGTAGAGGCCCATTGGTGTTGCGGCATTGGGGGAGTGCACTGATTCGTGTTACATTGTGCAGTTATTTTTTTTTCTTTTCAATCTTGGCTAGGTTCAAATTACTGACACATGCCAGGGTATTTCCTTAGTATAATAAGCCACTATAGTAATAACGGGAAGTTTTCCCATTGTTGAGGTCTTCACCATTTTCAAACTTTTTCTCTGTGTGGACACTTCTGTTTCTGATGGCTTAATGACTTTTCAGTTTGCCACCTGCAGTTCAAGACACTCTGGGCATCTCTACATGAGACATTTACTGTGGAATATGCTCCACAGTAAATGTCGTGGTATCAACACATGCAGGGCTATTAGCTGGAGTGAACGAATAATAGTAGTACTTGTAAATACAAGTACTGTCCTGCTGTGGAGTTTTTTACTGCACAGCAATGTGTGTGTAGGCACTGATCTGGCTGGCTGGGGCATGAAGGTATTTCAATGTGGGAGCTGCCTGCTAGTTAGCCCTACATTGAAGCACCCTTGTACCCTCTGTGGCTTGTTGAACCACGTTGGAGCAGCCTTGGACTGGCAGGCTGACCCCCCAGGCTCCCTGTCAGCTGGGACTGCTCCAACCTGGCTCAATGCGCTGAGCTCCCAGGCACATGTGTAAACACAGTGCCTGTGAGCAATAAACTCTGGCACTGTAAGCACTGGTGTTCATTCATCACATTAAGATGCTGGGGTAGGCGCGCCCTCGGTCTGGTAAGGCAACTGAAGGCAGCTTGAGAGAAACCATGGAATTTACGCTTTATTACAGCTTTGATAATCTGGGAATTTTTCCTTTCTGGTGTACACCTAATGCTTAGATCTCAGCTCAGCTCAGCTGTTGTAGAGAGTATTTTCAGTCAATTCTATAGGAGAATGTAATTGGGAAATGTATCCATGAGGTACACAGTATAATATGTGAGAGCTAATCTAATCTAGCAGTTATCATCACTTTTGAGGGCAGATGAGATTAGATCAAAGAGAAAGGTCATAATAACAGAGCTTAATCATCATTGCTGTTTACACACAGTGCTCACTGTTTAATTGCTAGATACTGGAAATACAGGAGTAGGAGCTATCATGAAGTTGATGGGATTGTAAGTATTTAGGCCCATTGCAACTGGATTTCTTATGGAAATACAGGAGTGTTTACAGCTGAATCCACACTTGGCTCTGCACCTCTATGTTTTGCATTGAGGGTCATGTACCACCTTTGATCTGCAATGAAACTTCCATTAACATTAGTGAGAGCTATGGGAATTTTGCTAATTCCAGTACTTAGACTCAATTTGTGACCTCATATAAAACCTGGGAACGATAATAAGAAGCAAAGAGCATAATTGTATTATTTGATAGTATTTTCGTTGTTTTTTTCAATAATTTGAATAAGAATTTAGCATTTTTGCTCCAGAAAGTGATTTTGTCCGATCTCATAGAACTCTGTTCAATAATCAGAGGGATACATTTTCTAGATTTATATGCTGAAGTCCACACAGATAAATGCTGGCTTGCAAACTGAGCTCCCTTGATTCAAGTTAGATAAAGGGTCATCTGGTGTATTTACAAAAATATTAACAATGAGCCACAAACAAATCATTGGACAGAAATGTTGCTTGTTGTCTTACCTTGTTAGGAAACCATTTGTAGAGAAGATGATTTTAGCGTAAGAACCAAATCCCTGGGTATTTTAAAGTAATGATCAGTCATTAGAAGCAGGAATGTGGGATATGATGTTATTCCTAGCTCTGACCTGACTATCTGGCTGTCAAAAATACTCTCAGAGCTTTGCTTGGTTTCAGTTTCTTGTCTATGATTCATAGTTGCCTGCTACAGCTGGGTTAATCAATACACTGCAGTTTATTTTTAGAGCCAGTAACAGGTTGACCTCAAGGAAGAAACAAGTTGCTCTTGGCCCCACACCAGCTCTGAGGACGTGTTTGTAGAACTATGGGCTACACTTCTTCAGCACTATGGCCCCAACCCCACGACATTGCCCTCCTTGTTTTGCTATTAATAAAGCCCCATATTGTGCCGCTAATTGTGAGTGCATGTCACAATATTTGGGGCAACCCAGTAGCTACATATTCCAATGAAAGGAAACACCTGTGTGATCCCAGCTACTTTTGTGACAGTTGTGATGCCATTAATTTTGGGTGCCCAGTTTTGGACAGCTGGGACTTGATTATCAGTGGTGCTGTACTCTGTGGCAGGATCCATCTCCAACCCATTCTGTAGCTGGGGCAATTTACCATAGGCCACAACAGATGGAGGAAGGTCAGGGCAACCCAGTAGTGATCTGAATTGAAACGTCAGTGTCCTGCCCACTCTCCTTCAGTCTTTCCCCATCCCAGGTTCTTCCTTATTTTATGCTTATTTTACCAAACCATTTCCTTCTCCCCCAACACCCACCCACCCACCCACCTCTTTTTCTTTTTTTAACTGCGGGACTTGTAAGATACTGTATTCTTTCCAAAGTAACCTATTTGCAGTTTCTTCCCTGGACTGCATCAGCTGACATGACACAGCCCCAGAGCGTCATGGCATAAAATGAGGGAGATTATCACAAGCTCTCTCTCCCCCTTTGCAGTGTCTCCTGAGCATCTACAGCTATGAGGTTGGCATGTACCACTTTTCAGTTGCTTTTGTCTTTAACCTTTACTGCTTGCATAGCTGGGACTTGAACAGATCACTGCATCCTTGTGCTAATTACTGTTTAATAATTAGTGCCCATCAAAACCCTGTCTTTCAACTGCCACTCATTTTGTTCTGGGCTTGCCAAGTAACTTCACCTTTCCCTAGCCACAGCCAATGCATTTGAGGGTCAAAGAGTGAGCATTTCTTAATTTTGCATCCAGTTTATTTGCCAGCTTGTACTTTAACTCCTTTGTTGGCTTCAGTTTGATTCCTTTTGCTAAGAGATGCAAATAGATTTCAAGGGCATTGTGAAGCAGGGAAGCACAATCCTGGTAAATAGTGTCCTGCAGTTTCTGCTGTTATCTGGATGATCATAGTTTACAGCAGTCCGAAGAGGACGGCATTCAGATTGGCCAGTGCCCTGGCAAGAGAGGCTCATTCTAGTTTAACATGTTGTGGTAGGTAGCATAGAGTATCAAAAGCCCAGGAGCTGGAGGGCAGCCTGCTCCCTCTTCCCTGTATTTTAGATGCAGTGATAAACTGTTTTTGGCACCTAACTTGCAAGGAGAATGATTATTCCCTTACCTTATATTAGATCATGTTTAGCCTGTGCATAAAAATGAGAATTACCAGGATTCAACAGCTCATCTGTTCACCCCTGCAATGATGGGGAGTGCCTGTGTAGCTCCCCATATTCCACAGAAACATACTTCATTCAGCGTTGTCCTTGTCACCCAACCTAGGTACCCCTAAATGATGATGTGTGACTTTCGCTGGAGTCTACCCTGCACTGCTGGACTATGAAACACACCATGCTTCTGCTGAGACTTAAATGCAGTGGTTCCTGGCTAGAGGGTCTTGTCCCTCCTCTCAGGGTCAGACTGATCACCTTCTTCTGTAGTAGGGGGCATGGCCTTCTTCCTTAGACCTCTCAAACGTATTTTAACAACCTTTGCAGCAGCAGGATGTTGGCCATGGTGGTCCCCCCGCATTACCTCTGTGGCAGATTAAGGTGTTATGACTTGTGGTTGTGTCAGGGTTGACTGTGTGGACATTAGCTAATGGATGTGTATGGGATGATTCTGCCTCAGGCAGGGGGTCAGACTAGATGACCTCTGGAGGTCCCTTCCAGCCCCACTTCTCTATGATTCTAGGACATGATAGCTGGTCTTATCTTGCTGTATAAACAAGCAGCAGGAACAGGCTGAGTGACAGTCAAATCATTGGCCTGGCCAGATTTTTCCATATATGTGCCAGCCAGTGCAGTTGAAGCTGGTGTTTTAACACTATGCTGCACAATGTATGCCGTAGCTACTTATTAATCAGTGCAGATGCCGCAGGTCAGGATCTGCTGTTGCTGTGGGGTTTGAGGCTATTCCCGCATTGGAGCAGTGCCTGGCAGGGGAGTTTGAACGGTGCCTGCCCACACAGGCCTTATGCTAAACAGCACAGTCAGCACCTCACTTTTATTGCCACTAAAACTCCATACATTCCTCTATGGGCAAATTAACAAATGTTTTCCTCTCTCCCTTTCATCCTCCTTCCAATCATTTTTCCCTTCTCTGGAATAACTGCATTGGAACTGGTCACCTGAGGACTTCTTCACAGCTGCACAGAATTCACAAGAACCCTTGCCCACAGCCAAGTCCTTCCCTGGCCAATGACAAACACATAGGAGGAACTGTAAATAACACCGGTGCTATCAGTTCAGTATATCTCTAGGAGCAATAAAAAGCACATTCCACCTGAGGAGCAATGCTTTGAAGCTGTTATGACAGCAACCTGAACCAGTCAGACTTCAGCCTGGATTTCCCTGTTGGCCTGAGAGGTAGCCCTGCCAGTTCAGGACCGAGGCAGCCCTGTATGTTAGCAGCGTATGGGGGAGGTTTATTCTAAATTGCTGCCTGTGCTGTACCTGCTCTGTGAATAAAAAGTACTTGGAGATTCACATCTGTCTGTAGAGCCTCTTTCACCTGCGCTTAAAGCTACGCAGCTGTTGTACCAAGTGAGAGCTTGCAGCAGGCTTTACCAACTGGGCTCTAAAAGAGCCTGAAAATAAAGGCCTGGAAGTGTCTGAGAACCAGTGCCGTTTGAGTACTGCTTAATAACAATGTAAAACCAGCAGGTGCTCAATATGGGCTTCAGAGCACCTTGCTCCCCTCTTTTCCACCTCCCCGTTTCAACTGTGGGATTTTGTATTTAGTGCTAAACCTATCTTTAGGGCTTCTTTCCTGCTGTTCTGGTCCTGCAGTTGGCTAAGAGTTCAGCCGGAAATGACTAGCAAGCTTCAGATAAAAATCTAACATCCACCACCTATTTTCTTGTTGTTAGTATCCTCCTCTGGATTTGAACCCCTTGATTTGGCCCATAATACACTGTGCAACATTTTGGGATTTAGGTCCTACTGGAACATACTTAACTTGACACACAGGACATGAAGGGTCTCTCCCGTGCCTTGAATTACCACTGTAAGCATACCTTGACCTCTTCTTGCTTTGCATCTGCCAACACTTCAAAACCAGGCCATGTAACTACCACAGAGTGACTTGAAGCCCGTGTCCACAGCCCTTTGAGGCTCTTTGTCTCTGATGTGCTTATTGGCACATGTTCATGGCTGCACTTCTGTAGATACATTGCCTCCTCCTTGGCGCTGGTGGAGTAAGGGCAAGTGAGGGGGGTGTGCTTCACAGTGGCATTCCTGGGACGTAACTTCACGGTCACCTTCACCAGTTTCAAGAATGGGGGGTGCTGCATGGCGAAACCCCTGGTAGGGCTGCCAGTCAGAGCAAAGGATTGGGTGGAGAAAGGGCCAGCACCATGTGAACAGCAGAGCTCTGATCACACAAAATAACAGTGATAAAGCTGTACCTTAAGATGCTCTCTGCCCAGTAGTGATACCGTACTGCTTTAAAGCAAGAGGATAGATGGGATGCATGCTGCAGCTGCTGAAGGAAGCAGGAAATTATATAGGAGGCCTGTGCCCTGCTATAAATATTGGCAATTGTGAAATCAAGTGCCCTTTATGCCACACAGGCATGATGACTCAGCACATACCTCCTTTCCTCAACCCAGTAGGACATCCTTTCTCCTCTGGCATTAGATAACATTAGAGAGAGAGAGAGGAAGTGAATCCCTGGCAATCCCAGCCTGTTCTCCCAGAAAGGCATGGACCCCCCCCCCCCAACCTGGGCAACAAACATGTACTTGTATAATCCTAATCTTTTCTGCAACGTTTGTTCTCACATTAGCATCAACAAACAGGCACTGACCTTGCCTGTTGTTGCTTTAAATGCCCTGTTACACTGCAAGCATGGGAATGAGCTAGTCACATGGAAAGTACTTAGTCTCACATGGACTGTTCATGTGCAAAGAGGAAAAAAAAACCCCACTCTCACAAATACAATAATCTCTGCAGGAATCTCGCTCTCCCCCTCTCTAGTGATGAAATAGAGGCCAGGTTTTTGCTTTAAGGCAGAATCCTATCACAGTTTCAAGTCATTTAAAAAACACAGGCCAATCAATACTTCATGCTTCTTTACAGCTGCAGTATTAACATTGTCACATTGGTATAACTGGCACTGAAAAATCCTTCCTTTCACAGGCCATACTCAGATGCTAGGGCACAGGTTACAAGAATTTGGGTAATTAAATAAAGCTCTGGCAGGAAGCTAGGTCCGGAAAATGGGTAGCACAGTTGTACCCCCCACACCCCATCTTGTCTCTGCAGGGCCAGACTATTGATGGGTTGTTGGTAACCCTGGGATTCACAAAAATGCAAGGAAAGGATAGGAGTCTTGGGCTCTCCTCCTCGGTTGTGTGCACTCAGCACAGGCACAAGGGAAAGCAGATCTAATATGTGTGGTTTGTGGCCTCTCCTCCATGTTTCTGCCTGTGGAACAGCCAAATAGATGGCAATCGATTCCCACTTCAGCAGGGAATCCTGGAAACTTGGTGAGCACCGGCTGGCTGCCTTTGCAGCATGTGCTTAATCAAATGTCCCTCATTTACACAAACCTGTGCTCTTGTATGCATCAAAACTACTGCATTAGCTCGTTGGGCAATTTCTCCTGTGTATGGGGAAGGTCAGGGCATGACAAAAGCCGATACAGCCTTTCTGGAACAATTCCTCCCCCCCAGAGGAAAACAGAGAATAAGTATTATTGCAGAGGCATCACAAGGCACAGGGCAGCAATGACACATGGAGGCGCAGAGAGGCAGCAATGACTTCTGGCTGTCACTATGCCACCAGTGTGAGTGGGTGGCTGTAGCAGTTTCATCTCTCCATCCCCCAAGCTAGTGCCCAGGGCAGCTTCTCTGGTTTTTCTGCCTTAGTTATGCTACTGGAGTCATGCCTGGGGTATGTCAGTGAGGTGGGAGAGGATGTGGCTCTCCCCTGTACTTGAGCTGTTTCTAACTCCCCAAAGGGTCCCTACAGCCACTGCAGCTGAGAGACAAGTTCTGGGTGCTCTAAATTGTGTGGTAAGCTAAACTAGCCTTCAGCAGACCCAGTGGAAAGGAGGTTCAAAGTCACCTCAGCCCTCCACCTCAATCTCTGCACAAAGCTCAGGGAAGCTGCAAGGCTGAACTGGCCTCCCACCAGTTTCTGGATTTGAAGAGTTAACCCTATGCATCACAGAGCAGGCAATACATGTGGGTGTTTCTGGGGTCTCATGCTGCTGCAGAGCTGGTGACAGACTAGTTGGGCTGTAGGCTGGGGCGCAGAGCACCGCCCCACGGGCAGACACAACTGTCAGCTCTGGGCACCTGTGCTGGTTTCTCTCTCAGAGATCAGGAGCTAACATCAGTCATTTCTATGGAACGTGTTTTGCTGCTGTCTCTGCCTCATTGCTGTTGCCTGTAGGATTCCTGTTAATAATTCCTTTCTCTCTCGCTCTCTCTCTTTCACCTTTCCCTTGCCCGGACATTTTCCCATGCTTGCTTTTTGCTGCCTCTGTGTCTGAATTTGGTGCATGGGGCGGGGTGAGGGGGGGGAATAAGGTATAATTTCTGCCAGGTTTCGCTGGACACCTCCTTGGGACACCATTGCCTCCAACTCCCTGAAGGAATGGCTTTCTTGGAAGCGTGTCCTTCCCAAGCCTGTTTGTCACAGATATGTAATGGTGCTGCCCTACCTGATACTGGCATTTGATGAACCATGCTGCTCTATGCTGCTGTTTAGCATGTAAAGCAATTCAAAGCTTGGGTGCACAAAAAGCTTTGAGCCCTCCCCCCAAAATCCTGCTAATGCCAATTGCCCATTAGTCTTAATTTTTCCTGTAGTGACATAATAAGAAGTTTATATATTAGGGCTTTATCCTGATCATTAGGGCAATTTCACACGGGTCTGTGAAAGCCACAGGATGGACAGGACATTTATGCTATTATTAGGTAAAACTGGTCTCCTTTAGGTTAAATGATGTTTTGGAGCTGTAGGTCAAGATTTCATCCCACAATTCATGATCCGCAGCACAGAGCTCTATCACGCACAGAGCTAAGTAATGCAGTGATCTGAATAGACTGCAGCAGTATGAGAGAGAAAAACTTGGCAGATTTTTAATGGCCCAGGAGCAGTAGTTCTAATTATAGCTCTCCTCTTTAAACTCTGATACCCAGAATCCTTAGGAATACGTTGGATGTATATGTAGGAGTGGAAGATGAGGTAGGTTGTTGGCAACAAGATGCAAAGGCTGCATGTAGGCCAAAACCTGTTTTTATACAACACACAGGAGAGAATACTGAGAATACACAAGGTTCCCGATGTACAAAGTAGCCAACCAAGGCAGAATATTCCCCTCTGGCCCGTGCAGGTGACTGGTATGTTGGCTGTTCTGCCTAGGACATTTGGGACCTGGAGACAGCCCTGTATGTACCGATCTTGAACAAAAACTTCTATCATTTGTATGCAAATTATATAACAATCACAGATACATTGCGCAAATTGAACTCACCAGATATCACTTACTGATTCCTAGCTGAGCTGATATCAAATATGGTTGCTTTGACATATTACAACCCATAGACACTGAGTGTGCAGCACAAGAATGGTGTGCTATCTACACGTAAGACACACACATCTTTCTTCACGAGGAGAATACAATGCACAGATACATGCTGCAGTGAAAGGAAGTACCTGTGTGATCCCAGCTACTTTTCACTTGAAATCACGTTGATATCACATATGTCATTTAACCTGATTTCTGACCCCCGTGGCCTGATATTTGCTGTGCCAGAATTCCCAGCTGATTTTTGGCTGAGGGGAGAGCACGTGCTTTTCTTTACAATTACTAGTGAAAGTAATAGGAGGCCATATATGGTTTGCACTGAACACAGACTGCAAAGGGATAGTGTGGTGCTATCCACGTGAACAGTACAGCAACGGCTTGTTTGCTGTTAGCCAATCATGGCATTTAGTGTCTCCTTGGTGATTTCCTGGGTTCTGCAGAGTTAGTCTGAGCTAACAAGATGCTGTAGTAGAGCTGGTCAAATTATGTTTTGTAAATAAGTTATCTGATTTAATTTAGTCCTTAGTTCTGCTGGCAAAGCACGCTGGACCCAGCCCCTCTTCCCACAGAGGAGAGAGTTCAGGAGAGTTTGCTGAAGGATGTATGCAAACACATTGCAGCCTGAAAATTAGTTGTCATTTGTCTGCTTCTGACTTTTTGTAGTGCATGGTATTTTGCCAGTCACATGGCATTTGCGTGGCTACCTGACTGGACAGTTCAATATTTTCAACAAGACAATGCTGTTTAGCCGCAACACATTTTTAAAAGCAGGTTTTCAGCAGATTAGGTATTGGTGCTGAAGTGTCTGAAATGCAGAGATCCTGGTAACTGTTTTCATTCTGATTTACACTGCAACGAGCCCAGGCAGGGATCAACACCTCCCAGTACTTGGCACTGTGTAAACAGGTAGCACTAAAGATAATCTCTTCTCCAGAGAGCTCATCATGTAGGATTTTGATTATATGCAACAGATGAATCAGCAGGCAAAAGTAGTGGTGTGGGAGGACAAAGGGAAAGGGAAAGACAGGTGCTGTGGTGTACATTAGTATTCACAATCATAGTGGTCTCAGGAGCCCCAGCCAACGATCAGCCCGAACTTTTATGAACAAATTGGCGATTGTCTGACTTTATCAGCAATGAATGATTCAACCTTACATGATAGAGGCATCAGCTTGCCTGTCTATTTTCAAAGCATTGGTGAATCATTCTATTATTTGACAAGTTTCACACATCTCCGTTATAGAAGTAGGAGAGACTTCCCTGAAGCCAGCAGCCCTTCTGTAGCCAGCGGTTCATCTTGGGAACTATCCAGATGCAAATAGCTTTCCTGGGAGCTTCCTCCCTACCCTCCTCATATACCCATCCCTTTTATTCACAAAACAAGTCACTGTGTGGGCTTCTCAGGATGAATAGTGTTCAGTTCTGGCAAGATGTGGATCACAGGCTGAGAATCGCTGCCACCAGGACAGAGCCCTTGTTGCTGTATTTTTCTGGTACTTTTACTACTGTGGATTAGCTAACGGGCCTTTTCCCCCAATTCCTTTCCCACTACCTCAAATGGCAAGGGACTCCCCAAATGGCAAGCTCATTAATTTCCCAATTAATATTCACACACCTCTTGTGCCCTGTGTTTGGAAAGGGGATTCATGGAAAGAGCATTTAGCCTGCCCCTGCTGCCACTGGAATCCATGGCAAAGTTCCCACTGAAGTGAACTTAGGAAGGATTGGGCCTTAATAACTGTTGTGCACATTGCTAGCTATTCAGTGGGGTTTCTACCTTTAACGGCGTGTTCCCGGGCTCTGCTCTGGTCTGATCATGTCTATATTAAATCAGCATCCCTCCAAACTCCCCACCCCTCCTCCAAGGAATTTACTCACTCATTAGGCTTTTTGCTTGGAACCATTCAACCTTGCTGCTTTGATTTTGTAATAGGCCAAACTCCAAGTCCGAGTAGGATAAACAAGATTGCATGGCTAATGATTTGTGAGCTTGGCCTGGATACAATTTACTGCAGAAATTCCAGCCTGCGAGACTTTGTAACCTGCTAATAAAGCACTTTTGGCAGAAGCTGTTCAAATAGAAAGGACTTCACAGCCCTGGAATCTTAGGTTTATAATACTATCTTCAGTCGCAGCAATGCAGGTTTTCAGTATAGCTGAAACACCCAGGAAGAACAGTTGTGATTGGGTCAGGTTGCCTCTCTCTTTCATTTTAAATTAGTTAATTATTTAGTTATATTTCATAAGGTAGCCACAGCCACAGGCACCTTATAAATACAGGTCTCTAGATCATAAATATGATCATGTCTCTAGCAAGCATTTTATAGCAATGTTAGTTAGTAATATTGTGCCAATCTATGGATAGCCTACAAGTCACATTCACCTCTACCTGGATACAAGTTTACAGAGTGAAGTTTACAGCTCTCTTATTCCATGTTGTGGTGCTAGTCTAGACCTTAGTACGGGCCTACAGCTGCCCACAGTTGCATGTCTGAGTCAGTGGCCCCTGTCAGCCTCTGCAGACATGCAGAAGTCAGCTGCAGGTCCACATTGGCCCAAGCTGGCTGTCCCTTCCTTATCCCTGCAATGTACCTTGCAAGCTGAATTACTGTAGAACGGGCAAGAAGCTGGTGAAACCAGTTCTAGGCTTGGACTATAGGCAAGGTGCGCCTCTGGGTGGGAGTGACTTACCCACACCCAGCTGAGCTGGTGAAGCAGGGCCAAAGGGCAATAATGAATCACACGGTATGTAAATCATTTATAATGGATATAACATGCCTTCAGAAGGCTGGGGGTGGCTCTGTCACTCACTGACTTGCCTATGTGCCCAAGTTCCCCATCTGTTGAATGTAGATATTGCTATGTGAATCTGCTTGCAAAGAGCTTTGCATTTGTAATAATAATGCTACAGATATTCCTCACCAACTTCTCAGGGCTGCCCCCTGCCATTGTAACATTCCCTCCTTCCAACCTTTACTTCCAGCCTAACTCACATGGGAGCCAGGAGAACTGGGAAGCAGGCAGCTGACTACAGAAAAAAACAAACCTCTTCACTTTGTTTATTTGCATCCCCAAATTACTGAAAATCTGAAGGCTGGGGTAGAATTATGAAATTTATTTTTAGACTCAGCAATTAGCCGTATGGATTTAAAGTGGTTGAAAAAAGTCCCTCCTGTCATTCATACACTCAGTCCACTCCCAGGTTTCAGTTGTGATGATGAGGAAATGTCTGGTTATTTATGTCTTTGTCAGAATCAGAAACCTCTTCCAAACAGCGCATTAGCTGACACAGGCAGACTGCTGGCTGGACAAACACTGTTCTGTGTATCGCATTCTAGTAAATACCTGCATTTGATTCCAAAGGGCTCCATTGATTAAAACTGGCTCTCACCACAGGCCAAGAGAACAATCGTCACAATAGGACAGTGAGCCATTAAATTTTACTACACAAAAGTACTGTTGGTTCTTTCATTTTGTTGTTGTTCTTACTGTTTTTGAGATCTGGAAAATTACAGATCAATCATTCCTTAAGCTGCAAATGAAAGTTTAACTAAGCACTGAGTCCAGCTCTGTCCCCAAATTCATTAGGACTCACTATTGAAAAAGAAAGAAATCAACTGGGACTGCCTAGTGCTTGAATCCTGTTTTCTCCTATGGGAATTATTTCTGGTTTGTTTCAGGTGCACTGAAACTGGCAGATGAGATAAGATGCAGAACCTAAGAGTCCTTGATAGGGCAGTTGCTACAGAAATCCTTTTCCAGTGTCTCCCCAGCCTGTGACATGGCTGGCAGTTTGGGCCACTGGGTTTATCTGCAGTCAGACCACATCCCATGGTTTTGGTATAAACACAAGTCCGTAACAGTTGAGACCATATGTTGGTTTGTAAAATTCAGAGCAAAAATAGAGTAGAGAGATGTCTGAGCAGAACAGCAGTTGAGCATCTGAGAAAGAGAGCTGCTGAGAATGCTCACATTACCTTCATGGTGATGTATGTTACTCTGGGAATCAGATGTGTGGCACTGGAATGGGCTGATGATCTGGACCCTCATCCTGCAATTGGTGGGCAACATGACAACTGGGAACAGATGGAACATCATCATGCACGTAATGGGGCTCAGTGCGGTGCAGAGCTCTGCCCATTTCATGTCAGGTGCAGAATCAGGGCCCTGGATTGCAATTCCAACAGCTGCTTGGAAGTCATGGCTGTAAAAGGGACTGCATGGCCATGTTGTTGTGTTTTGATCATAGTAACTAAGAACTTCAGAGAACTCAAAGGGGGACTTTCCTTTCCCATGACACCCCTAATAATGTGGAAGGCAAGTATATGATGTCCCATACATTCAGGACGACTGTATTATGGAATCATTATGAGGAAACCAAGAGGGACCTTGGGGTAGAAAACCATTGGTGGAAGAGCTGGCTTTTCCTAGTATTGTTGGAGTGATGACAAGGACATTTTCAGGATTTTATTGGACCAACTGCGTGTCTGGGAGAGCTTTTAGACAAGCTGGCTTCTCCCCAAAATATCCTTGCCTTTCTTTGATTTTCATAGGCAGTCCTGGGCTACAGGATGTATCTTCTGTTGTTCAGCAGCTGCGTGTTACAGTTGGGGATAGAACATATCCCAAGCCTTGAAAATTAACCCTTCCAATTAAGAGCAAAGGAATTATTTTTATTGGAATCATGAGATCTGAATCTATCCTTATGGCTAGGGACAGACATTCAAAAAGCCTGAGCCTGAATTGATTCAGTCTTTACAGGTTAGTCTAACCTGGCTAGGCTAAACCAGTTTGTAAACTGCACAGACATCCCAGAAATGCAGGCACATGCCTTCAGTGGCTCAGTCTAGAAGCTGGGGGGGGCCCTCCCCCCTCCCTTGCCTTCCACAGAGCTGAGCTGAGGGGGCATGGCCAGCCTCCCTCCCCCACCATCGCTTGATAACAGAGCATTTATCAACTCTGTTATCAGCATTTATCACCCCATCAGAAAACAAACTGCCTCTCTCATTAGTTCAAGCTCCTCTTAAACAAAGAAGGAATGGATGGACATTACCAGGTGAGCTGTTGATTAGCTCTGAAAAGCCCTAAGCTGACACTGCTGTCTGCCACAACATAGACTGTAGCTAGCATGTGGTCTGCTAGCTAATGCTATGTGTCTTTGTAAGGCAGAGGGGACAGGGGACCCCTGCTTAGGGAGTGGTGAGGGGAGTTACAGAGCAGGAAGCCAGGCAGACACTGCTGTGCCTGCAAGTCTCTGCTGGAGCTGCAGCCAGGGAGCAGAGGTCAGGGGCCAGCCCTGCTGTGGAGCAGAGAGCATGTGGGGGATTCTGTTTTAACTTAAACCAGGAAGCAGGCTGGGACAGACATTGCATAAACTGGTTTGACCCAGATCAGTTAAGTCTGATACTACATTCAGCCAGGTTTATCTCAAACTAGTTTAAGCCATTTTCAAACTGGTTTACATGCAATGAACATCTGTTCTGTTACAGGTTTAAGCCAGTTTCTGATCACTTAAACCAGTTTATGTGTAATGTCTGTCCCTAGCTTATTTTTTCATCTCTGGATTAGGTCCAAAAAACAGAAGGGGGCCTATTTTCTTGTTCAGCTGTGGCTAAAATCTTGTAACAATAATCATTCCTGTACAAGTTTGACTCAGGCTATAGGAGGCCTCATAAGATCAACTTCTTGCACAAGATATCCAGCACCTGGTAAGACAACCTCGTTGAACAGCTCTTAAGGTTTTGACATAATTGAAAGAAAATCTGAATCCTAACTCAGCTTGGGTTTCTGACCTGAGCTTCAAAGTCTAGCCTAAAATGAATCTGGTCCTGAACTCTCTCTCTTTGGTCTACATGTATACAGGGAGCAATGCAGAGAAACAAAAAGATCTCATTAAATGTTAACTTCCGACGAAGAGCATTGTGCACCTGTGATCTCCTATGTATTATTCTGCTTGCAAAGATGAACTCAAAGTCCATTGGGTGGAATTTAAACCTCTGTTGCTTAGCTAACCATAGGAACAAGGCGTTACTATGGAAAATTCCTGATTAAAGCCTGCAAAGAATTTCCTATGCAGGGGCTGTTTATTAATAGGTACCTCAGGCTTGCTTCTGACATTGACAGTTCTGCCCTTTAAACGCATCATTTTGCAAGCAACGTGATAAAATGCTTCACTCTTTTTGCACTAGGGGAGACACTGTCCCATTGCTCCCCGCCAAGCCTCTCATCTATAACAGCTATGGTTTGCTTTGCTGAGCACAGGAACAAAAACTGCAACCATGAAATTATTTTAACAAGACCATAAAACAACAACAACAACAGCAACAATTTGCCTAAGTGACGCTTGGAAAAAATAAACTTCCTTCTCTAAACTAATTAAACTGTACTATGTGTCCTTGTGTAGTTCCTGGCGTTTTTCTGGTTCACTCAGTTTCAATAGATACATAAGGACTGGAGCCAGGGCTCCTGAATGACTTGCTCAGAACAAAAGCAGGTCTCCTGAGTATTCTTGAGCAGCCAGCAAATTGAGGGAAGTTATTTTGGGTTAATCAATGTACTTCAGTTGCAATCACACTTAGCTTCTAACAGAGCAGGCTGCAAACAAGGCATTACTGTTCTGGGCCCAACTATGGACAGGACTGGAAAGCGGCTCTGGCCAGACTATGCTCTTTTTGTAATGTGTCCTGAATTTCGTTTGGATGTTTTAAGTGTCATCTTCATTTGCATTTTTCCCCTGGTTATTTATTTATTTATTATTGGCAGTGGGAGGCTGGGAAATTATTGGCAGTGGCTTGAATTCTCCCCTGTAGCGACTTTCTAGCCCTGTTGTAGGCAGGACGGCCATATGGAACTGGAGTAATTGTGATCAGTGGTCAGTTTTCTGCTGGATAAATGAAGTAAATCTTTGGTTTATGTAGGAGATGTCTTTAAATGCTTTTGTTGCAGCTGCCGAGGGAAGGTACCAGCCTGAGCAGCACTTCCTAGAGGGCAGGCTTAATATTACCGCAGGAGGAGCTCTGCGTAATGGCTGAGAGTAGCTGTACTTACTGAGGTACCTAGATGGAAGCTGGGCTGTCTCCAACTGAGGATCCCGAGTGGTAAAAAAAACTGATGCCAAGCTCCTTTTGCAAATCTGGCCATTGCATACAAAGGTGTAAAGGGAGCCTGCAGTTTCTGTTTTCTGGTCCCACTGCAAGAGGCCTTCTGCTATGGTAGAGCCCAGTCTGTTTCCTGCTAAATTGTTGCTTCTGCCATGGTTTCTTAGCTACTTCAGCCATCCGTTGTGATCTAGTTATCTGCTATTCTGCCCCTAGACATGAGATACTCTTGTTCAGGCAGGTTGGCTGTGCTGGAAGGACCCTCCCGATGGACACACCTCCATCTCAATGGAAAACTTCCCCCTCCATCCTGCAAACCATGGTTAAGATTTGGCTTGTGCCATGCTTCCAGTCAACTTCCTGGTGCTGATAGGAAAGGGGCCACTGGTTTTCACTTGTCTTTTAAAGTGTGATCCCACGAGGTCTTGGACATAGTCTGTCCTTAGTGAACTGTGCAGGCTCAGGGGGGACTTGGTGGCTTCCTATAAGCATATAAAAGATGTACATCGGGATCTGGGGGAACACCTGTTCACCAGAGCGTCCCAAGGGACAACAAGGTCAAATGGTCACAAACTCCTCCAAGACTATTTCAAGCTGGACATAAGGAAGAACATCTTTACTGTCTGAGCCCCCAAGGCTTGGAACAGACCGGATTGAATGAGAGCACTTGTTTTTATTAGACCTTTTGGAGTCTGAGCCTCTGTGGAGGGCCTTTATGCCAAGGCCGAGTTGCAGCGCTGAGCTCTTTCACCTACCTATGTCTTTAGCATCTGCTGCCAAACTTGTGCTTTCCAAGTGGGGCCAGAGCAGTGTCTCTGTCTCTTAACCTATCCTCTACCTGCCATAATCTTCTCTTGTCAGCACAGGAATTTCCCCTGGGGTCACAAGTCAGGGCTCTTTAATTTGACGACACAGGTGTGTGGGGAGAGCTATAAAAATATGAGTTAGTGGAAAAGGAAAGTGATGTTCTGTATTGATAGCAAACTAATTAGGGGAATAGTAAAGTTGTGTGTGTGTGCATGCATGTGTGCCACAACTCCAATTCCATGCACCAATGGACTTTGGCGTTAGATCCAAACTTCACAGTTCTGAACTGTCATTTATGGACAGGTGTAAAGTGTACACCATGCTACCTGGGGTGGGAAGGGGGAGTCCTTTATTAAGCATGTCTTTAGTATAAGTAATAAAACTGAATTTGGTTAAAATTAAGAATATACTTAAATATTTTAATGGATTAAAGCCAGAGAATTCTGCCCCTTGTAGAACTGAACCCTTGAACAGTGATTCTCAACAAGGGTGCCACAGCACCCTGGGGTGCCACAGCGATCCTGTCAAGGGTACTGTGGAGTGCAATGCCATGCAATGTTTGCACTGTTAGGTGTGGATGTATAATTCATAGGATAAACTCAGAGATTTCAAACAGGAATGTATAGCATTTAAACATTCTGGCCTGTTGTGGTCTTTCTGATTTTTTTGTAACAGAAGAGCTAATAAAAGATATCACTCTACCACAAGTTTTGATTCCTTTTGTAACCGAAGATGCATTCTGTTATTCTTCTGCAGTAAAAAAACATGTGAAAACTAAGAGGTGGCATTTTCTGAGGGGTGCTCTGAGTCTAACAAGGAGTGCCTCAGGTCTGTCTAGGGGAACCTTAAGAAGTTGAGAACCAGTCTGGCTTGAGACTCACAATCAGCTGAGGGTGAATGAAAACACACATGCATACGCACATACACGTGTGTACACACATGCACACGCACATGCCGCCCCTCCCCCTATAAATATTGCTTTTGTTGTCTCTAGTATGCTGTGGAAGGATAGGATCTTCTGTGGGTGAGACCTTCTGTTTCAGAGATTTACAATCCATCTGCTCTGGAATTCGATGTGTGCTTTCTCTAGCTCAGTTCCTTCTGTTAAGTTGTGTGTTTAAGCGTTGTTTAAAAATGTCTTTATCTGCTTTTGCTTGTGCTGTATTTGTAGAATTCTTGAGTAGAAGCCATGTCTTGGTATCCCATGGCTTTCTCTGCTTGTTGTGGTCTGCACCCCTGTGCTCTGTACTCGTTGCTTCAGTTCCTCTAACTGGGGGCTTAGAAGGGAATTAATTTTCTCTTGCTTTTCTTCTCTCCCCTTAGCTTCTCCTTACACAGTTTCCTCTTGGTATCATATGTCCAGATTTACTGTTTTCTAGAGATGGGCTTCAATCAAAGTGCTAGACCTGAAAGACTATGAAAGACTTGATTCATTAAAGTAATGTCAGTCTTTGAACATTCAAAACACTTCATGGGGGTGTTAGCTATGCTACTTCTTAAAGCCAATGAGGAACTGACACAGCCCAAATTCTCTATACAGTAATTTGAAAAGGTAAGAGATTAAAATCTAACTTAAATTGACACAGAATAGAATACATTTCTTCTGAGAACTATGGCACTTTGTTTAACCCCCCTCCTTGTCACCTCTCATGAAAGGATGTTGATAGAGAAAAGCACCAGAAGGTGAAGAACTCCTATGTTCTGTCCCAGCATTGCCACTGATTCACTTTGGTAAATCATCCATTACCAGCCTATGCCACAATTTCTTTATTGCTAAAAGTGGGTAGTAGTACCAGCCTCACTGGGTTATTATGGGACTTAAATAAACTGTGCTATAATGGCCTTTCATAGCCTTAATAAAAAGTGCTGCATGACTTGGAAATGCTCTTATTGTACCCAACTTTTTCATTGGTTTTCTCTAAATTGCTGATGCAAGAATGGCCCTGAATTTTCTAGATTTTGACAATTTCAGTAAGGATTCCCTTTCCTTCATGTTATCTTAACACACTTGTTTATGAGTCTTAATACAACGGGTATTTTATTTTATTCTGGTAAGTCGCTCTAATTAGATTAAGCTGTTTGTATAACTGACGGGTCAGATTTCTGAACTAAATTTGAGATTTACAGTCTTATTCTGTCTTCTTTATTGGATTAAATCTGGATCAAGAGGAATCATTTACTGGGGCAACATAATGACAGGCACACAACAAAACTCCTGTGTGCTGTTCTTTGCTTGTGTCACGTGGGAGGCTGAGGCTTCTGTCATGTGTGACACCGAGAGATTTTACAGAGTGATTTGCAAACTTCCTGGCCATTGGTCAACAATAGCTTCTCTTGACTGAAAGTTGTAACCAGCAAAATGTATTTTTTTTGAGTTGCTTGTTCTGAACACCTTACAAATGCTTGTGAACTTTGCCTTATGGTTCTTGCCACAGTCTTCCACTTGGTTGGCAGGCTATGTTCAGATACTGAACTTTCCTCGGAGACTTCTGGTGGTCTCTCCAGTTAGAGGTGATGTATGTTTATTAATGCTAACTCAAAGCATGCAAAAATCATGAGTTTTTTTGCAATCATGAGATCTAGAAAAAACAAAAGACGTGATTTTCAGTTAATTGGAAGATTCCTGAACTGGGGACTTCAAAAAACAAAACAACATAACAACCCCCCCCCCCACCAAATACCTAAAACAGAGGAGCTGTAAAAATGTATTGCACAAAATGTATTGCCCATGATGTCTCCTTGCAGCTGTATGTCACAAAGGAAACTTAGCTACCCAACTCTCAGTGGAGTCCTTCCCCTACATCCCTTTGTGCCTTTGAAAATCTCTTCATAAAGGGGTCATATTGCTTACTGCAGCTCATTGCAGTCCTATTTCAGGTGTCTTGCTTTGCCCTGCCAGCCCAGACAGAACTAGAGTGACCACCTTTTCAAAATGTGAAGGTGAGACACATGACCCCTCCTCTCCAGGTGGCATAGCCAGAGCAGAGCTGAGCGGAGCCTGTGGGGGGTGGGAGAGGATGCAGGCTGCCCACTGAGGGTCTCAAGACTGCCCACTCTGCTGCCCTCCCCCCCAGTGGTCTCCACAGGCCAGAGGGCAGGACCTGGTGTTGGAGGGTGGAGGGGATTGGTGCTGCAGCCACTGCTGGGAGCCCTGCACCAGCAGTGCCACAAAAGTGAGGCACCCCTGCCCACCCAGCAGCAGTGGGGGCAGTGGCGGCAGCATGGAGTGTCCCCTGACTGCTGCCAGGTGGGGAGGGGGTACCTTACCATGGTGGCATGGCTGGCATGGGGCTGCCAGTGGTGGCAGCACCACCAAGCCTCCCTGCCCTGCTCCGCCCCCACCCCCACCCCCAGATTTGTACAGAGGCATTCCTGCCCCATCCCTGGCACCGCCCTACCTGGGCAGCACCCCTAGCCACCAATCTAGCCCCAACCCCAGCCCCCAATCCTGCCCCACTTCCTCCCTCACTGAGGGGGCCTCAACCTGCTCTCCCACTCTCCTCTCCCTGCCCCCGTATGCCCCATTCCCCTCACACACTTACCTGTAGGCAGCTGAGGGACCTGCTCTCTGCTGCCTGGCTATATTTCTGGCCATGCGCATGTGTGCACACACACACACACATGCACATGGCACTTTGTAATGGGGGGGACTTCCTGCCCACCTGTTTCTGGGCTAACGACCCACCTCTTTCTCCTGCCATGCCTTGATGATACGTAATTATGGTGTTAATTAGGCCGGAGGCTGCCCATGTTTGCACCCCGATGCCAGGGGGTGTTGTCTGTGGCTCTGAACCTTCCCTACACCGCAGCCCATGCCTTGCAGATGGCATCTAAGCTCTTAACATCTCTAGCCCCACACTGGGCCCTATAACCCTCCAGTCTGGACCCCAGCTAGATCGCTCCTAATCAGGTGGCCTACTTCACTCTGGGCTGCCTAGTTCCCTGCCCTCTTCCCCCTCTTGGGTGTGACCCCCCCGGGACCTTTGGGCACACAGGACCTGGCCTCACCTCCAAGGCCAGTCGGAACCGCTGGCTCTCGACTCTGAGCGTCACTTGCAGTGGGCATCTGGCCCTTTTGACCCTTCTGGTCCTGGCCCCAGCATTGAACAGTCAAGGGCGCCTCAAGTCAGGCTTCTGAGCAACTATCCCACTCTCTCTGATGTGGATCCGCCTTTTCAGCACCTACTGTGGGGTTATTCACCCGGTTGTGGGGGCTGGGGTTATTAAGGGACCCCAACCCATCTTTCAGCAGGGTGGTAACTGGCCTGGCATTTCCTGGGGGCTCCCACAGCACCAGGAGCCCCACCAGGCCACCCATCCCAGGTAGGGTGCAGTTTTAGGTCATGCCCAGGACCAGGAGCCTCCAGAGCATCCCCATAAGTTCCTGCCGTTACCTCCAAGCTGTTCCGGAGCCAGAGCTCTGACTGTTGACGTCTCTCTCACAGCTGCCAAAAGCAAACTGCTGCTTCACCCTATATGTGTCCTGGGTCTCAAAAAGGCTGCCGTACTCAAGCACCTGGCTGCTGCCTGCTCCAGCCTTTGAAGTGACAGGGACCAACAGTGCCCTGCCACATATCCCCTGTGTCCCACTCCCCGCAGCCCAAAGCAGCCCCTTTCAGGCTGGAACTCTGCCAGCCTGCAAGGGGAAATCTACCATTTCCTGTGTTTTTCTCCTTCAGAGGAGAAAATCCACATTTTTTTCCACAGCAAACCTGGATTTGTGAACATCATACTGGGATTATAGCTGACTGTGTGAAGGGGAATCTGGAACAAATGCTGAATTATGAAATGCGGGGACATGGAATACACAAGGTGCTGCAGCACTCTGGAGCGTTCTGCTTAGAAAGCTCCAGCAGACTCGATCTGAACATAAGACAACGCACCCCCATACATACGCTCCCTGCCACACACTGCTGCAGGATTGGTTTCTCAAACTGTATTCAACAGTATCCTACCTACTGATGTAACAATGGATGCCATGCATGTGCTATTTGTGTTGCTCTGTGTACACAATCATGAGGTGGGGTTTATTTTTCTCCATATTTATCATTTATAATTGCCCTCAGCACTTTGTCAGCTTGCTCCATAACAGTGAAAACTCTCCATGTCCCTTTGAAGACTCAAAATGCAGAGAAAACACATAAGTGGGCCATTGAATTTCTCTGAATTCTTTATTAATAGAACCAAAAAAGGCAGGAGCCTTTCCTACTTCATACCACGTTTAGATTAGGCAGCGTATATTCAGCCTCTCAAGCCTGTCCTCAAGAAAGAGAATGTGGCAGTTCTGTCACTAATCTGGTTTACCCAGGTTTTATGGTTTTGGATATACTCAGAGATGCTTCAATGACTCAGACTAAATTGCTGCTTTGTCTGAGAGATGCAATTTCTCTGGGTAATGAGTTGATCATAGCTCTGATTAGCTTTTGCTGCAGTAATAATAACCAATGGGTGCTGGCAGCAATGGATGGTTGGAGGCTTTGTTAAACAGAAAACATGGCGAGGACCTTGCATGGCAAAGGGATATTAAGTCAAATGAATTAATGCCCAAGGGGATCAAACAAAGTTGTCTTTTCCTTCCTTTAGTTACCTAGTTCCACTGCTCCGTAGCAGGCTTCCCCCAGCTACTCTGAGAGAAAGTGAAGGTGACTGCAGGCACATTTGCTCTCCCCTTATTCTGGTAGTGCAAGGTAGGGCTCTGGGGGCCATGAAGTATCATTTGCCTAAATGTGAGCTAGTGAAAAGTTCTCCGCACTGTTTAAACCCTACATACGGGTTATGGTGAGGCACCTGCTTGTGCAAAAGACCGCCTCAAAGGTGGTCCAAGGTGCAGGCACCCTTTTTATGTGCTGAAACAGAACTAGTCACCCTTTGTATAATTAGCTGTGTATGGCTGTGACTGGGTATTTCAGCCCTCAGGGAATGGCAGGTGTGGCAGAGGCTGTGCAACACCCCCCTGCTGGCACTGGGCTGGGGACTGGTGAAGTGTGTGTTGCTACTCAACTAAGAAAAGCCCAAATGAATTTCACCCCAGTCCCATGTTCATTTTCCATGTGATGATTCACAAAGGTACGTGAGAGAGCTCTTGTCTCCAGCAAACGTGATATGAGAATCCAGCTGGATGAATAATACCAGTGACAAGTTGTGCTGCTATTAATTCAGACTGAAGTTCCAGTTTGATCGGGCCATCTTCAAAGCCCTTCTGTGGTCATTCCTGTGCAATTAAGTATTGCTAGCACAGGTGTTGGTGGAAAGTGAGTGCTAGGCTCACATACTCGAGGGCCCCCAGAAAAGTCAGCTTTAAATGGGCTTTCCACAAGCATGTGAATTAGAAAAGTCACCAAGAATTTTTTCTCATCCAGTCAGCAGAGCAGAAGTGGTACCACATGATTGATGAGACCAATCACAACTGGAATGAGGATCAAATAGCAAGACAGATTAAAAGAAAAAAAACAAACTGTCAAATGATTTTGAACACCAAATATATAGATGACAAAAATGCCATCTGCTCATCTTTTGTTGACAAAGAGCAAGACTGTTGTTTGCCTACATGTCCATGCCAGCCACCCACATCACAGGTCCCCACCTCTGTAGGGCTGTGTGTAAACTGGTACATTTTCTTACCATCCTAGGAAGGAACCAGTGCATGAATGCCCATTTCCACCCATTGCCCAAGGCACAGTTTATTAGGGCACAAAACTTCACAGGTACCACAGAAACAAAACAACCAAGTTGCAGATTTTCCCCTAGCTTCCCTTGGCACACTGGAAAGAGGATGAGTCCTTTCCCTAAAGCTGTTGCTGGGTCACGTATCAAAGGTACCTTTTCTTAGCTGCTTTGCTGCATTCAGGCCTCTATTCCTTTCTTGGGTAGATAGCCAGGGAATGAGTGGGCTGATGGGAAATGGGCAAATCCTTGACTTCAGGCCTAATGCACGTGCAGAGGGAGAAGTAATCTGCTAACCTGACCTTATCTCTGGGGTCACATTTTGACTCTCAGCTAGGGTGGCCATCATAGAGGACATTCCTGGTTTCTGCTACTCTGTCCTCTGTGATGGCCACCCTACTCTCAGCTCTAGAGGCAGCACTAGTGCCTATTTCTGAGGGCATTGCATTCTTACCATCAGCCGCTGAAGAAGTATATTTACCTCATAAATATTTTGTCACAAATTATTTGCTCAGCTGTGCAAAGAAACCTTGTTCCTCTAGTAACTCTGCACTCCACCTAACATCTATGACAAGAACCCAATGTCACCTTCCTGTGTTCCCCCAAAAGCTCTGGTGACAGTGTCAACCATCCCTTTTTCTAAGCCATAAGCAAACATTTGGTCAAGGAAGCCAGTGCCTTCTTGCTTTGCTTACAGCGAATGCCCACGGCAGTAGCCAACTGCCAGCTTTCTAACTCTATGTCAATATAATACTTTCCATGTCAACCTCACCAGCTTCTGGCAGGTCATCACTTAGCATGAGTCACACAGTATGCACTGCCAGTTGGTGCTATCATTAATGTTTTAAACCATGTTTAGTCTCTTCGTTTTCTGAGGCTTGTACATAACAGTGTTGAAACAAATAGAGGGATCAATTTCCTGCCTCATTTTTTTGTCTTGTGTTGATTCCCAGAGTCTCTTTCTTTGCATCTCTCCCTATCTCAGTACCATTGAACACAAATGACTTGCTTCCACATTTCTTGCCCTTTTTGGTCTACCTCCAGTCTATCTGTCATCCTTCACGTGCTATTAAGCTGTCAAATCCCACCTCTGCTTTGCCTTAGATGCCAGCTTTTATCATCTTCTGCACGAGAACTTTCAGACTTTTTCAAGGTTGCTCCCTGCAGGCATCTCCACTTCATCGTCCTCCTTCAAATCATTTAAAACTCACCTCTGCTTCCATGCTTTGCATCAACAATGGTTAGGCAGCTGGTGTGCTGTCAGGATAACCAGAATTGCTTCATCATGTTTCCTCCTATTGTGTCAGGTGAATTGTTTCAGTTGATGCTTGGGGGCGGGGACAGGGTGGGCGGATGAGGACAAGATGGGTTTCAACACTGACAAGTGCAAGGTAATGCACCTGGGGAGGAAGAACCAGCACCATACCTACAGGCTGGGGAACTTCCTTCTCATCAGTGCAGAGGCAGAAAAGGATCTTGGAGTTATTATTGATGCCAAAATGAATATGGGCTGGCAGTGTGGGGATCCAGTCAGGAAGGCCAACTGCACCTTGTCATGCATCCATAGATGCATCTTATGTAGGTCCAGGGAGGTGATATCCTCACTTTACGCGGCACTGGTCAGGCCGCAGCTGGTACTGTGTCCAGTTCTGGGCACCGCACTTCAAGAGGGATGTGGACAACATGGAGAGGGTCCCAAGGAGGGCCACCTACGTGGTCAGGGGGCAGCAAGGCAGGTCCTACGAGGAGAGGCTATGGGACCTGAACCTGTTCAGCCTCTACAAGAGAAGGCTGAGGGGGGATCTGGTGGCCTGTTACAAACTAGTCAGAGGGGACCAGCAGGCATTGGGGAAGTCCCTGTTTCCCTGAGCACTACCAGGAGTAATAACGGTCACAAGATGGCAGAGGGTAAATTCAGGTTAGACATCAGGAGGCGCCACTTCACGGTCAGGGCGGCTAGGGTCTGGAACCAACTTCCAAGAGAAATGGTGCTGGCTCCTACCCTGGGGGTCTTTAAGAGGAGGCTGGATGAACACCTTGCTGGGGTCATTTGACCCCAGTACTTTTTCCTGCCATGGCAGCGGGTCAGACTCGCTGATCTACTCAGGTCCCTTCCGATCCTAGAAACTATGAAATTATGAAACTATGAAAAATGCAGATAGGGCAATGTTTAAAATGCTTTGCCAATGGATTTCCACTTTACTGAATTGACTGAAAAAGTCTAAGCATTTTCAAAATGAAACACTTTGATTTTTAGAATTGAAACCATGTTCTCGTTTTAAAAAGTTTTTAAATTTTGTTTGAAAAAAATGTTAAAACAATGCTCAAATCTAAAAGAAAATGAGTCCAAATCAGTTTTTTCTTGTCTCTGAAAAATGTAAAGGTAAGTTTCATTTAGGGTCAACCAAATGATTGTTTTAAATTTGTTGTAATTGCCAGCAAATTGTAACCACTTTGAGAAAGAGAATGCCTTGTTTCTTATGTGTTGAAATAACACCTAACAAGGTCTTTGCCCATTACTGAAGTCTTGAGGCACTGGCACAGTACATGTGAACAGGCAGATCTATTTCTTGCAAAAATTAACAGAAGTCCTTTCTCTTTCAGGTCACACAATAAGAGATCTCATAAACCAGTTTTTTTAGTTGCCATCTTGTTCTGACCCATTTGAACCATGTTATGGTTAGCTGAAAGTTCATTTGCTTCTACAAATAAAAACTGATGCTGATCATACAGAAGAAGGTGGAATGCCAAGCTTTCGAATGGTATTGGTTTCCCATGTTTCTTTAGATTGGATTCTAGTAGGTTGGCTGGTTTCTTGCAGTTTTTTAGACAGTGGCATCAACAGGTGGATTCAGACAGGTGATTTTAGAGAAAGCAGATTGGTCCCACTGAGAAGAAATTCAATCATGTGCTGTACTGGGAAGGGCAAAATCTAAGCCAAGTACCTGAGTATTGCCCCAGCGTGACTAATGGAATTGGGGACAGCTTGGAGAGAATGATTGACATGGGGGCAGGAATGAGGAAAGCCAGTGCAGTAAAGTATTATCTAGTAAGGGGATGTGCCACCTCTTCTATTGCACTGAAGCCCTCAAAAGAGACAGTGGGGGAAGGGGGGCGCTTTTGGATTGAGCAACTAGTGGATATTTTTTTTAAACTTTTGCAAAAAAACAACCATGTTTCAACAACATGGTGTTTTTCCAATTTTTCTATCTTTCACCTTTAAGAATTCAGATTAAATTATTGCACTAGATATCGCAGCTGAAAATGAGTGTAGTGGTGTCAGCATTGTTTTTTACATATCCACATCTCAGGCTCCTGGCTCACTTGATAATTTCTGCTGTAGTAAGACCAGGTATGAACAACAGGCTCTCCAGTACTGTATTTGCAGGTTAGAGTGTGACAATGTGGGAGGTCTCCAATCAGCCAGTGCTGGTCTCCCACCTCCTCTGGGCATGCTGCCCGCCTCTCTCGCCTGCCACACCTTGATGTCAAGTAATTAGTTGGTAATTAGGCAGGAGGCTGCCCCTCGAGAGCCCTGATGTCTAAGGGCCAAAAGTACATGCTCCTACCTTTCATTAATGTGTCCCAGGCCTCGCAGATCTTTTTAACAGCTGTGCTCTGTTCTGGCCTGAGGCCGGGTCTAACTCAGCACAGTGTTCGGCCTCTTGTATTCTGCCCTATTACGGGCCACACTTGTACCACCTCCCTCTCACTGAGGCCTCTCTCACTCCACTGACTCTCACCCACTCTCTTTCATACTGTCTTTCCTCGGCCTCACTCATATCACCCCCCCTTTCCCTGGGGCCACATTCATCTTGCCCTATCCTAGGGGAGTGAGTCCTCAGGCTTGATTCCCATCACTCTCTGGCCAGCAAGCACGCAGCCTTTTGGGCATCTCCCGCTACCCTTATCTGAGTGAATGCTGGGAGGTTTACAGAACACTGGTCTGACTCAGCCTATGGTCTCTCGCTGGGTCACTCACCCAGCTGCTCTCAGTCAAGGGGCTCCTAACTTGCCCCATTGTTTACCTGAGGCTCCTCCTCTGCCCTCCCCCTAAATTGGCCTTAGGCCCACCTGCAACCTCAGGTGCCCAAAGGCTTACCTGGACCTAACTCGGCCCTCATGCTAGCAGGACCTATCCTCAAGCCCCTGCTCACAGGGACCCAACTTACACCCCTTACTTGCAAGGCCTTACCTCATGCCCCTGTGTTCACAGGGCCTCTCAACTACTGTTCTCTACTCGCCTCTCTCTCCAGGGCCTTACAACTGCTACCCTTGTGCAGCCCTTTAGGTGCCCCTCTGCACCCCACTCTGCACCTCCACCTCCACTGAGGCATGTACTCTGCCCGCTACTCTGGGGCCTGGGTTGGACACCCCTGCAGGCTGAGGTGCCAATCATCGGCATGCCTGGCCCACAACTCTCCCTCTCTGGGGTCTTGCACCCCACATGGGCTCAGGTGGCTGCAGCTGTGCCTGTCCTCACTACCCACACTCTGGGGTCTTATACCCCACAGGGCTCGGGTGCCACCCCAGGACATGCCTGACCCTCTATGGTCTCTGATGTTAAATAACCCACCCAAAGGCAGGGGCTGGGGTTAAGGCACCCCTCCTCACCTTTCACCGGGGAGGTAACTGGCCTGACATTTCCTGGGGGCTCCAGTTACACTAGGAGCACCACCAAGCCACCCTTCCCCAGCAGGGTACAGTTTTAAGTCATGCCCAGGACCAAGAGCTTAAAAGCCATCCCCATAAGCTCCTGTCCTTACCTCCTAGTTGTTGCAGGAGCTCCACCAGGAGATGTTCCTTCCTCTGCTGTCCTGGATCTAAAAAGGCTGCTCATCAGAGATGGGGTATCACCTGCTACCAGCTCTTAAAGTGGCAGACACCAGATGTGCTCTGCCACCCACCTTCCCCCTTAAAATGGTTCCTGGGGGAGGCTTTTCCCTGCTGCTCCGTGAGAATGCTCCTACAGAGCTTGTAACAGCCCCAGAGTGGTGAGCACCCTGCTAGTGCTCCGCCACACAGAGCTGTGTGTCTAGGCATGGGAGAGGAACAGCAGTGCAAGTCTCCATCGACAGAAATGACCCTTTTCTCCTAAGTACTCATAGAGTGCCTTTTATTGTACCATTTGAGCACCTCACCCCTTTTATGTGGTTACACTATGAGTTAGGGCAGGACAGTACTATGACCTCCATATTACAGATGGGGAAATGAGGTGCAAAAACACCAAGGCACAAATTCTAATAGGTCTTTATGTGCCTAAATATCTCTGAGGATTAGACCTAAGTGACCTTCCCAGAGCGACTCAGGGAGTCCATGGCAGGTCTTATAACAATACACTGGGCACGTCTACAGGTGTGCTTTAATGCTCATTAACCTATTTTAATGCACATTAAAGTATCACAGAAAATGTGCTTTCACTAACACACATTAAAATAGGCTAATGTGCCTTTTTCTAGTACCTCAGGCACTTTTACACATGCTCCAGGGGTGGAGAGGGGCTCTTTAAATAGAGTGGCTCTGAGAGCCGCTCTAATTAAAGTGCTGCAGTGTTTTGTGTCTTAGTGTCCCCGTGCTTCAAAATGGTGGTAGGGGGCACTTGAACTAAAGCTCATTGAATGAGCTTTAGTTCAAGCACCCTGTTGCCATTTTGAAGTATGGGGATGCTAATACACAAAGCAGAGGCTGGCTGGAGTGCGGTAATTATCATGCTCCAGAGGACTTGATTAATCAAGTCTGCTCTGAGGCACTGTAACTAGAGTGCATCAAAGCAGCCCCACAGCACGTATATAGGCATCCTCACATTGGAGGTACTCAGTTTAATACACGTAAGCAAAAATGCATTAATGAATGTGTAGACATGTCCAAAGTCTCTAAACCATGCATGCTATGAGCCAGAATGCCATTGCTGTTGTTGTTATCATCCTACCTGGGTTTTAACTAGCCCTTTTCATCCATAGATTATTCCATGGCAGAGTCAGGAACAGAATAGAGGTATGAGTCCCATACCAGTGCTATATGAACTAAGTAACACTGCCTCCCTGCCTGGTGTTAACTGTGCTGAGGTACAAAGGGAAAGGCAAGGGCAGGACAATTAAAACACTGGACACCACAGGAAAGGGCTGAAGAAGATCATCTACCTAGTTAGCAGAGCTGTGCACAGAGAGCAGCCTGTTCAGCACACGGCTGTGTCAGCTATAGGCTGCGTAAAAAGCCCCGTGCTTTCAGGAGCACTAAATTAACAACAAAATAAATAAATAAAGTGAAGAGCTCTCTCTTGTTATTGCGCTGCAGGCATCGTTTATTAGATGCTGCTGTACTGTGGAGTCCTTATCTCTCCCTCCAGATAAAGTAAATCAGGACTCCAAATGCCGAGAGTATTCTCATTTGCCAGAGATTTAGCTGCCCTGTTCCTCTATGTTTTCCTAGACAGTGATTTTATTTTTTATTTTTACTTTAACCCTCAGCATCCTCATCATTCACGACTCCTGCTCTCAGGAAATAAAGGCCAAAGAGGGATGCTCCAAGGTCTTTTGTTCTCATTGATGAATTGTCCTTTTTGTAGGCAAGGAGAGGATCTCTGTCAAGTGCAGATGCTTCAGCCATGTTAAATAGGTGATGCCTTGTGGAGCATAGAATCTGGGCCAGCTCCTCACCAGACTGGACACTCCCACCTCTTCCCAGGCCAGTTACAGTAATTAGATTTCACTCCCTTTGCACGTCTGCTTTCAGTGTTGTTCTTTGAATGTGTCTTAATGATTTTTCTGCTGCTGAAACACATCAAACATACAAACTGTGCTTGAAGTCTTTGGGGAAAAATGAGTCAACTCTGCTTTCCAGCCCCAGTGACTTCTACTTCCTCTCTATAGTATTTGGGCCAGAACAGAGAGAAAGGTAGGTCCCAGGTGGCTGAAGATGACTTAAATTTTCAGCTTAGCTGGCAGTACATTCACCATTGCTTCCTCTGGCATTAAAATACTATCTACTTGTCCCACTGACTTATTCCATGAAGGAGGCCAAAATGACTCCTAATTAAGGTCTGTAGCCTGGATTTTATATGTAAGAAACTCATTCACCTTTTTACTCGGCAGATCTCTTGCTGATGCCAAAGACTTTGCACAAAGAGCAAAGGGAGGATATGGCCCTTCTGTAATAACTCAACTTTTAGATATTGTCATTACTATTTAAGCACCTGACTGTTACACTCAGCCTCCCTCTGTGGGGAATTACTTTGAGGACTTTTTCCATCCTCCTTTCCATCTTTGTCTCTCATTTCCCTGTCTTTATGTTTCTTTGCCTTGCTACCCTTTACATTTATCTTGACAGTCACTCCAGTTCCCTTCCCTCAATGAGATTTACTCTCATCTCTTCCATAATTTCTCTGCTAAAATTATCAGCATGGAAATAGTTGGTATTGAGGGAAAAATGCAGTGCTTCATTTCTGCTTCTCTTAACTCCCACAGTACAAAAGCACAGGGAGTTTTTGCAAGGAAGACGCAGTGTGAGTTAAATACCTCCCATCAGCATTGATTCTGAGGAAATTGGTCTTTCTCCCTCATTTTCCTTAACTGAGAAATGGGGTTTAGCCTTTAGTTCCTACTATTTTAGCAGAAGTCCAGCATGGTGTAGGAAGAGATTGAACAAATGTATATAACTATAGCATGACAATAAGTGACCTACATTAGCGATACTCCTGGGTGCTTCAACTTATTACCTGAGGTTCTTCACAGAAAACGTTATCAATTTTTATTTTATCCCATGTACTGGGCATACCTCTCCTGGAGTCACAGACAGTCTCTCTCCCTCAACTGATGTACTGTATTTTTTTCTTGTGAATAGGACTATGTCTGGCACAATTCTCCTAGAGGTTTGCATGTTGTTGTGGCTTTTTGACTCACACTGTCTGATCACTTGACTTCTAAGATGCCAGGACTGAGTGTCACTGATCTAAATTGTAGCACAGACATAATAATGTTGAACATAATAAACAGTGTTTATTTGCTTGGGAACCAAGGAATATAAAAACCAAACTTGCCATGTTGGTACACGTGCAGAGGGATGAAGGAAAAGAAGAAGGTTACATAATTTTAGTGCGTAGATCCATATAGGTCTAAAGATGAAGACATACATACAAATATAGACTCCATGGCTTTAGTGAAGTTATTCCAATGTTAGTGATGTTAAAGAGCAGCAAATATATTGTGTTCATTACTGAATTTTAAAGGCAAAGCAAAGTAGCTGTTCTGTCTCCCTGTTCGGAAAAGCAGAAATTGGGGATTAACAATATCTAGTTCCTTTTGAGGCTGATTTTGAGCCAGCTGCACCCAGCTATAAATTTTTTTAAAAAATCAAAACAAAGCAGCCATCACTTTAGGATAACTTTAGAAAGCAGCTCTGAAGCCTCCTAGCAACAACTGCCTAATTATCTCTGCAGGTTGGTGTTCCTGTTCCCAGCCCCAGTAAAGCATCCTGTCACCAGCCCTAACTCTTACAGCTGTAATTCACAAGCAAGTTTCTGGTTCCCAGCAGGAGCTGACTGTTACCACATATTTTACACACAAAGCAGAGTTTGCCTTGAAGAACTACAGAAACCTGGGCCTGTTTCAGACTTCAGCTGTGGCTGGAGATGATTCTGTGTGTTAAGCTGTGGTGATGTCTGGGCATGTGTGAGGAATTAGGATCACTGTGGGGAACCTGGGGGACTTGCATGACATCGGGCCGGGAGGGCTCCATGCACCACATGTAGCCCCTGGGACTTAGGCTGGGGGGTGGTCTGTGTGCAGTGGGTCGTGAGCACCCTGAGGGCCCACTGCTGGCTGTTGCTGTGGCCAGTGGAGACTGTGCCAAGCGGGGGAGGGTGGTTGAGGTGCCTAAAGAGCCAGTGGCACAAAAATCAATTGCAGAATGTGCACAAACCTGAACACATTTTGTACAGTTGTGGGGTTTATTGGTTTTTGTGCCACTGGCTCTTCAGGCACAAACCCACAAACCCAAACACATATCTACACCCTCCCCCCCACAACCCATCCCTCAACAAACCCCACACATTCACTCACACCTGCCCACATACCCAATCACAATCCCCCTCTCCCCAAACCCCACATTCCCCTCACAAATCTCACACCCTGCGTGCCCAGCCACCAGATGGGACAGGACCTGCTGGTGGGAGCTGCAGCCACATGGGCTCTGTGCCCATGCCTGTACTGGGACATGTGACCCTGGCTTGAGGGGGGCAGGGGGGCTCCTGGTCCTGGGAACCACTTTGGGGGTGTGATGGGCTGCTGGGAGGGGTGGAGGTGGCAGTGGGCTCTGTGGGTGTATGTGATGGGCCAGGGGTGGCAGCAGAGGTGTGTTTGTGAGAGAGAGCTATGTGAAGGGCAGTGGAGGTGCTCTGTGTAGGAGCTGCTGCCAAAGCAGGGCTTGGAAACCCCCTGCCCCTGTAGGGTAGCCTGTGCAGGGGTAGTCTGGACTGGAAGGAAAGGGGCTTGCCTAGCCCAGTCCCTGAGCTCCAGTCAAGGGCTTCCCAGGAAGCGCATGGGGATTGCTGGGGCCTGGGCACAGGCTTAGAGAGCAGAACAGCAAGGGCTGGCACTGCTCAGAGCCACAAAGCAGCAGGTGGGACAGCTGCAGCTGGACTCATGTCCTGGTGCAGGGAGGGAGCTGCTGTGAGGAGGGAGCAAGGGGTGGGGCAGGGGCTGCAGGTCAGGAATGAGGGGCACTGGCAGGGCTGTGGGCTGGGAGTGAGGGGCAAGAGCATGGGCAGGGGCAGGGCACCAGCATACAGTGCTGCTTAGCACCACAAAGCTGCTCTGGGGATAGCTGCAGCTAAATCAGCATCCTAGTGAGCAAAGGGGGCAGGGGGAGCTCTGATTTTCTATGAGAAAAAACAAAAGCAAAAGCCAAAGTATATAGTTATTTAGAATTTATTTTATTATAATGATTAAGGCACTGGTAGGCTTCCAAATTGCTTTGTAACTGTAAATATATCAATAAAACATTGCCCTACTGATACCTATATATATAATGGCATTTCATTTTAATCTTGGAAAAATGGGGATTTTAGGTATTACGAGAATTTGGGATTTTTATCAGAGAATTTGCAATTTGGGACCAGGGGGACACACTTTGACAGTTCAAAGCAGGCCACTGCAATGAGCACATCTTCTGGGCGATAGCTGCCCAGATGGCAAAGCTGCCCAGATGACACTGGAAGAATGACAGCAGTGTCACACGAAAAAGAAAAAAGCGGAGCAGTGCACGTGGTGGCAGCATGCACCACTCCTCTGGGCATTGCAGCAGAGCCACCTGCCACCTCTGGGTCAGCTGCCTATGCAGCCATGGCCCACTGCAGCTGACCCAGAGGTGGCAGGTGGCTCTGCTGCAATGCCTATGCTACAGCCCAGGTGGCCATGTTGTCCCCATCTGGGTCTGGAAGGCACAAAGCCATGGGGCCACAAGTCCAAGAGGGTGGATGCTGTTGGACTGCCAGACTGCTGCAGTGGGTAGAGGGTGCAGAGGCACTCTAGGGCAAAGCTGCTGCAGCTTGCCAGGGCAGCTTCTTTTACTTCTGGGGCCAGCACAGTTCTAGTTCCCCCTGGCTGGAGATCTGGGAGGAGATGGGCAGGGTCAGTTTGCCCCAAGCGGCATAATTGGCCCCACACCAAAGTGCATGCTCAGGCATGTGTGCTGAAGCACAAATATCTGGCACAGATTTGTCTGCTGCTACTTGAGCTGCTGCAAGTGCATGTGCCTGCATGTGTGGACTTGCCCAGTCAAAGGGGCCACAACCACAGGAGCATTGACATTTGGTTCCCTGGGGACAGCTAACAGTGGGATACCTTGTGCTGCCACTTGTTGTCTCCAGGGAATGCCTGTGCCTTGCGTCCTCTGGCACAGGGCAGCTTATCCTTGGTGGGGGCCAGCACTGGGCTGGCCCTAGCAGCCTTATCTGCGGTTCTGGGGGCCCTTTGGGGCTGCAGCAGCAGAAGCAATCATGCCGCTTGGAGCCTTGCCGGCTGCTGGAGCATGGCTCCCGCCTGCCAGGCTCTGGTTCTGAGTGGCTGCCCTGCGTGCACCACTCTGCATTTTTTTTTTTTTTTTGCATAGGTTTTTTTGACCTCTGGATATCCCTTTCTCCCTTGCACCATGGAGAACAGCTGAATGTGTGGTATGCGGTGCCGCAGACATGTCTGCGCTGCCACATACCGCATGGCCATGCTTGTCTGGACGTGGCCAGGGAGGCTGGATCCAAGTACATCTTGTGCATCTCTGACCCACCTAAGTTTGCTGATGTGCTTCAAACGTGGAAGTTCATCAGTGGGACAGTTCTGAGATCATTCCCATTAGTTGCTCTTAGGCTCCCTGGAGTCCAAGGACTTGAGATTGGGTGCTGGGGATGAGCCTGGAGCAGAAAGTATATGAGTGAACTTCTGGATCTGGACCATATAAGCAGACTTGGGTGGATGGGGTATACTCAGCCCCATCCTTTCTGGGTATGCTGCTTTCCTTTTTCATGTCCTTGTGACCAGATATTTAGCAGAATTTGCAGATTCATTGAAATTTGACAGGGCCGCAGCATGAACGCTTCTGTTACGGCCTTGAACTTGTAACTTCTGGGCTATCAACCACGTACCTTAGCACCCATGTCACCCCAGCCCCTGGGTATACTGCTAATATGGTATGTGCCTCAAAGATTCAGCTGTAAAATGGCCACAGTAGTACTTCTGTAGATCACAACTGTATCATCAGATTAGGGATTCTGAGAGAGTCAGATACTATAGGAAGGGGGCTATCTGACCACTACAGATAGCGGCGTGTTTTGTAAACCAGATCTTTTTAGCTTATAATTATGTTTCTGTTTAGTTTATAATAATCGTATTATAAAATCTCAGCACAAAGGGATGAAATGGGCTGGGTCATCACAGCTTGGAATGTTGCTCCTCTACTTAGAGGCTGGGTCTTGTGTTCTGAAATCTAAATTTTCTTTTAAAAATAGGTGTGTAGCCTGGCAGATGCAAAACAGTTTTCACAGTATCAGCGGAGTATATTCAATGCAATGACATCTGCCTGGGTAAGTCTGGAACCCAGACATCAGGGAGGATCAAACTGCTCCAGTCAATGCACCTAATGTTAACTCTGAACCTTAATGATAACATTTCCAGTACTGACAATATGAATAGGCATTGGTGCTTCCAAATAAATTGACATATCCTTCTACCAAATTTTTAAACAGCTCTCTACAGAGAACTGCTACTTTCTGTGTAGCTGATAAATTAGTTATATTCTGAAGCTGAAAACCTAGCTAGCAGAGGAAGAAGAGTCTGGCCACAAAAGCCAATAGAGCAATGCTCTCTGTAATTTAACCTGGAAACAAGATACAGCGTACAAAGGGTCCAGAGGATATGGAATCTTTCATTGCCATTGGAAACAGAGCTGAGCTGCAAAGTTCAGATCCAGATATGGAGCTCTGTAGCACAGCATTATCCAGAATCAGGACCAGTTCATTCCTGAATCATACACTGAAAGGTTATTTTGGGGATCAGTTCTCCTTTTACTTATACTGGTGTATATTAGAAGTAATGCACTGGGGTCAACTGAGTTATACTTGGAGAAAAAGGGCATAAGTGAGACTATAATTGGTTCTTAATGTGCATAAAATTTAGGGGAAGGGTTCAAATTACACTTTGACTCCTGGGGAGAGCAGAGGCAGTGGCAGAGAGAAGCTGCAGGGCAGCCTGGGCACGGGCTCTGGGTGGCTACAGCAAAAAGTGCCTGGCAGCGATGACAGGGAGTGGCTGCTTTTCTGCCATGCTAAACAGCAGTTTCTGCCCGGCTGCTAGGGGGCCTCTCGTCTCTTATGGGGGGGCTCAGCCTTCCTGAGTCCCCACCCTGTAATTCAAACCCTGTTTAGAGGTGAATAACTGAATGTCACAGCTGGTGTTCATGATTTCTTGGAGCACACAGCCTAGTTCTTAGCAGTTCAACACTGCAGTCACTCTCTGAAAGAGCTGAAGTAATTTTTGTACAGTTGGGGGCTTTATTGATTTTTGTGCCACTGGCTCTTCAGGCGCAAGTCACAACTGAGGCCTCACTGTGCTGGATGCTGTACAAACATGGAGTAAGTGACAATCCCTGTCTTCAGAGCTCACAGTCTAAATACAACAGTAGTAGATGAGAAAGCCATTAGCTGGGGGAGGATTAGCTTTAAGGAAAAGCCAAGGAAGGGAGAAGAGATATTGAGAGGGATGGGACAGGAGCCGTTGTAGGTAAGGGGTGGGAAGCAGAGGCAACAGAAGTTTTCAGTGAGGCTGAAGTGGAGGGACCAAGAAAGCCTGAGATTTGACGGCTGGAGGTCTCATCATTTTAGAGGATTCTTGCAATTGTGCTTCATTTCCATGAGAGTTGTTCTGAGCCCTGCCTCCATCTTGATTGCTTTGCATCCTAAAGATCATGGGCTGCTCTACAAGCTGAAACGCCCCAGCATCAATTAAAGCAACTCTTGTGATGCCCTTATTCATGGCAGCAACTCAGGTTCCTGCCTATGGGCTACTTTAATTTGGAGCAGCCTAAACTGTCTAGAGGTATTACCTATGGAGACTCTTCCTCCTGCTCCCCAAAATACCCCCTCCTGCCCTCTAGCATGGCCCCTGTGTGAGGTCTTGAGAAGGGGGCAATGTAGAGATGCTTGTGGTAGCCTTGTGCTGTACCCACACTGCAAGGATGCTCCCTGGATCCTTGTGGTACAGTTTGATGCCTCCCCTCTGTGAAATAAAGCAGTGCATTAGGTCTGTAGTGGGGGATGAAATCTCTCCCACTGAGTCTGTTGCTAGGAGATCACAGCAATGAGCTTATATAATTTGGAATGTGCATGTACATGTGGGGTAAGGCCTGTTCAATCCTCTGATCTGATGGGATGGGATCTGATCCATTCCTGAGGGAAATGGATTTTTATGACTCCTGAGAAAACTGATCTCTGGCAGAAGCAATTCAGGGAAAGAACAAAATCACTTTGACTTATCCATTAGCTGGTGGGATTTTTGCCAAGCGCTCTAAGGAACCTTCCAAGCACCTCTAAGTGCATATTCAGGGTTCACTGCCTTGGCAGCTTGTGGCATTACCACTGTTCCTTGAGCCAACCCCTTGTGACAATAATGGGGTGAGACTCCCACCTCCCACTTTATTCCCTCTCAAGAGGTCAGTGCCGAGGGTCTCAGGGAGTGTCAGAAAGATCCATCTCTCTCTTTTCAGCCTCCCTGCTGGGAGTGAGCCTCTGCAGCACTCCCAAACAAGCTCCCTTTCCAAAAGTGTCCCTATTTCAAGCCTGTGATGCTTCCAAGTGTGACAATGTGTGGGAGGGAGGCTCTGTATCAGATGCGGCACTAGCGCAGCTCTCAGTTACATGAGCCTGCAGTATAAAGCAATGGCACAATAATGCCTCATTGGAGAGCAGCCCTTCCTGGAACATTACACTAAAAAGGCAACACTGCAGCACAGGCTCTGGTCTCTCTAGATTGTGTTCCTGGAAAAGCTGTTCCATTATTGATAAGGGCCCTACTGACATCACCCGAAGACAATGAGGCTCTTGCTTCCCTTTAATAATTTCTTACTCAGCAGATCTCTCTTTTGCTCAGCAGAATCAGCAATGCACACACATCAGCTGAAATACAGTCTGCACCATAGGGAGAGAGGACTGTGCAGCTTTTTGTTCCTAAACCATAAAGCAAGAAATATGCAGGCATTCCACTCGGGGAACATTATTTGCCAAAGGCTAAATGCTGTGTTGACCCTCACTATAGGGCTTCTTCAATGCTGTGACCAGAACAATGGTTGTTGTTACTGCTCATAGCTGCTCTTGGGTTCCATCCAGCTCTTTACCCACACACTAGCCATGTGGGTTTCCCAGTATGGATAAAGGCAGACCAACACAAGTGCACCTGTGTCAGCTCAGCATAGCAAACCCTATTCTGCCTTGTCAAGGTTCCCCTGGCTTTGCTTAGGGTGCAGCTCTAACTGACTGTTTTTGTACAGGGGATGCGTTAACCTTACATTCCCATTATTGGCCATAATGTTTCAAATCACATATACTTTAGCAGCTGAGCAAAGCTGGCACCTGAATCCCAACCCCTTTGCTTGGGTTTTAATCTCCAACCATGTGCTTAAAAAGTCCATTCCAGGTGGGGCCCAGGTAATCGTTTCTTTTGTCAGGTTCTGGCACGGTCGAACCTGAGTCCAAAGGCTTATTTGTCCCTCAGCCTGAATCTGGATCTGAAACCTGAAGTAAAGCAGTATAAGCAGTGTCTTCTTGACTCAGCTGTATTGTTCACTGACATTTTTGAGTCCCCTGCTGGTGGCTACCATGCCACTGACTAATGGGATCATGGGCAGTGCTGCATCCCTAGGAGCCTAATGGCTAAGACTTGCTACAGATGCAAGACATAAGCTGTTATGCAGGCAGGGCTGAATGTAACGCTGAGCTGTCCTGTCAACCTGAAAGCATTAATCCTGAGACCTGTCATAAATTCCACCTGTTGCAGCAAAGTCAAGACAGCACAACAATGTACTCCCAGGGGGAGGCTCATTTTGAGCATGGAGTTTCAGCCTGTGGCTCCCCTTGTGCTTGAAAGAACTTCAGTCCGACCTGTTAAACTCATTGCTGTCCTCCTCCATTTGGGTCTAGCAGCAGGAAGAATGCATATGTTTAAGCAACCTGTTTGCCCTTCAAAGAGTAAACAGCAAGGCTCTATTCTAGCGTTGCTCCTGTGTTAAAGGTAGGTGTAAACATAAGGTTGCCATTTGCACTTGGTCACAGGGACAGGGTCAATTTTCAGCAGGGTGGTAGATGCCACTATGGGAACCAATTTTTAAATAAAAACTGTGTGTCAGATCTTCAGCTGATGTAAAGCTGCAAAACCTGTAGATCTGCTCCCACATATCAAAATATACATCAGAAATTGTAAATGTTAAAATATACTATATAGTCCTAGCTCTTTCATCTACAGGATCCCAGAGCACTTTGCAAATTACATGCATTCAGTGCTACCGAAAAGCAACCATCTCTGGGTAGGAGGCAGTAGTCAGGTAAACTATACCATGGCGGGTGAAGGAAAAGGAAATTCTGGTCAAAGAGACTTGAGCTTTCCTGATCCTCTCTCAGTGGTGTGGAATCTCTAATTCCTGCATAGAGAAGTCAGCTCTCTGATTTCAATTTTTATTTGACTATCTCCACAACAATAAACCGCTGAGTATTCCATCTGGGAAAGATGGAGGGCTGACTCCTGCCAGCCAGGTTGTGTTCCATTGAATCTAGTTATTTCAAATCTGATGTGCTGATCTCAGAGCAATCTTCTTGAGGAACATTTGCTAGGGGCAGGTGCAGCAGAAAGAGGGTCAGATGAATATTCAGTGATTTTGAAGTTTTGCTTAAATTTACCTGCATCTCATTTTGAAAAATCAAACAAAAGCACACTTTTCTCTGTCATCTCCAGGATAACCTAGGTCCTAGTTGGCCTGGATTTGCATTGAGAACTGTGCAGTGACCTAGAATGATCAATTAGGAGTCTGAACTGACAAGATTCATGAAAAGTAGTTGGAAAAGCTAACTGTATCTATTTAGCCTTTAAAAAGTGTCCAATGTGTTTTGCTTTACTCAAGCTAAATGAAAATTTGGGGTGGTTTATCTTTTGCTCAGACAGATTTATCTTTCCCTAACATTACCTGCATTTTTCTCTCTATATGAATTTTTATCTTATACAGGTTTCCCTCGCTTTATGTGGGTTCTGTATGTGCGATGACCCTTTTTATACCAAAAATTCATTATATGCGAGTTATATTCACTCTTATGTGGTCAGTGTGGTGGAAGCCCACTGTCAGGTGCTTTGTGGGAGTGACATGCACCAAAATATAGTCTCCTGTGTGGATCTGTACTCCTTGCTCGTTGTCTGCAACACATGTTTTTGTAGTTGCCATCCCCATTATAACAGTGCCCTGTGCTTGTGTGCACGGTCAGCTTTTGGTGAGCACCAAAATTGTCTTGTAAAAGTGGTAGACATGGGTCTGGGGGTTAGTACAGTCAAGGTCTTGGAACGTATCCCTATTTGTTACATTGTAAAGTGGGTTCCCTTTATGTGAATTCGAGTTAGGAACACATGTACAGCATAAAGCAAGGGAAACCTGTGCTAATATACTGATCTTTTTGTAAGAAGCAATCACTGCCATGGCATCTGGAAGTTAATGAATTATACCCATACATTTGTTTGAACTCCTCACCATAGAAAAAATGACAGCGTTAAGACCTTCAGCATTCTTTCATCATTGTATGATCCCAACAAAACTTTTAACAGCCCTTGGATTAGCTCAGCCAACTACAGTAAATAATTTATCGACAGTTCGTCATCCAGTATATGCTCGATCGCAAATATGTATCTTGCATTGTGCCTGGAAGGTGGCTGCTCAGGTCCTGGTGGGGCACACAATGGAGTGAGTTCTGTAGTTGGACACTTTCTCCTGAAACTCCAGTCCCTCAAAGATGCACAAAGACCTCTCAGGCTCTTAGCCGAGTAATGGAAAATGTCTTTGAAGCAGTGTCAGTGAGGTATGGAAGAGCCAAACTGATATTTTTAAAAGCTTTCTTGCTCTAGGTATAGTCAATCCAGCCTTGGGCAGGAGATGAACTTAGATGACCTCTCCTAATTCCTTCCATCTCTGTTTTCTGTGACTCCACCATTAAAGCAGCCATCAGTACCACGTGGAGGAAGCACTGCTCAGCTCTCAGTTTTGAGAACAAACAACCTTGACACTGTGACGCTGCTTTCCTCTGTGCCATTCTTTTCTGACAAGTAGTAGTAGTTACCAGAAACCATCCTGGTTTATTCTATGCCTCGTAATACAAACATAAACTGTGCTGAATTCTTGTCATAGTCCTTTGAGCAATACTTCTGACTGCTGCAGAGTTTAGTATTAAGATTGGCAACACTATCATGTCTGATGTAATCTGTTCCATTACAGATATTTATAGCATGCCATCCTACAAATCAAAGGCAAGGGTTTGGAAACTAAAGGGATGCGACAACCTGATAAAATCAACCCACTCACTCAGAACTGAAGCTGACACTGAGGGGCTTCATTCCCCTCACTCTACAGTCGTATAACTCCTTTCGATGCCAGTGCGAACGTGCATAAAGCAAGATTAAGGTGGCACAAATGGGAGACTTCATTGAAGTCAAATTGAGCTATTCACAATTACACTCTGATTAAATCAGTGTCTTTAACTTATGCCTGATGGTTATCCAGAGCAGTTTTAGGACCCCCTTACCTGAGTGGCAGAAGGTCTGGGTCTATTTTATACCCCATGAGGAGAGGACAATATGAGGAAATCTTTTCTTCCTCCTTTCTCTCCTACTTTCAGTTCTGCCTGTACTCTCCTCTAGCAGGGCCTGTGAGCAGTCTCAAAGGCCACTGTACATTGCCCGGGAGTGACTCAAGGCACGCAACTTTTGTGCAGTTGATTTACACTTGAAAGCATTTGTTTTTACTGTAGAAAAGTCCCTACCTCAAGGCTCACCTTTCTGAGTCTGAGCCCCATCAAGCAGTCTTTTATTGTTAGTGGTCTGAACTCAATAAGGAAATCCCTACCTATTTTTATAACCTAGGAGTTTTCTCCAATTTACCCCAGGGTCCTGCACTGTGTATTTTGCATTTTTGCAACTAGAATTTCCTACCATTAATGGGATCTCTGCCCATGTAAATGAGAGATTTCTATTGCAGGTTTCAACAAAGGAGAATTTTGTCCCCAGAATCCTGGTTTTTGCAGCTTGAAATCAAAAAACATCATAATGATGTGATTCAAATGCAGTGCTATGGTTTGGGTAGAAAGAAGTAGGTACAAGCCCACGCACTTGTTACTGTTGTGTTCAAGGGAAATTGGAGTCAAAGTTCTCAGTAGGATCAAGCTCTAATTTTGCACTTGGTTTTATTGTTAATTTTGAAAAGGAAAACGCATAGAATAATAAAACATCCATTATGCACCTCACTATTAAAGCAGGCTCCACATTAGCATATAGCTTGTGCAAGTGTTTCATAATGCTGTTATTGCAAATAAAGTTGCTTTTCCAGGCCAATACATAAAGTGATTTCAGTTCCCCTGACCTATGAATGACTTGCAGTTTAGACAGATTTATGTCATCTACTTATTGATTACCTGACATGCCATTTTAACCTCTAAGAAATTCAAACATTCCTCCTCAATCATATGGACTCCTTCAGATCATTTAATTCTCGGGGTAAATAAAGCATTTTTTGCTAGGTTGTTTAATTGCCTGGCATACGGGCGTAATTCTAATATCATGTGGGTCTACACTGGTGCAGTTTTATGTACTTCAGTGAGGTGAATCTTGATTTGCATGTGGCGTCATAAATAGGCCCAAAATATCTGCTTTTATAAAGGCATTTTTTTTTAAAAAAGGACTGAATGCTTTAAAAGCATTTAGATATTATGGTCCCATTGCCAAAGCTCTGTAAGCGCCTTGAGAGAAGACTGGTAATGGTTTAAGGAGCTTTTAACCGGTTAGTCACTGGTTCAACTCCCTCGCAGTTCAGCAGCGACTGAAAGTCATTTCTGCCTTCGGGTTGTTCAGTATATGTGAACAGTAAGTCGAGGGTCTCAAATCTTAGCAAATGGGTGTTCACAGCACAAGTGCTACTGTCACACCCCACTTGTTGGCTGTCTGAACAGAAGCAATGGGCCTGTCATATATGTCATGGAGTCCAACCCAACATTTCACTCTTTCAGTCCAACTTTTTTCACTTGCACACATTCATTTAAACAAACTGACACCTCCATATATTGTTTTTGTCTTTGGAAGATTTTCTTGTCAACCACCTAAGAATGCATTTAGAAATGGCAGATTATGTACCGATCTCAGAATCACCATGGTCTGACGTGGATGCTGAAGTTCACGTTCTGTACGAGTTTGGCTTTTCACACTCTGGCAAACTGCTGAACATTAATGTGCAGTCCCGAAATAAAGCTACTTCTGTACACCAGGGTAATTGAGGCCCATCATTTTCCATTGGTGGAGCTTCACAGTTGGGAGCAACAGCAGAGGCAGATCTGTGGCACAGGCAAATCTGTGTCTCATTCTGTGGCAGTAAAAATGCCAGAGTTTTATCAACATTATAACCTGGCACCAGTGGAACTACACTGGTGGATATTTATGGGTCTTTATTTTTCTAGGATGAGAAATGCCTGGGAGAGTTAGGCATGACAGACTTAGGCTCCACTTCAGAAAGCATCAGTATTCAGGACACTGCTTAAGCTTTAGACACTTGTTTAAATCCTGTTGACTTCAATGGGACTTAAGCATGTGGTTAAGTGCTTTTTTCAACTGTGACCTAAGAAAAATGTTGATGCTGGGTTTTTTTTCCTTATTTAAAAAGAAAGAATAAATCATTGAAAGAGCTGCTTAAGGCTATCACAATTAAAAAAGAAAAAGCAATCCTTGTGTATTTCCCACTCTACAGCTAAGATCAGAAGATATTTCAATGACAGTTAAGTAATAAGCAGCTAAAGCAGAAGGAGTTTCAGCCAATATATGCAGTGAATGTGTCATAATTGCTCTTCGTGAACGGTGGTCTAAAAAGAGGGATTCAAAAGGAGGTTTGCAGACCTGATTCTGTTCTGTCTACACCATTACCAGTAGAGTCAATCTGGATTTATGCTGCAGTAAATAAGATCAGAATTTAGTCCTATGTAGATTTCATTTTCCTATCAGGTTCTAAAAATAACATTTCATTTCAGCTGAAAGAGCAAGGAAAGAAATCCAGTGGCATCATAATTTCCCTCACTAGATAGTTCTTATGCTTGTGTGTTCCATTTAAAAGAATAATCTGTAAATGACTTATTATCAAGAAAAGTTATTTGTTTGCACTAATCAAGACTTAAACTTGGAGGCATAATATGGAACTAATTATTTTTAACTAACTAATCAACATGTTTCATTCATAAGTTGGGATTTATCAATATAGCACATGAAAGGAGGGAACATATTATTATTTCAATTTAGATAATATGCAAAAAGCACTGTGTTTGTAATGACCTGCTTTCACTGAATATAATCAAGCTGCAAAGCTCTATTACAGGCTGGAAATAGCAGCAGCTTACTTTAATGAGATTTCTGGCTCTGGGCCCCAGCTGTTCTACGCAAGGCTCTCCCTTTGCTCTATGACCTACCAATATGTGCTGTCACCAGTAATGAGACAGGACCTATTTCCTAACATGGGGAAAAACTGGAAAGCACGAGTTCATTCTGCTATGCCAATAGATACACACCCTCTTTTCCCCTGCAAGGAAGAAAGAGGGGAGCATTAAATATGCAACATCTCTATCCCCTGCTCTAGCCTAGAAAGCATCAAACCCAAAAGCCAGTGAATTGAGAGTTTAAGGCTGAATGGCTGTTCTTCACACATTCCCTGCTGCAGATATGTACTGCTGGTTATTAGGTATGTACAGGTATGCTTGTTCTCTGTGAAGTCCCCCAATAGAGGACTCTAGTCTATATCACCCACGAGTCCTGGGGAAGAAGGAATGACTGCAATCTGAGAGTTAACTCAGTTTTTGTGGAATTATGCTCATCTGAGGGCTGCATTGGGAACATGCCAAGAGCCAAAGAGCTGCACCTAATTTGCATAAAATGGAGCAGATTGTGATGGCTCTCATTTTGAATACGGAGATGCAGCCTGGACACTGCAGATTCCAGCAAGCAGTGCTCCATTTTACACTGAGCAGCCTGGTCACTAAGATTACGATAGAGCATTTGTACCTCTGAAGCAAAATACCCACAGGCCCCATTGTGAGACCATGTCAAGTGAATTTTGGTTCCCCTGCAGTGGATGTTTACTATTATTTTTCTTCCTGCTTTTTTCTGAATTGTTTTTTCAGTCTCCCACTTCTACTAGTGTTTGGTAGTTTCAAATAGATTTACCACAGTGGCCCGAACACATTGGTGGGGATCATTCAGAGCAAGAAGCCATTGCTGTTCTCCTGTCTAACATTAGTGAATATTTTGAGAACATAGAATCCAGGAATACATTCAATCTTTTTTTGAGTAAAAAAACTGATGAACATTTTCATCAGAATACATGGTAGTGCATGCTTTAATGCACTTTGAAATGAATGACTTGGTGCTTTTCAATTTGTCTTTTTGCCCTTCTAAAATACCCAAAGGCACTATCCCACTTTATAATGGATTGGGCTCCAACGATTTCTTATTTTGAGAAACGAAGATATTACTGAATTAGCAATTATACTTAGCACCTAGGCACTCTAGCACTTTACAAAAATTGACTAATTGAGTCTCACAACACCCGTGCTGCATTTCTGTCTTATTAACAGGAATTAAATAACTAATTATTCATGTTTGGTAGGTGGGGAAACAGGAAGACTGAGGATCTAGTTCTCTATTTGCATAAAAGGGCTCAACTCCCATTAACTTTACCGAATGGAACATGGTTAAAAACTCTCCCATTCACCTTCCCTTCATTTAGGGTTTTTTGCTAAAATCTCCGCCCCACCCCCAAAAAATCCCCAAAACAAAACAAAACAAAAAAAACCCATGCCTACTAGGAGGCATGGTATCTCAGCTAGAATTAGAAATCAAGAGATTCTGTGCTTGGGGGACCCAGTGCAAACAATGATGGTTAGATAAGACAGTGAGATGATAGGAGTCATAGAAACACCGAAGATAAGTAGAGCACTCTTTGCTTTGTCATTTCATCTCTGAACATGCAGCTGACTTTCTTCAAATTTACATTTAAAAAATCTGAATTTTGATGGGATTTTCCCTTGCCCAGTTTGATTCCAAAGAAAAATGCTATTCCCAAGTGAAAATAAGAGTTTCTAACAGCTGCACAGCCAGACTTTTAAGTATAGCAGCATGAACAACACCACTGTCATAATACTACCTATTTCTTCTTCTAAATTATTTATGTCTTTATTATATTTTACATGAGCTGTGGAACCTGGAGGCATTTTTGCAGTGTCAGATCATTCTAAAGCAAATTACATACAAATAATATATTCTGCTACATTTCAAGGTTGGCAAATACAGTGGTACGTTATAGTGTTCATTAATATTAGAAAATTACTATATGTGAAATAGTTTTTTGGGCAGTGATGCTTTTTTTCGTACAGACTTAACGCTCTCAGGCAATGCAGTCCATTAAGGGGTTGCTTAACATATGAGAAGATATCAATATACAGTACCTTAACGCAATCACAGAAAAATGGTGAAGGCAGTCTTGCCAAATGAAACTATTAACATGTATAATGTGTTTTACACAAGATTTAAATGCTTTACTGAGTTTATAAAATCACACTTTCCTGTTGCAGTGATGGATCTGAGATATGAGCTAGCAAACAGCAATTGCAGCTGCAGCAGGATAGAAATGAATTCTTGGGTTTTCTCAGCGACCTAGAAAATACTTTGTGTGCTCTTTGAAAATTGTTCTGAAAACAGAATTTTCTCTTCTTGTAAAATACACTGCGCCTATGTTGCCTAGAGATATTAGCTCAGCCATTTTTGAAGCACAGCCATTTTTGAAGCAAGGGTTGGGAGAAAAATGTTGATACTGATTCTCTTCAGATTTTTCTGTTGCCTCTAGCAATGTTGAACATCAGTAGCCTTGTATCTCATTAGGCCCAAATTATTGTGCAGAGACCCATATGGACCTCATTCACTTACCTTCTCCGATCCCTTCTCAGTTCAGTCTAACAGACATACCACTCCTCACACAGTAGGTGTGGTGATCAGCGGGTTAAATAAATGTAGGCGTACATGAATAAGAAGAACTAAACAAACTTTAATTGTGGAACAGCAGGCAACCTCTGCAGACCCTTTGTCTCTCTTTCTCACTGAGTACCCTAACTGAGGGACCATCTCTCAATTCCCAACTTCTGTAGTCTTCTAAGTAAGGAAGTATCTCTAAATTATCACTTCTATCATGATACTGTTATTTTAATCTTCAAATGTAAATTGATTAATTTCATGTTATTTCAGATATTTACATTTTTAGTGGGGTTGCAGACTCTTTATGGACAAGACATAACCATCTCACAGGAATAGTCTGTGAGAAGCAAGTGGTTTGTGCACCTTTGATACCCCACATTTTTTTGTTCCTACACCCTGGTATCTGCCAGCACCTCCAACACTAATAAACAGGAGCATCAGCCTGATGTTTCCCCTAAGGTTAGGGACAATGCTGCACAGTGTCAACAGTTAAAGCTTCTGTGCTGACTCATAGAGGGCTCACCTTTCTTCCTAGATGATACCATGACAGCTGCAGTCAGCAGACGTTCTAGAATTGACAGTCCCATGGTTTAAAAGAAGGAGCTGAATGCAAGGCATTTTCCATCCGGGTTTGTTTTCAGCTCTGTAACTCATTACCCCCATTGGCTCAACAGTGTCCTCATTTGTTAACTTTCAGGCCATATTGCAAGGCACATCTAATTGCCTGAGCATTTCTAGGATGAGTGGGGTAAAAGATTAGAAGATGGCTAGTTATGAGATCCTGGGTTTTTGTTAATGTGGGCTGATCACATTAAGTTACTGTTTTATTTTGATGTTATGTTTGTCATATACTCTCTTGTATTGTTATTTGGAGAATATGTGCTGCTTGGCAGAGCTCTTGCCATCTGCATTGAAGTTATCTACCCTTTGTTGCGCTTTATCATTTATACAGCAACACAAGTTTGGATAGGTGCTTTATTAAATCCAAATAAACCACAAATCTTAAGGTTATTTTTGACTCAGTAAAGTAAGCAAACAGATTTTTTTACTCTACCCCAGCTGCTCTCAATTTTTACTGTGACCTGAGTCACAATCTAACATTTATTGGGTGATGTGTTGCAGTCAGAACTGTCAGAAGAAGGATTTTAGAAAGCCGGGTAGGAAATCAAATCCTCTGAAGAGAGCTGCACATTCCCCCTCATGTTTTAGCTTAGCAGTAAGGAGCTTGTCAAGGGGCTTGTGCCCCTGAGGATTGATTCTAAGGTGGTCCTCCCCTATAGAAAGTGCCCCTGAAGATCACCAGCTAGCATTGTCTAAAAGTGCCAGGAGAGATGGCTCATGGAATTCCTCCTTTTAAGTTAGCTATCTCCATAGATGAACCCATTATATGTTAATGATTATTTATGATACTTTATACAGTTAAAATGTAATTTCCTTCTAAGGCTTTTTCAGGATAAAGTACTAGATATATACCTAACCACTGAACTGCAGCTATATCCTTGGTAGAGAAAATTGGCACATTGAATCTTGTACCCTTGGAGATGTGGAGAAAGGAACAAGAAAGAATATTAGCATAAATCCTCACTTTTGTACAAAGTATCATGGGAAGTTTAATGTCAAAGCAGAGTAGACAGGAACTTTGTGTTGGATTTTAAAAGGTAGTTAGATATCTGAAGATGGAATTTGGCACCTAAAACTTTTAAAATATAGACTTTTAAAGTTTGTGTCCAAAAGACCTCTATGAAATAAGCTGCTGGTACTCACTTTATCTATTGCTGGAGGATGAAGAACTGACTTAAACCTGCAAATATTTAGGTTTGTGGTTTGAGTAAGTCTAGATATTACAAATGCCCTGCTAAACCCATAGGTAAATATTTAATCTGTGCAATAAGGATATATATGTTGAAGAGCTCTAGAAATACCTGTCATAATTCCAGTCTGTCTATCGCTGGAAACCATAGTAAGTAATATCTTTTGTCTTGCAGTGGATGCTGTTTCTGTACTGGTATTTCTTAGCAGGAACTTGAGGCTGATGATGTGTAGGACACAGAGATGGCATCTCCGTTTTGGACATTTGGGGAGGATAAAGATTTTCAAAGTCATTTGAAATTCTCTCATGGCTAAAAGTGATTGGTTTTTAAAATGCTGGCATACCTCCTTCCTTAATCTCTTGCAAAGATCCACAAAACTTAGGTTGCAATTCAAAGAAATCACTCCTGTTGGGAACTACAGAACCCAACTGCTTGCTCTTGATTTACCTCCAGCAACCCAAAAAGCTAGCAGCTTCCTTTCCAGTAGTTAAACACTCATATTTATAGACACTACTAATTTTGTGTAGTGAACTACTCTTCCTTGCAATTAGATGTCATTATTGCAATCTCTGTGTATTATCTGGCAGTTTTAGCTTAAAGAGGCTGTATAAAATGATGCCAGTCCTCCTGGGCAGCTGACACCATCAATATATCACCTGGGGAGAAGCCTTCATTGGACAGCTAATAACAGCAAACCATGTCTGTCATGCCCAAGGACTGATGCTAGCATTTGGAAGTTCTGCTCACAACCCACTCATTGAGCTGCACTTGTCCTTTTGCATTGCAGGGTGTGCCTGCATGAAAATCAGGCTGTTGATGCTATCCTTTCCAACCTATTTATTCAACAGCCATACATTAGAGGCAGGTCTGTCACTTCTTGACAGAAGTGCTTGTTAACTTTGAATCTGATGATAAGGATAATAATAATAATAATAGAGTGACTCATAAAGTACAGAGGAAAATAGTGTTTAAAATTCAGACAGGCTTGCATAGGTTGCAAAATGATAAACAAAAGGGGCAACGGTAACCCTGTAATTACTAGGTCAGAAACAATGATGCTTTTCACTTTATGTAAACAAATCCATTTTCACAGGTGGAAACAGAGGATATAGGATTGCAGAGGAAAGAGCTTACTTAACATGTGTATGCAATTTGGGGTTTGTTGAAAAAAAACTAGTGACTTTACAGGTTTAAAATAGCCTGGAGTATGGAGGTGGTTATACACGCCCAACTGTTGATTGAAACTTTTTGACAAATGTTGCTGAATGGGAATGCCATCTCGGCCCCCCCCCCGAATGTACACATCCTCATGATTTCTTTCTCCTTTTGTGGTCATTTAACTCTGCAAAATGTTGTGTTGATTTTAATTTATGCAAGTGTAAAAATTGGCACCCATCTTTATGAGCAACCCCGCCATGTGTGCTAAGCATGGTACTCAAGGCCATTTTGCTCGGCACACTACCACCAGCCCCGGCTCTGGTAGCAGCTGCCAGCCACAGAGCCCGGGCTGCTCCCAGTGCAGGCAGTGGGCAGGCTGCAAATAGCTGCGCCGGGCTCCGCAGCCCTGGCATCAGCTCCATGCTGGCAGCGACTGTGCGGGAGGGTTGTGCTGCTTCAGGCCCTGTCCCCACTGTCCACTCCAAGGTGCACACGCACTTGCCAGGACGAAGCTGATGCCAGAGCCTGGAGCAGCTGTTTGCAGCCTCCTGGCTGCAGCCAGATCAGGCTCTGGGTAGCTGCTGCTAACCACGGAGCCCAGGCCTTGCAGCTGAGCCCACCTGACTCCCACCCGCTCCAAGCCCAGCCCAGGCCCAGACCCCCACCAAGATGAGGCTGGCACCGCCCCTTGCCGGGAGTGCCACACCTTTGCGGATTTAGCTGTGCAGGGTGGATGGGTGGTTGGGCTGATGGGCAGGCTGTGGGCCAGGGCCTTGGCCGGACATACTGCAGCCTGGGGACTGGCTCCCTGGGGAAGCACAGGGGCTCCGGCGGGCCCAGGGCATCGTTGGGTCAGACTTTGTCCGGTGGTCCAGCAGTCTGGTTCTGTGTGCCTGCACAACTGGTTCTGTGTGCGCACATGTGCCTGGTTCTGGATGTGTGCTCATGTGTCTGTTTGGGGTGTGTTCTCATTCTCTGTGTTTGTGCACGTTTTTTTCTTTCCTTTTCTCTTTTTTGTTTCTCTTTCCTTCTTTTTCTTTTTCCCCTTTCTCTTATTTTTCTCTCTCTCTCATTGCAACATGCTTAACAAAAAAGGAATACACAACACCAAAGGTAACATTTATGATTATTAAATATACTAATATGCAGTGCATCTTGCTATGTATACTCCCCACATTTTGCTTTTCTGGCATGCTGGCACTCAGGCACCTTCCAAGGTAGGCATTGTGGTTTTTTCGGCACTCCAGCCCAAAAACATTGCCTATCCCTGCTCCGGGCACTCCTGATATAACTGCAGTCGCAAGTGTAGTACATTCAGCACACCACATATCCTCCACAGTCATTTCCCCATCTGTCCACTTACAATCCTGCACCCTTCCCCTATTTTTAAATGCCTGAGGGGAAAAATGAGCCTTGTGGAATGACCTGAAATTCATCAGACTCCAGTTATTTCAGATCATGGAGGAATGTGGTCCAAAGCCATGGGACACTCACAGGGAACATCTTGCATAATGCTTCACTCGTTTACCAACGAATTTCCAACTTGAGAGCCTCAGCTGATCTCAAGCATGTCAGTATGGCATGGAGAGAGGTGGGGGAAGTGGCCTTTCATGTTTAGATGGATAGGTCTTGTGATGGATCTGGAGCTAGTCTATAATAATTTATTAATCCTATGTGTTGACATGATTTTTTTTATGTTAACTGTAGGAATATACTGATTCAGTTTAGTAGCAATTATAAGGAGATGAGAGGTAAGAGAAGATTTTTTCAAAATAAGTTACCATTCAGTGAAAACTTGAGGGTTGTTTCAGGACAATGGCAGAGGCATTGGCTCTAAGGTGTCTTGTTTGATCTGCTGAGCCTATTCAACTGGAATTGACAAGGATTGGAATTCCTACAGCCTTGGCATTGACAAGAACAAATGGGTTCTGGCTGGATTAATAAGGGGCTTGATTATTTCAAAAGACAAGATCAGTGCTGGGGGAGTTTTTGGGGGAATCAGACAGATATAGCCACCTGCTGGGGTGCCTGAAGAAGCCAGGCCTGCCTTGGTCCCTATCACAGGACAGTAGGATAGTCATGTACGTGGAATGTTTGTCAGTTTAACATCTTATTTTCTTTCCAAATGCTATATTCTTGCTGGTAAAATAAAATCAATCCTTTAAGAATGCACTTTGCTTATTGTACACTACAGCTGACACTCTCCAAGCAAGAACCACTGTTTGACCTGCTGGGTAAGTACAATATATATAGGGCCCAGGGCCCAGTCTAACAATGGAAGAATCCCAAGATTCCACTTAGAGACACTAAGGTGCAAGGCCTCTAATCTGAGGGAGAATATGAAAAGGAGAGAGATTCAGTTAGCTCTGTAAATATGACAGGTCTATTTATTTTTCATTTCTAACAAATGTATAATAGAGTGTTTCTGGTGCATTCGTAATATTAAGTACAAGGTCTGCTTGCAGAGGTTAAACAACAAAAACAACCCAACACACTTTACCGGAAGGAGCAATGCATTACTTCAACCGGGCTCTGCAGCATCTGTATAGATTAAGTGCTTCAGCAGAACTTTTTGATGCTTTTATCTAATAGCTGACTCAATCAGCTATTAGATAAAAGCACCAAAAAAGCCCCTCTAATGTGTCTGACCTATACAGATGTTGGACAAGCTAGGTCCAACTAATGTGCTGCCTCTTCTGGGCTTGCACTGGGCTTGGTGCGGAAGCGTGCCAAGTTTAAAGCGCTGTTCATTTTTTTTTAACATCTGCAAGCAGCCAAGATGACTTTTAAAAGATAATAAAGAGCAAAGGTTCCCTTCTCCCTCTTGCTCAAAATAAACTAAATACTAAGTTCCACTTACAGTGGGCAAAAAACAATGGGCCTCATGCATGGGCAACATAGGATTTTGAAAATGGGGGTGCAGATGGTGTTGTACATCATCACTTATAACACATTTTTCTTTATTTAAAGGGAAGCTAGAAGTTTTATTAATATATTAGGGGGCTAGAAATATAACTATTTGAATGTGCATTAATTTGCACAATTATACACTAAATTTAAAAAACCACAACAAACTAGGCAAAAAAGAGTCAGAATACTTGAAAGATATTGTCATTAGTTTTTGCCATACTCACTATAGTTAAATGCACATCTCTTATTCAGACTCATAAAACAAAAACTAGCCACCTTGAGCATCTTGACAGTGCCTCCAACACTTCATTGTCAGTCATTCCTACACCTCAGTAAATATCGTCACACCTGAGTTAAGTTTTTTAGCTAGAGCTAAAAACAGTTTCATAGTTTCATAGTAGCTAGGATCAGGAGGGACCTGAACAGATCATCTAGCCTGACCCCCTGCAACAGGCAGGAATGAATGCTGGGTTCACAAGACCCCAGACAGGTGATCATCCAACCTCCTCTTGAATTTGCCCAAGGTAGGGGAAAGGACCACTTCCCTGGGAAGTTGGTTCCAGATTTTGGCCATCCTAACTGTAAAATATTGCCTTCTGATCTCTAACCTAAACCTATTCTCCATCAGCTTATTACTATCATTTCTTCTCACCCCAGGTGGTGCTGGGGAGAAAAGGGCTCTACCTACTTGTTCTTGATCTCCCCTGATGAGTTTGTAGGCAGCCACTAGGTCCCCCCTCAGCCTCCTCTTGCTGCGGCTGAACAGGTTCAGGTTCCCCAGTCGCTCCTCATAGGGCCTGTCCTGCTGCCCCCTTACCAAGCGGGTGGCCCTCCTCTGAACCCTCTCCAGGCTGGCCACATCCCTTTTGAAGTGTGGCGCCCAGTACTGGATGCAGTACTCCAACTGCGGCCTGACCAAAGTCGCATAGAGGGGGAGTGTCGCCTTTCTGGACCAGCCTGAGATGCACCTTTGGATGCATGACAAGGTATGGCTGGCCTTGCTGGCTGTGGTCTGGCATTGGTGGCTCGTGTTCATCTTGGAGTCAATAATGACTCGCAAGATCCCTTTCCACCTCTGTGCTTTCAAGGAGGAAACTCTCCAGCCTGTATGTACGCTGTGGATTCGTTCTCCCAAGGTGCAGCACCCTGCATTTATCTACGTTGAACCCCATCCTATTCTCATCTGCCCACTTTTGTAGTGTGTCTAAATCTGTTTGCAGCCTCTCTCCCCCTTCAAGTGTGTCCACCTTGCCCCACATCTTAGTGTCATCAGCAAACTTAGACAGCGTGCTTTCCACCCCCTTGTCCAAGTCACTGATGAAGATGTTAAACAGTGCGGGCCCGAGGACTGAGCCCTGGGGTACCCCACTGCTCACATCTTGCCAGGTTGAGTACAACCCGTCCATCACTACTCTTTGGGTGCACCCCATCAGCCAATTTTTTACCCATCCAACTGTGCAGGCATCAATGCTACAGTTGCTTAATTTATTGATGAGAATGGGGTGAGAGACAGTTTCAAAGGACTTCTTAAAGTCTAGAAAGACTATGTCCACGGCGCCACCATCATCCAAGGATTTAGTAACTTGGTCATAAAAGGCAATCAGGTTGGTCAGGCAGGACCTGCCTTTGATGAACCCACGCTGATTGCCCCTGAGCATGATCTCCCCTGAAGGCCCCCCACAGATGGTGCTTGGGAAGATCTTGGAAAGAATCATCAAGAAGCACAAGGTGAGGCTTACAGGCCTATAGTTACTTGGGTCCGCTTTCCTCCCTTTCTTGAAGATTGGGACCACATTAGCCAGTTTCCAATCCCCCAGCACCTGGCCAGATGACCATGAATGCTCATACAGCTAGGCCAAGGGCTCCGTGATGACCCCTGTCAGTTCCCTCAACGCTCTTGGGTGGAGGGCATCTGGACCTGGGGATTTAAAAATGTCTAGCTCTTCCAGAAAATCCCTGACTACATCTGTACTGACTGAAGACCTGACAGAACTATCCCCAAAATTGTCCCTATCTCTTGTAGGTGGTCCCTGTTCAAGAAAATAGAGGCAAAGAAACTGTTAAAAATATCAGCTTTCTTGTCTGGTGTAGCCACAAGACTACCGTTTGCGGCTTGCAAACAGTGTGCAGGGCTGTGAAATAAGAAATTATCAGGGATGGCTAACAAACAGCACAATTGCAGAAGAAAAAATAGTTTGAACAAGTGGCCATTAAAAAAAGGAGAGAGGGTTGAATTTAGTGTGCAGAATGAAGCAGAAATCAAACGGGGGTGCAACTGGATCTGTTCCTGCCCCTATATCCATATATTCCATACTGTACTGCAAGGAGGGATTTTCAGAAACATTAGGTGTGCAACAATGTCAGTCATGAGGTTGTGACTTATGTTCATACAGACCAGATGACTCCAAAACTATTCAGATGTATTATGCATGCTCCTACTCATTTGGTAATCACACTCAAATTAAGCATGGAAGTTCATAATGCATGCCTAATAACCATCAAATCAGGCTCATGGTTTGCATGAAGGTTGTTTCACAAGGAAAAATAATAGTTAATAAACATTCAATAAATATAGAAAGCTAAAGGCAACATATACTTTAATAGCTATTATTAACTGATAACAGCACATCAACATTTAGTATACATCAATGCATAAATTATAATGTTATTATCCATTATAGTTAAATGCTTGTCATTTAACTTTTTGTTTATTAAGCACGTCTATTTTCTAATATATGTAAATATAATAGTATGTTACAATGTAATATGTAATAATATAGTGTGTACATTAATAAGATATATTATTAATACACACACTATATTATTACAATTTTATTGATACTTTTCATAATTATTAATATCTGCAGAATTTTATGGGCAATATATGTGAGTATGTGTATGTATGTATGTGGATATATATAAAATAGACACACACACAGACACAAAGCTGTGTATATATAAATATATATACATTTATTGCCTTTTATTCCAAAGCTTTCTAAAGCATTTTAGAAACCAAGGGCCTGATCCTGTAGTGCATGTTCTGTGAAAACTTTACAGAAGTGTCTGAGCCTAAGGTTGCACAATATTGTGTACCACTTCTGGTTTTATATAGGCTTCCTTATGCTGTTGCCCTCGCACGGTAGTTTAAGAAGAAATCAGGTAATGCTTGAGGGTAGATTAATGGAAAAAAGGTCTTCTCCCATCATCCCAACCTTGACACTTGCATTCTGGCATTAAGTGTATCCTGGTATATATGTGGCTCAGGAGGATTTTTTCATCTGTCTATAAACACTCCTATTTATAGCTCTCAGATGTTATAATGGCTTCATCTCATCATCCTGAGAGATCAGATTTACTGGATGTCACAATTTAAACCTCCTCTCCCTTCCTTTACAAATTTAGCTAAGAATTACAAAACTTCCATGTTAGCCAATGCTGTACATGGTGATTTCCATTTGCATTCGATACCAGAACATCTGTCACACACTCTGTTTATCAGTCTAGAAGCAGGGGAGGAGGGGTGAAACTTGCAGCTGAAAGCATCCAGCTGACCTTTCAAGTCATGCTTACCAGGCACCACTGTGGCTGTCCAGATGACTTTGCTGTATGTTCTGGGTGAGCTTGTGTTAGAAGGGCAACAGGGTGGGGAGCATAAGAGAAAAAGCATGTGACTCTGTCACAGTGAGCTGCCATATTTAATGAGCACAAAATAGGACTACTTTGGCTTCATTTTACATTGAGACCTTTCTCCTTGTTTCACTCTACTGCTGTATTTCTGTCTCTAACTCATTTGCCTTCAGTGGGACTAATGACGGTAAACATTTTAAAGCCCTTAACGTTAAACTTAACTATTTTAATTTTTTATTATTAGCAGAACTGTTCAATACCTAGTTTCTGTAATCAAATTTATTGTACCTCTGTTCGTTCATATCCGTGTTTATGTCTTCTGCCAACTAATTTTGCCTCAGGGAAAAACTGCAAAGCTACCACTTCTTTCTTTTGAGATTTAAAAAAAACACAAAAGAAAACACTGTCTTTTGAAAGTACTTTCTAAAGAAAACTTCAATGAGACTTATAATCATAAATGCCTACATCTTTTTTTTTTAATGGGACTTTGGTTCTTATGTCATTTAGGAGTTTTTAAAAATGGTATCACTTGTCTCTGTGTCTCATTTCTACACTCTAAGAAATAAAAGATAATGTCACATTGGATCTAATGGCAGACAAGCTTCTTTGGGTAGATGTGATATCTTTTATTAGAGCAACTGAGTTGTTGGGAAAAAGCTTGAAGCATGCTTGTGCCTGAAAGCTTGCAAAGAACTTTTTTTCCAGCGACTCAGTTGGTCTAATAAAAGATATCACACCTACCCAAAGAAGCTTGCCTGCCTATGTCCTTAGGCCAACACGGCTACAACCAAAAACACTGCAACATTGGATCTAATGACACTTTCTCCAAATAAGTGATTCTCTGAATCATTAAGAAGCCTGGAAAAAGAAAAACAAGCAAAAAACAAGAAAAAAGAAACAAACAGAAAAAAAAATACAAAAACAAAACCTTACAAAAATGTATCACTATAGATACGTATGAACAGTCCAATATCTGATGCAGCCTGCGTGAACACTGCGCTGTTTGGGACCGTTAGGTATCTTGGTGATGAGATGGGTAAAGTTTGGCGTAAAATGTCAGTATATATTATGCAGGTTCCTTTTGCCTTATTTTTCTTATTATTATTCAGTCGTCTCACTCCTGATCACCCAGTATCTCCACCGGGAGGTTGAACAAGTGAATCTCAGATCCGAAGGCAGTGAGGTCTGACACGGAGGAAAGGGGCCTCAAGGAGCTGTGGCGACGCTGTTTGGTAGCGCTTGCAACAGGCCGTAGCCCTCGGCTTTCAGGTGGGTTTGCAACAGGCCTTGGCCCTCAGGGTGAAGTGACCGCCTGGAGAAAACCCAGCTCCACAGATGACTTGCAGCCATGATGGGTCAGTGGACTCAGCCAGGCCCGTGGCCTGAAGCCGCTCCTCAGTTTTGGGGCCTGAGCCATGGCTCAGTTTGCAAATTGCAAGCCCCACCCAACTGCTCAAGCTGAGGCTGAAATCTGAAGCTGTCCCCTAAACTTGGTGCGCAGCACTGAGCTTCCCGGGGAGCCGCAGAGGTCGCGGCCACAGCTTCACCTGCCGCCCGGACCCACTCATCGTATCTAGAAATAACTTTGCCCCAACCAAAGGTGGCTGCACAGCGGCGGCTTCACTCCCCGTGTTAGCCGACCAGCCTCCTGCCCTAACCCAAGATGGCTACCGAAAAGACACTACCCCCGACATACCCCAAACAATCATGGCTTCCCACGTCCTGGAAGAGGCTGGAGGCCGCGGAGGGGGCGGGGCCTGCGCCGGAGGCGGCAGAGGGGCGGGGCGGGTTGGCCCCTCCCCAACCGGAAGTGCCGCGCCGCTCGCTCCAGCTGGTTGTCATTTCGCTCGGCGGCTCCGCGCTGAGGAGACGGGCTCGGCGGCGCGGCCGGGGACGAGGAGGGAGGCACCGGCCGGAGACTCGAAGCGGCCGCGGAGGCCCCGCCCCGCCCTGCCCCGCCCTGCCGGCGGTGTCTTACATGAGGGGGGAGCGGCTGCCGGCCCTGCCCGTGCCCCGCCACCCCCGGGCAGCCGGGCCGGCACCTTCCATGG